>NW_024070187.1:25430109-25763028 GCF_014754425.2 Oryx dammah
TTTTTTTTTTTTTTTGAAAAGTAATAGTTATAGAAATATAAAGTAGAGAAATAGAAGACTTAACAGTTAAAAAAAAAGTTTGAGAAAAAAGAAAAAAAAAAAAGGCAAAAAAAAACCCAAAAAAAAGGCAAAAAAAAAAAAAAAAAGGAATGATTATAAAAATTGTGAAGATATATCTGGCCCTTCTCTGATGTTGTGGGCCGTGTTGGTCACTTCCAAGGCGTTTCCCTCTGTTTAGCTTCTGTTTGCTGGTCTCTTCAGGGTCTGAATTCCGTCCTGACACATGGGGGCGGTGGAGGACACTTTTTTTTTTTTTTTTTAGGCTCACTAGTTCAGTCGCGCTGTGGGGAGGGGGGGGATGCTGCAAACAAATAGCACTGTCGTGGGCACACAGCGTCTCAACCCCGCTGGACCTGTCTCCCCCCACAACGCACAAACCGCTCCGGCTCCACGGAGCTCAGCCAGGAACCATCCGAGGCCGGCCCCAGGCTTCGCGCACCTCCCCGGTCCAAGCCGGTCGGTTTTGGCGCCCAGGTAACCCTCAGAGGCACAAACTTGTTTGGGACTGCGCTCTGCGCCCCTCCCGGGTCCGAGCCGCTCGGGAGCTTGGCGAGCGCGGTCGCCGGGACTTGTCCCCTTCTCTGTTTCTACTGCTCAGTTTTCTGGGTGTACTGCTGGCGCTCCTTGTGAGGCGGGTGGTGACTGTCCTGCATCCCCTGAAGTCTCAGCAAAGAAGCCTGCCTGCCGCTTTTCAGGTAGTCTCTCCGGGGCTGCGATTGCCCCTTTCCAGCCCTTACAGCTCTGGCTGCCTGTCCCCGGCGGGGGATGGTCTGCAGCCGGCTATTTCCGTTCTGTCCTTTGTTCTGTGTGCGGTCCTGGCGGGGACTTATGTTCGCGCTTTTCGCGTGGTAGCTATCCCCCAGCCTGGTTTGCTCGCCCAAGTTCGTTCGCTCTGGTTACGCGTGGGGCGTTTCTGCCCGCTTCTTACCAAGCACAGCAGCCCGCGGCTCCCGCGCTTCCCTGCCCTGCCCCCACTTGCTAGCGGCGGCTGCAGGCGTCTGCGCGGCTTTTCCGCTGGGGGAGTTACTGTTGGGCTCGTAATCTGTTGGTTTTAATTATTTATTCGTTTTTCCTTCCTGTTATGTTGCCCTCTGTGTTTCCAAGGCTCGCCTTAGACTCGGCAGGTAGAGTGTTTCCTTGTGTTTGGAAACCTCTCTTCTTAGAATTCCCTTCCCGGGACGGGCTTCCCTTCCCGGGATGGAGCTCCCTCCCCACCTCCTTTGTCTCTTTTCTCGTCTTTTATATTTTTTCCTACCTGGTTTTGAAGACACTGATCTGCTTTTCTGGTTGCCTGATGTCCTCTGCCTGCATTCAGAGGTTGTTTTGTGGAGTTTGCTCCGCGTTGAAATGATCTTTTGAGGAATTTGTGAGGGAGAAAGTGGTCTTCCCTTCCTATTCCTCCGCCATCTTAGGACCGCCCTCCACATGTCTCTTTCAATTCTGGTTTCCTCAGTGTGTATGCCCAGCAGTGGGATTGCTGGGTTGTATATGCTTTTTCCAGTGGTCATGTATGGATGTGAGAGTTGGACTGTGAAGAACGCTGAGTGCCGAAGAATTGATGCTTTTGAACTGTGGTGTTGGAGAAGACTCTTGAGAGTCCCTTGGACTGCAAAGAGATCCAACCAGTCCATTCTGAAGGAGATCAGCCCTGGGATTTCTTTGGAAGGAATGATGCTAAAGCTGAAACTCCAGTACTTTGGCCACCTCATGAGAAGAGTTGACTCATTGGAAAAGACTCTGATGCTGGGAGGGAGTGGGGGCAGGAGGAGAAGGGGATGACCGAGGATGAGATGGCTGGATGGCATCACTGACTCGATGGACGTGAGTCTGAGTGAACTCTGGGAGTTGGTGATGGCCAGGGAGGCCTGGCGTGCTGCGATTCATGGGGTCGCAAAGAGTCGGACACGACTGAGCGACTGAAATGAACGGAACTGAACTGAACTGATGGCAGTTCTATTTCCAGTTTTTTAAGGAATCTTCACACTATTTTCCATAGTGGCTGTACTAGTTTGCATTCCCACCAACAGTGTAAAAGTGTTCCCCTTCCACCACACCCTCTCCAGCATTTACTGTTTGTAGACATTTTGATGGCAGCCATTCTGACCAGTGGGAGGTGGTATCTCATTGTGGTTTTGATTTGCATTTCTCTGATAATGAGTGATGTTGAGCATCTTTTCATGTGTTTATTAGCCATCTGTATCTTCTTTGGAGAAATATCACTTTAGTTCTGGCCCATTTTTGATTGGGTTGTTCATTTTTCTGGTATTGAGCTGCAGGAGCTGCTTGTATATTTTGGAGATTAATTCTTTGTCAGTTGTTTCATTTGCTATTATTTTCTCCCATTCTGAAGGCTGCCTTTTAACCTTGTAAAATAGCTCATATTTTAAAATTAAGTTCAAATAACCCACTTTTCTATAAAAATGGAAATCTAGTCAGAATATTTCTGTGGTGAAAACACTTTCTGGACTTCGTCTTTGGTGAAATATGAAACATACCCTTCCCACTGCTACTCTATCTTCGGCATATTTCTGTGTATGGCAAACACCCATGATGCTTCTTGTCAAGTCTTTGAGTGTGTAAATTCAGAAAATATTCTCTAGCGATTCAGAGGAATTATAAGACTGTGAGGGATTGTTCATGCCAAGAAGTCATTAGAAGGACTATATGCATTATGATTTTTCATCATTTAAAACCTGCTCTTCACTCAAAAGATATGTGCATTTTCTATTAGACTCCAGGAAGAAAAGGCTTGACTTACCTAAAAACCTAATAAAATTTCTTTCAGTAGGCCTTAAGAACTGCACAATTCAGATTCCCTTTATGCCTGGGCTTTTAGGAAGCTAGAGCTAATGTAATGATCAGTTGAATTTACCATTTTATTCTAGATCCTGATCATAGATAATTGACTTTCTGCTGCTGCTAAGTCGCTTCAGTAGTGTCCGACTTTGTGCGACCCCATAGACGGCAGCCCACCAGGCTCCGCCGTCCCTGGGATTCTCCAGGCAAGAACACTGGAGTGGGTTGCCATTTCCTTCTCCAAAGCATGAAAGTGAAAAGTGAAAGTGAAGTCGCTCAGTCATGTCCGACTCTTCTCGACCCCATGGACTGCAGCCCACCAGGCTCCTCCATCCATGGGATTTTCCAGGCAAGAGTACTGCAGTGGGGTGCCATTGCCTTCTCTATTTCCCCTATATAGTTTTTGATGTTCATTTCTGATTTATTTACTGCTGAATTGCACATGTTTATAAGTGTTCTTAGATCCATCCTGAAGGAAATGTATTTTAAAGTAATAAGCATGTCGATAGATGAATACATGAGTGGATTGATTTATGAACCATAGATTATATTAATTTACCCTGAGAAATATGACTGCCAAATAAACAGGCATATTTTGTCAGCTGGTCAGTGTATTTGCTTACCAGCATGAGAATCTCCTTAAGAAAAAAATTTTCAGCAAGAAGGGTTCTCAGCGACAGTTTATACTAGTGACTGCCAGATGACTTTTCCCCCAGATAGAACACTAGTCTTATTACATCCCTGCTCAAAAACCTTCAGAAGTTCTGTACTCTCCTTAGGTAGACATGCGTCAGCTGGGCATCGTATATGATAGTCTCCAAATATTCTAGCTTCTGTGTCTTTTGTCCCTGTCAAGTACCCTCTGTCTCAACCAAACTGGAAAACTTTTAGCTTTCTAAGCACCAGCCACTTTCCCATCTACATCCTTTTTAAACACTGCTTCCACCACTCACATGCCTCCCCCACCACAGAATCTTACTCATACATGAATGTCCATCTCAAAAGTCATCTGGTAAGAATAATAACACATATTCTTATGTTAACTCATTTGATCCTCATACAACCCTGTATATGATAAGCAGTATTAATCTCACTTTACAGATGAGAAAAAGTAAGGCACAAAGAGGTCATCACTTTCCCAAAAGAATGTAACTAATGAAAGAGATGAAACTGGATTCAAATCCAGCCAGCCTGGCTCTGGAGTCCACATTCCTATTGATGAGTTTCAATATTCCCAAAAATGGAACCTTGGCATATGGAATATTTCAAGCTAAGGAATTTGAGAAATGGCCGGTGCAGGAAGGACTTTCTGATTTCCCCCCAAAGTAGGTCAAGACTCTCATGTGAGAGGTACCCTCCCTATACCTGGAGGAAAGGACCATATTTATCTGTGAAAGATTATTCTTGTTCAGTCACTAAGCTGTGTCTGACTCTTTCTAGCCCCATGTGCTGCAGCACGCCAGGCTTCCCTGTGCCTCACTAGCTCCTGGACTTTGCTCAAATTCATGCCCATTGAGTCAGTGATGACATACAACTATTTCATCCTCTGTTGTCCCTTTCTCCTCCTGCCCTCAATCTTTCCCAGCATCAGACTCTTTTCCAGTAAGTTGGCTCTTTGCATCAGGTGGACAAAGTATTGGAGCTTCAATTTCAGCATCAGTCCTTCCAAGGAATATTCAGGGTTGATTTCCTTTAGGATTGACTGGTTTGATCTCCTTGCTGTCCAAAGGACTCTTAAGAGTCTTCTCCAGCACCACAATTCGAAAGCATGAATTCTTCAGTGCTCAGCTTTCTTTATGGTCCAACTCTCACATCCATTCATGACTACTGGAAAAATCATAGCTTTGACTAGACAGACCTTTGTTGGCAAAGTGATGTCTGCTTTTTAATTGCTGTCTGGGCCTGTCATAAATCTAAACAAACCTTTCAAACCTGGCTCTCTTTCACCGTTTCTTCAAGTTTGAAGGCATGAAGGAAGGTGTGAGTGCTCAGTTGTGTCTGACTTTTTGCGACCCCATAGACTGTAACTCACCAGGCTCCTCTGTCCTTTGGATTTCCCAGGCAAAAATACTGGAGTGGGTTGCCATTTCCTACTCCAGGGGATCTTCCCGATCCAAGGATCAAACCCACGTCTCTGACGTCTCCTGCATTGGCTTGTGGATTCCATCTATGCCACCTGGGAAGCCCATCCTGCTTCAGGGATTGTTGCCAAGTTCTAACATGGCTACTTACCCCTCTCTGGTGCTACCCTCCCCCTCACCATCAGTGCTCTGGCTCTGCGTCACCTTGCAGTTTTTCAAAGCCCTGCTCTACCCTGTCCTCACTGCCTTTGCACACACTGTTGCCTCTATTGGAGTAAACCTCCCCCTCAACCCCCATACTTATCACCCAGGTAGCCAGAACTCAACTTTCAGATTCAGCTCAAATACGACTTCCTCACAGAGCTTCCTTGACCCTGTAGGCCAGACCAGGGACCCTCGCCTGCACTCTTAGAGTTCCCTGCAGGTTTTCTTTCCACCAAATGCACCGTTTGCCACCATAGGTTGTGTGTCACAGATTAAAACGGAGAACCCACATGGCCCAGTCCCCACACAGTCTCTCTCAAAGAAACATCTACTCAAAGTAAATAATTAAAAGCAATTCATTCTTTACTACAATCAGTTATAGAACACTAAGGGGACCCATTCAATAACTCACAACTATACTTATTAATTTGGAAATTTAGAAGACTCGGCAGTGGCCATAGGAATGGAAAAGGTCAGTTTTCATTCCAATGCCAAAGAATGCTCAAACAACTGCACAATTGCACTCATCTCACATGCTAGTAAAGTGATGCTCAAAATTCTCCAAGCCAGGCTTCAGCAATACATGAACCGTGAACTTCTATATGTTCAAGCTGGTTTTAGAAAAGGCAGAGGAACCAGAGATCAAATTGCCAACATCTGCTGGATCATCAAAAAAGCAAGAGAGTTCCAGAAAAACATCTATTTCTGCTTTATTGACTATGTCAAAGCCTTTGACTGTGTGGATCACAATAAACTGTGGAAAATTCTGAAAGAGATGGGAATACCAGACCAGCTGACCTGCCTCTTGAGAAATCTGTATGCAGGTCAGGAAGCAACAGTTAGAACTGGACATGGAACAACAGACTGGTTCCAAATAGGAAAAGGAGTCCGTCAAGGCTGTATATTGTCACCCTGCTTATTTAACTTCTATGCAGAGTACATCGTGAGAAACGCTGGGCTGGAAGAAGCACAAACTGGAATCCAGATTGCTGGGAAAAATATCAATAACCTCAGATATGCAGATGACAGCATCCTTATGGCAGAAAGTGAAGAAGAACTAAAGAGTCTCTTGAAAGTGAAAGTGGAGAGTGAAAAAGTTGGCTTAAAGCTCAACATTCAGAAAACTAAGATCATGGCATCCAGTCCCATCACTTAATGGCAAATAGATGGAGAAACAGTGGAACCAGTGGCTGACTTTATTTTTCTGGGCTCTAAAATCCCTGCAGATGGCAATTGCAGCCATGAAATTAAAAGATGCTTACTCCTTGGAAGGAAAGTTATGACCAACCTATATAGCATATTAAAAAGCAGAGACATTACTTTGTCAACAAAGGTCCATCTAGTCAAGGCTATGGTTTTTCCAGTGGTCAAGTATGGATGTGAGAGTTGGACTATAAAGAAAGCTGAGCGCTGAAGAATTAATGCTTTTGAACTGTGGTATTGGAGAAGACTCTTGAGAGTTCCTTGGACTGCTAGGAGATCCAACCAGTCTATCCTAAAGGAGATCAGTCCTGGGTGTTCATTGGAAGGACTGATGTTGAAGCTGAAATTCCAATACTTTGGTCACCTGATGCGAAGAGCTGACTCATTGGAAAAGAACCTGATGCTGGGAAAGATTGAGTGCAGGAGGAGAAGGGGACAAGAAAGGATGAGATGGTTGGATGGCATCACTGACTCAATGGACATGGGTTTGTATGGACCCTGGGAGTTGATGATTGACAAGGAGGCCTGGCATGCTGCGGTTCATGGGGTCACACAGAGTTGGACACTACTGAGTGACTGAACTGAACTGAACTGATACTTAATAACATCTATTTTGCCATTTCTCTGACTCTATATCACACTTTGCATTACGTCCTAAGAATCATCTCTTGTAGCTGGTGCGGGCTCTAGGGTCATACTACCTGGTTTTAAATCCTGGCTGTACTGCTTATACAGTATGTAAACTTGTACAAGTTACTTCTTTATGCCTCTGTTTCCATATCTGAAAAATGGGGTTAAATTCAGTACTTCTTTCATTGTTTTGGGGAGAACTATGAGAGAGAATGGGGCTCCCCAGCTGGTGCAGTGGCAAAGAATCTGCCTACCAACGCAGGAGAAGCGGTGTGATCCCTGAGTTGGAAAGATCCTCTGGAGTAGGAAATGGCTACCCACTCCAGTGTTCTTGCCTGGAAAATTCTGTGGAAAAGGAGCCTGGCAGGTTATAGTCCACGGGGTCTCCGAGTCAGACACAGCTAAGCACAGCACGATGAGAGAATACTAGGTAAAGTGCATGGACCAGTTCCTGTAATAAAATGAGGTATTCAATAAAAATTATAAAAAGCAGTAGTTTACAGAGCACCAGATTTGAGCTCCCTGTGTGGTACAGCAAACCCCCACTGGTTATCTGTTTTGCATATGGTAATATATACGTTTCAATGCTACTCTTTCAATTCTCCCAGCTTCTCCTTCCCCCACTGTGTCTGTAAGTCTGGTCTCTTTGTCTGCCTCTCCATTGCAGCCCTACAGATAGGATCATCAGTACCATCTCTAGATTCCATGCTGCTGCTGCTGCTGCTAAATCACTTCAGTCGTGTCCGACTCTCTGCGACCCCACAGACGGCAGCCCACCAGGCTCCCCCGTCCCTGGGATTCTCCAGGCAAGAACACTGGAGTGGGTTGCCATTTCCTTCTCCAATGCATGGAAGTGAAAAGTGAAAGTGAAGTCGCTCAGTCGTGTCCGACTCTTAGCGACCCCATGGACTGCAGCCTACCAGGCTCCTCCATCCATGGGATTTTCCAGGCAAGAGTACTGGAGTGGGGTGCCATTGCCTTCTCCGTCTAGATTCCATAATATGCACTAATATGTGATATATTTTTTCTCTTTCTGACTCACTTAATTTAATACACAAATGCCTCATTCATTACTTCATTTAAAAAGCAATGGTTTAAACATGTTATTTATTTATTCTTAAAAAAATTTTTTTTCAATTTAAGGATAATTGCTTTACAGAATTTTGTGGTTTTTCTGTCATACATCAAGAGTCAGCCATAGGTACACCCATGTCCCCTTCCTCCCAAATCTCCCTCCCGTCTCCCTCCCCAACATTTTATTTTTTAATAAATTATTTCTACCTGCCTCTGTTCTTTCTTTTCTTGAACCAATAGCTCATCTTTACTTCTGAAGTCTAGTCTCTTTTCTCCCATTAATTGGATCTGGCATCCCAACAAGTTAGAAACCCAGCTGACAGAATATTTCTTGGAATGGGGAAGGGGAGGAAGTGGGATGGGAGATGCTTAGAAGACAAAAGCAAAATTCTCTTTGTTGAAAGAGTGAAGGAAATTTGCTAATATTATATTAACAACTTTTCCCCTTTTCCCTTCATCACACCTTTATGATTATTTGACTATTGTATAGCATCGCCTACTGGGCTAAGCGCTGGAAGAATAGAATCTGTGTTCATTTAAGTCACCATTGTACCCATACTTCCTGGAACACAGCCGTTGCTTAAGTCTGATGCATGAATAAATGAGGGAGGGGATGATGATTCAGTGAAATCATGCTGATGATACACTTGATACAGTGCCTGGCACATTGCATTGAACACATATTCATTTTGGGTATTCTTTCTTTTACACCCACCTTCTCCATAAGAAATCCTTTCTGTGCCAATTTTACACTTAATTTATTTCCAGAGCTCCTCCTCAGGGCTCCTTCTCAAGAAACCTTCCCAAATATCCCTCCTGGACTAGGAGTTTTACTCATTTGCCCCCATGGCTGGGTGGCCTTCTCATTATTATAGGACTAGCCAGTAACAGGTGTCTCTCCTCACCAGACTGTAATCCCCCTCCCCAGGGGTCAGTGACCGTGTTACATTTGACAAGGAATCTCCAGTGCTTGGCATATTGTTTGAGACATAGTAGGTGTTCAATAGATATGTAATGAATATTAGTAAATCACAGTTTCTCTTAGATATGTTTCAACACAGTTTTCACTAATTTCTATATGAAATTTCAGAAATACTACTTGGCGTGCTGCAGTCCATGGGGTCACAAAGAGTCAGATGCAACCGACTGATAGAACAACTTAAAAAAAAAAAAAACTTTCAGCATATTTTTTATTTAAAAAGTGAAACCTCAGAAACATACTATGGTATACCAAAGTTGAAATTTCAGAAATAAAGCTTTCATTAAAAAAAAAATGTGTTTACAGACTCATGTTCACCTCAGTAAGTTTCCCACAGAGAAATACCAATAGTTTCTTTTCAAGTTCTAAGACTACCGTGGTGGAAATATAATTTCCTGGAAGTGACGAACATGGGATGCCCTGCCCTTAACTATGAACCTTAGCTGCCTGCAAGTTTAGCGAGCTCGAGGGAATTAGAATTAGGCAGAAAAAGGCTGTCTCTTGTCTTATGGCAAAAATAATATACCTTCATTAATTAGCCTTTAGAAAATAATTATTAACTGGAAGTACTGAGGCTTAGCTCATTTTTTTCTTCTTAGTAATATTTGCAAACCAACTTTTAGAGTTGTATTCCTTTACCATATGGTTAATATCATTCATTTTATGTTAAATATTTCAGAATGAATGATGATGTATTCTGATGACCTTGTTCCTAAGTGAGGGAAACCTGGTCTCCCCTCTCCACTGGCTAAATCTTTTAACATGGCTTTTGAGAATGCAAATTCATGGAAGCATAGAGCTGAAAGGGATTTCCTTCTCCAGTGAGTAGCCTAAACTACACAGAGCTAATGGTTATTCAACATATTTTCAAAGCTCTCCAGTGATGGTAATGACAGAGTTTAATCACCTTTGCAGTTGAGTTCTGCCTTAGGTCAAAGAGACCTCTCTTGTTCATTCTAATCCAGTTTTGTCTGGTTTTCATCTTTATAGAGATGGAGAAAAGTCAGCTAATATCCTCCTCCAAATAAACCTTCCTGTTCTCTAAGAAAGCTATTAAATCAATCCTTGGCCTGCACTTTTCAAGTGAGGCCAGTCCAGTGTCTTCAACCTTTCCTCAGAGGTCTTTTCCTCCATCCTTTTTATGATTTTTTGTTGTTTCTCCTTGGATCTTTTCCAAGTTCTTTACAGCTCTCTAGAAATTGAGAAACAAGAACTTGACTCAAAGCTAATAGGGGCCTGACCACTATCAAATATAGAAGAAAATGATAGGTTCTCAGGTTTTGTGTGTCATACCCCATCAGTACACGTCAGGGCCAGTAAAACTCATCAGTGTACACATCACTAAAGCATCATTTGTGATATTCTAAAATAAGGTTGAATAAAGACTTTGCACTTTAAAAATACCTTTTTATTCACAGAAAATACAAAGGGTTGCACAGGAAGATATTTTAAATTCTTATGACAAAATACTATTTGAAGCATTCATTAGCTGAAAAATAACGAATAATCACACATCATAAGTCATTTTTAATTCTTTGTTGTTATTTAGTCACTATGTCATGTCCAACTCTTTTTTGACCCCAGGGACTATTGCTCACCAGGCTCCTTCTGTCCATAGGATTTCCCAGGCTAGAATACTGGAGTGGGTTGCTGTTTGTCTAGGAACTCTTTAAAACACTGGTTTAGTAAACCAGATTTTATTTCTGTGAATATTTGAAGAAAATATTGCATTTTGACACTCAAATATATATTTGTAAGTTAGAGCTTTTACTGATCCAACTGAATTCCAAATTTCTTAAAATTAGTGATTTTTCTAAATCAAAAATATAGTCATATTTGTAAATTTTTCAAAATCACTTATTAAAAAAAATTTCCCCATCTTATTTTAGATCTTATTTGCTGACGATTGTCCCTCAGAATAGATTTTCACATTGTAGTTGCCTAGTTTATCAGAGAAGGCAATGGCAATCCACTCCAGTACTCTTGCCTGGAAAATCCCATGGATGGAGGAGCCTGGTGGGCTGCAGTCCATGGGGTCACCAAGAGTCGGACATGACTGAGTGACTTCACTTTCACTTTTCACTTTCCTGCATTGGAGAAGGAAGTGGCAATCCACTCCAGTGTTCTTGCCTGGAGAATCCCAGGGACAGGGGAGCCTGTTGGGCTGCCGTCTATGGGGTCACACAGAGTTGGACACGACTGAAGCGACTTAGCAGCAGCAGCAGCAGCAGCAGTTTTATCTAGAGATACGATCTGGTGTAAAAAGTAACTGCCATTGTTGGCATTTCTCTGGAGAGATGGTTGGGTTTTAAGGGTATCCCTGGTGTGTCTTCCCACTGTTCTCTGGTGCCACCCACCCACTTTTTTACTTTTTCAGCTCCCAGATGGATAAGAAATGTATTCAGAAACAACTAACCTCTCTTCTATAAGATTACTAAATTTCGCTATTGATTTCTAAGTTTCTACCTCCGTTTCTTTTGTTCTTCCGAGGATGACTCCACCAGGTATTTGTTATTAAGTCCCTTCCTATCCTTTTATTTTTTAATATTTTTAAAAATATCTATTTATTTGCCGATGCTGAGTTATAGTTGTGACATGTGGGGTCTAGCTACCTGACTAGGGATTGATTCTGGGCACCCTGCATTGAGAGCAGAGAGTCTTAGCCCCTGGACCACCAGGGACGTACCCCTTCCTAGCCTTTTAAAGACATTGTATACATGCATATCATGTTGTGAAGGTTTTGTTTGGGTTCATGAAATAATTTATTTAGGTGTGTTTTTTCTTAAGTTGGGCTTCCCTAGTGGCTCAGACGGTAAAGCGTCTGCCTGCAATGTGTGAGACCTGGGTTCGATCCCTGGGTTGGGAAGATCCCCTGGAGAAGGAAATGGCAACCCACTCCAGTATTCTTGCCTGGAAAATCCCATGGATGGAGCCTGGTAGGCTACAGTCTGTGGGGTCACAAACAGTTGGATCCGACTGAGCAACTTCACTTCATTTTGTTAAGTCAATTAGATTGTGCTTAGTTTAGATTCTCTTTTAGTTCCCCTAAAAGCAGAGACCCACCTAAGGACTTGGGTATAGGTGTTTTGTTGGGAGGTTATCCCAAGGAACGAGAAGGAGAGCAAAGAGAGTGTGGGACAAGGGAGAAAGGAAAGTCAGTGTAAGGATGTATTATCAAGTTCCAGCTGCAGGCAATGGAGATTCAATTTCTGAGATTCAAGGACAGTTGAGAACATAAGAAATTCCTCCTGCAATTGTCCCCTGAAGGACAGGAGGCTGGAGTATGCTTCTGTTAGCACCCATCCCTTCTTTGAGGGTTGTTTCCAGACGTGTTAAGTCCCCATTCTGGCCTGGCAGGCACACAGGGAGGTGTCCTATGACAGGTATTGGGATGGGCTCTGAGGGGGTCCAAGCCTGCACAGCACTGTCCCTTGTTCCTGTACTGAAATTAGAGATGGGGCGGGGGAATGCCACCCAGAGCCCAGGCCTCTTACCGCAACAAACCTTCCGTATTATGAACAGGTAGGACTTACAAGAGCCCTCAGAAAAAGTGGGGTCCCTTGCTGGGACTATGCTCATGACGAACCATTTGTGCATGAGCATGCTAGGTCATGTCCGACTCTTTATGACCCTATGGACATATTGTAGCCAGCCAGCCTCCTCTTCCATGGGATTCCCTAGGCAAGAACGCTGGAGTGGGGTGTCATTTCCTTCTTCAGGGGTCTTCCTGACCCAGGGATCAAACCTGCGTCTCCTGCATCTTCTCCAGGCTGATTCTTTTTACCACTGAGCCACCAGGGCCTAATGAACAATTAATTGCACTGGGAGTTGAAATTTGGGAAGTGGCTTCTAGTCTCTGTGGACTTAAAAATAAAATCAGCTTAGTATGAGTCTACACCAAGATGAGGATACTTTTACCAACAATGACACGGAAACAAACCTCTTTAGTGACATGGCAGTCAGATTGCAGATTGGAAAAGAATTTCCAGACACAGCATTTCAGAAAGGAGTGAGTTTATTAAGAACAAGGAGCAGAGATAATGAAGTTGCTACAAACGCAGTGGGTCAGGGAGAGCTGTTAAAACAGCAGGCTGGCTCAAGGGAGAGCCAGAGCTTTTCATGGGCTGTGTGTTCAGTCCTTCAGTCGTGTCTGACTCTTCAGAACCTTGTGGACTGCAGCCCCCAAGGATCCTCTGTCTATGAGATTCTGCAGGCAAGAAAACTGAAGTGGTTGCCATTCCCTTCTCCAAGTGATCGTCCCGACCCAGATGGAACCTGCGTCTCTTGCATCTTCTTCATTGGCAGGCAGATTCTTTACCACTGTGCCATCATGGGTTAGTAGGCAATTTTTATAGCCTCAAGACAAAGAAAACTCCTGCTAAAAGGTGGCATTAGGTGGTTGTTCAGGGTGCTATAGGGTAACTACTGGGTGGGCATTTTTGCCTAATTTGGGGTCAGGAAGCTTGCTGGTATGATCCAGGGGCTTTTGGCAACAATTACAAAGGGACTCACTCAGTTCTGGAGATGACCTTGTTTCTGCACTCTGCTGCAGTGGTCTTGGTGCAAGGCCTTGCACCTGTGACCTTGGTGTGACACTCCACATTTATCCTCCTCCCCTTGTGTCAGCATAAGAAATAAGAATCATGTAGAAACCAAAGATGTTCAGAGAGACTTCTGGAAGAGAATGCAAGAATGAGTTCCATGAAGGGACTCAGCCTGAGACCCAAGGAGCTCGCAGGGGCTCACCAGGTGTCCTGGATCCTAGTTCATTACAGTCACACGAGAATATTTTCAATTAGAAATGATGTTGGATTTATTTGTATAATTAAAGCACATCAGCCAGTCAGTGTGGATGGTTTATAGAGCTGTGTGTAAAGAGGGATGGACAGAGCCTCTCTTTATTCTCAGACACTATTTATCAAACCTTTTTGGCCATGACCCATGATAAGGCATACATTTTACATGATGATTCGGTAGACACATATGTAAGTATAAAACTGAAACCAAAGTTCCATAAGGTAATAATCCTTACTATGTTCTCTGAGATTTTCTGTTTTATCCTTTTCTAGTCTATCCTATTCTGTTTGTTCTGTTTCATTTTTTAAATGCTCGTCTGTACTCACTAAATTATTCGTATGACTGATGACGAACAGGTCACAAACTGCTGTTGGAAAAACACTGCTCTAGGGCACAGGAGCTTTGCACTCACAATTCCTCAACTGACTGTTTCCTTTCACGTCATAAATCAATGTACATATAATTTGTTGCCTGCTGTAGCCGTGGAATTGGTTTCCTATCCAGGCTTTTTCCTCCTATCAAATCTTTTTCTTCCAGCCAAGTGTATAATAATATAGGATATATTGTTTTAGACACACTGGAAACATGTCTAAATTGTTTGGTACTTCATTCTAAAAAGAAAACCTATAAAACTGTAAAACCTACAAATGAGGATCCTGGATCAGAATGCTTTAGGTTGTAAGTAATAGAAATCCTGCCTTAAGCTGCCTTAAATAATACACAATTATGACATCTCAAAGTGAGGAAGTTCAGAGCTAGACTTGGTTGACTCAGGGGCCTCCTGATGTCACCCAGGATACTGGTTCTGTCCGCCTCTCTGCTCATCTCCAGGTTGGCTTCATCCTCAGGCTGAAGATGGGCCCAATGTTCCAGGTAGCACACCCAGGCTCAACTCATCCAGAGGAGAAAGGTGATTCTATTCCTGTATTTCCTTTATGGAGACACTCCCTACAGATGTCCTGCTGTACCCTGTTAGCACTCATGAGGGTCACATGTCTTTTTTTATATCTATAACTGGCAAGGAAGATGTGATGACTCTTAAATCAATTTACAGAGTCAAAAGAATCACCTGCACAATTAAATTAAACTTCCTAAATTTATCTTCGATTTCTCCATTTTTCTCATCTCCACATCTAATTCGATACTAAATCCTGATGATTCTTCCTCTGACTATGTCCAGTATCAGAAGACTTCTCACTATCTCCTTGGCTTCCACCCTAGTCCAAGTCACCATCATCTCCTGCCTGGATATTGCCATAGCCTCCAAGTTGGTTTCCTTTCTTCTTGACTTTACCTTCTTTAATCTCTTCTTAATACAGAGTAACCTTGTTGAAACAGTAAATCAGGTCGTGTCACTGGTCATGCTCCTCTAATTTGAGACTTTGTACCAAGAGCCAGACATGGAGGAGTAAGTGAAATAGACATGGGACATACCTTCTATTGAGGGATGCGTGCAAGCCAATGAAATAAGTAAACTATGTAGTGGAGTAGATGGTGATAAGCGCTGTGGATAAAAATAGACAAGTCTCTCTCGTAAAGTGGTTTATATTCTAATGTACTTGAAGGACCTGGCACAGAGCAAGTCTCTGATATGTGATAGCTACATTAGTTCCCTTTTCATTGGAAAGTGACAGGAAGCTAATTCATACTAAATTAAGCAAATCAAGCAAAACACAACAGCAGGCCCAGCTCCAGGACTCAGAGTTTCCAACATCATCGGAAGCCGGTTTCTGTCCGCCTTCTCTTCATGCTTTTCCCCACCCTGGTTTTATTCTCACATATATTCTCACCAAACAGGGCGATGAGGGACTCCATGGCTCCAACTAACATTTACTTTCCTAGCGACCTGGTAGGAAGAGACCCCACCACAAAGTTCTAGCCACATTTTGAAAAATACAGCCCCAAATAAATGATTAACCTGAATGCCAGTTTCTTTTTCTGTGAATTAAGAGCACTAGCAATAATAGCTATTTCACAGATCACCATCAGGAAATTTTGCCTAATGTACCTAAAGGCACCTTGCATAGGACTTGGCCAAAAGTGCACACAATAAATATTGACTCATTAATTTGTTTTCTGGTATGCAGGCGTTGATCATAATTTCTGCTTTAGAGGGCTGCCGGAAATCAACAAGTTTTATCAGTGCTTAAAATGAGTACTTTGTCATGCATTATCCTGCCCTGTGACTGTTTTATGAGACCGGTTTTTCCAATTGTATTGCCGTGATCCCTGTGAGATGAGATACATAAGAGATGAATTGGTTATATGAAAACCTAGGTTCAGATCCTGTTCTGCCACTTAAACTTGTGGGCTTTTGTGCAACTGATTACCTTCCATGAGACTTACTTTGCTTATTTATAAAGTGAGATGGAGATACCTGCTTTGCTGGGGTTGCTGGACAGGTAAAAGGAGATGGTATTTATTATTTCCCTGGCACCATGGTGAGTTCAATACACAGTAGCTTGAAGCTCTGAGCTTAGGATAATGTCCCCCACACAGTAACTATTCAGTAAATCCATGCTTGGAATTAAACACACATTCTACACCCTCAGCTTTGGTGACTCACACCTGAACTCTTGGGGCAGCTCCGCTTCAACAGATATTTTTGCAAACACATTCTTAAGAATTTCCTTGGATGTGAGCTCTGAACAGTTCAAGATACTTCTTTGGATTAGTAACTTTGCCCAAAGATGTTACTTTATGCTAGTTTTTCTTAAACTGTATCCCACATCAATAATTAACCTTTCCTGCCATTTGTCTCATATATTGCATGCTATTTTCTTTTTTCCTAAGAGGTTTCTACAGGACCCCAGGGTGAGGAGGAAATGTATTCATGGTCTGGCTTCTGAAATCGTGAAAGGGTGGCTTTGAAAATGGGGAGAAAGTGATACGATGACATTTAAGGATGTAAGCTGTGTGTGGAAGGGGCTGGTGTCATCTGGTAGAAAAGCAGCACTGATATTTTGGCATCAACTGGTGATACAGTTATCCTCTCCATTCACTAGGTTTCCCTTTCTGTCTATTTTGCCTGATTCAGAACAAGACAAGTCTTTGTCGAGCCTGTATTCTATACCAGGCTGTGTGCTGGATGTGGGGACACCGGAGCATAAGGCACAGCCCCTTCCTGAAGAGACGTGCAGTTCTCAGAGCAAGGGTTGCTGGTGGATGTGGAGGGAAGGGGGTTCTCGTGGGAGAAAGACCTGGAGTAAGGATGCTGGGCACATGTTGGGGTCAGAGAACACAGCTGTGTTCTGGCTGGAGTCCACAGACTGCAGGAAGGGGAGTGTAAGAGATCAGATCAGGCAGGAGGGTGGGACCATATCACATGTTAGGAGTTGGGACTTTCACAATGAGGGTCCTACGGCAGGGATGTCAGAAACCACCCGTTGCCCACTGCACCACCCCAGCTGTTGCCGTGATGAAGCTGGGCGGAGGACGAGCCATGCCTGCCACAGCTCTTCAAGGACAGCCTTAAGTCTAACTTGGGATGTAAGAGGCGTGCAGATCCTGAGATGCCTGAACCAACCGTTGTGAGCCCACACTGGTGGTAAAGGCCAGTTTGGTCATTTGGATGTGGAAGCAGTCAATAAATAGAACCTGGAAGGTGTGTGCCCTGACTGGGATAAGAAATGGTACGTCGTGCACGTGTTCACCACTTGGATGGCCCAGCGATCTTACTTCACAGTTGTGGCAGGGTAGAACCTCTGCTGACTTCTTTATGAAGAAGTCTATCAAACAAATGTTGACAATGAAAAACCCTGTTAAAAAACCCCATCTACCCAGTCTCCCTGTCTTTAGGCTAATAAGGAACTGTCTCTATTTGACCAATGCAGGCAATGAGGCTAAAGTGAAGTCGCTCAGTCAAGTCCGACTCTGTGACCCCATGGACTGTAGCCTACCAGGCTCCCCTGTCCATGGGATTCTCCAGGCAATAGTACTGGAGTGGGTTGCCATTTCCTTCTCCAGGGGATCTTCCCAACCCAGGGATCGAACCCAGGTCTCCCACATTGTAGACAAGACGCTTTACTGTCTGAGCCACCAGGGAAGGCAATGAGGCTAAGAGATGTTAAATGACTGTCCTGAAGTCACACAGCTTCCATGGGCCTTGTTGGAAGCATGAAGCATCTCCCAAAACACATCTTTGATATGGCTTTGTTCTAAAAGAAAGGGTCAATATGAGTTACAATAGGATTTTTCTAACCTAGTTGACCAATACATTTCATAAATAAGGACAATCACAAATATTTTAGTATTTCTTTTAATATATTTGCACCTAGATCAAAGGATAATAATCTAAACAGAGAATGTTTAGATTTCATTCATTCGTAAGCACCCATTACATAGAAAGCATGGGGCTAGGATTCTTCAAAGAAGAATATATAGTACATGCTTTCTCTTCTACTTGTATGCACACTAATATAATCCTAAATTGAGTTCTGTATTCCATCAACATAATAAAATCTATCCATTTTGACATTGGGCTGCTCATTATCCAATTTAAAGCAAAGGTTTTTTTTTTTTTTTCAATTAAGACAGTTTTTTAAAAGTAGTTGTAGATTCACAGAAAAATTAAGGGTAACGAACAGAGATTATACCCTGTTCCTATATGGACATAACTTCTGTACCCCACCAGAATGATATATTTGTTATAACTGATGAACCTACATCACTATTGTTACCTGAAAACTGGGTTTTCCTCTTGGTGAGTTTTGAGCCAAAAGACTCAACCAAGCTAAAGATCAGGAAAGAGACTGGCAGCAAGTAAGAACACTGAGGCTCTTTCTCAAAGCAGTGTCTTCCTGAACAGCAAAATTGGGGAAGTTTTAAGCTAAGGTACATCCACATACATGATGCAGCTTGGGAGGTCCACAGAGTCCGAGGTTTAGTTGATTGAAGTCACAAGGATCAGAAAAGGTCAACACTGTCATCCCTTAGGTTCAGGATGATCTGATGGTTGAGGCTTCAAGCTAACCTTTACCATTGGAATAGAACTGGGAATCTTTACAACTGATTTATTATCTTTGCTGCTGTTACTTCTCTTGCCTGATTGCATTCTTTTGTCCCCTTAAGGTTATTAATTACCTATTCAATGGCAAGCATTGAGGCTTAGCTCACAAAATGACTTAGGCCCAAAATGACTTCTCTTACATCAAGAAAGACATATGCCTGGTTCTCTTGCTCTGGGAACCCCCTATCATATCTGCTTGCATTATCACTCAAAGTTCATAGTAAACATTAAGCTTTACTCTTGGTTTTATCCAGTCTATCGGCTTGAATAAATGCATAATGACACATATCCATCATTATAGTATCATATAGAATATTTTTACTGCCCTAAAAGTCCTTTGTGCTTCACCTATTCATACCTCCCCAATTGCAGTTCTTGGCAATCAAAGGTCTTGTTACTGTTTCAATAATTTTGCTTTTTCTAGAATACCATATGGTTGGAATGATATGGTATGTAGCTGTGATATTGTGATTTGTAATAAGTAATACATATTTGGTCTTCACTGAGTTTCTATCACTGGGCTCCTAAAACACTTGGAATTTGCCAAGTCAGAAGAGCAACAAAGGGATCTTTTATTATGTCAGTGAGATGACCTGTGGACTGCATCTAAGACTGATTGCCGGGAGAACCAGCCATGGGCTTAGAGAGCTGGAGGTTTTAGTGCCACCCCTGACCTCCAGGGAGGGGAGAGGGGCTGGAAATTGAGTTCAGTCACCAATGATTTAATCAGTGGTTCAATGGCAGATGATTTGATCATTCATACCTATATAGTGAAGTAAAGAAGTGAAGTAAAGTGAAGTCGCTCAGTTGTGCCCGACTCTTTGCAACCCCATGGACTGTAGCCTACCAGGCTCCATCCATGGGATTTTCCAGGCAAGAATACTGGAGTGGGTTGCCATTTCCTTGTCCAGGGGATCTTTCCAACCCGGGGATCGAACCCGGGTCTCCCGCATTGTAGGCAAATGCTTTACCATCTGAGCAATTCCTGTTGCTCCACATAATTACCAACATTTGCTGTTGTTAGGGTTTGATCATTCTGAAAGGTGTACAAAATTTTATCTGTATCTATATGTTTATGTATCTATTTATTTCCAGTGGTTTAGTGACAAAAAGATAAACCTAGGAATCTAATGAGGATCCCAGCTCCATTACTTCCTAGCCATATGGCCTTGGGTAAACTACTTAAAGTCTCCATTTCCTAAGTGAAAGAGGAGTGAAAAAGTTGGCTTAAAGCTCAACATTCAGAAAACTAAGATCATGGCATCCGGTCCCATCACTTCATGGCAAATACATGGGGAAACAGTGGAAACAGTGGCTGACTTTATTTTTCTGGGCTCCAAAATCACTGCAGATAGTGATTGCAGCCGTGAAATTAAAAGACGCTTACTCCTTAGAAGGTAAGTTATGGCCAACCTAGACAGCATGTTAAAAAGCAGAGACATTACTTTGCCAACAAAGGTCCGTCTAGTCAAGGCTATGGTTTTTCCAGTGGGCATGTATGGATGTGAGAGTTGGACTATAAAGAAAGCTGAGTGCCGAAGAATTGATGCTTTTGAACTGTGGTGTTGGAGAAGACTCTTGAGAGTCCCTTGGACTACAAGGACATCCAACCAGTCCATCCTAAAGGAGATCAGTCCTGGGTGTTCATTGGAAGGACTGATGCTGAAGCTGAAACTCCAATACTTTGGCCACCTGATGCAAAGAGCTGACTCATTTGAAAAGGCCCTGATTCTGGGAAAGATTGAGGACAGGAGGAGAAGGGGACAACAGAGGTTGAGATGGTTGGATGGCATCACCAACTCAATGGACATGGGTTTGGGTAAACTCCAGGAGTTGGTGATAGACAGGGAGGCCTGGCATGTTGCGGTTCATAGGGTTGCAAAGAGTCAGACATGACTGAGCGACTGAACTGACTGGAACAGGCCATGGTAATGGAAACCTCATTTTGAAAATACTGAATAAAGCAACATGTGTAAAGCACACAACAGTGTCCAGTCACCTAGCAAGCACTTAATGAATACACATCCTTGCCTTCTCCCCTTGTAAAACATATGGTTCTGGTCATGGTCATCTCTCTCTCACTCTCTCTCTTTTTTTATTGGTAAAGTACCTTGTATTATTATTATTATTAAATTAATTAATATTTATTAATATTTATTTTTGGCCATGCTGGGTCTTTGTTGCTGCTTGCAGGCTTTCTTTAGTTGCTGTGAGTGGGAGCTACTGTCTAGTTGCAGTGCTCGGACTTATTGCTGAGGCTTCGCTTGCTGGAGAGCACAAGTTCCAGGGTGTGTGGGCCTCAGAGTTGTGCTCATGGGCTCAGTTGCCTTGTTGAATATGGACTCTTCCCCGACCAGGGATCCAACCCATGTCCCCTGCATTGGCAGGCAGATTCCCAACCGCTGGACCACCAGGGAAGCACCTGGTCACCTCTCTTTATTATGACAACACTTCTCTATTATCTTACCATTATTTCCTGTCAATTACTAACACGACTAGACTTAACCTTCTGATTTTTAAGGATACATTTTTAACTTTATTTACAGAATAATGATGAACTTAAAGCTATTGCCTTTTGTTTTACTAGGGGCTACAGAGCCCATAGAATGTAACTTAAAGCAGTATAGAAACTTATATTACCAGCTCGTTTCATGTAGTGTTCTTTTAAATGAATTAATGATCAAATTCTCTAATCTGAAGAAACTTGTAGATTATTAAAAACCCACCAAGTAATAATATATTGTCCTGATGGTTTACAGATTCCGTGCTTAGATCACCTATCCAGAAACATTAGAACTGAGACTTTCAGATTTCTGTTTCTAAATGTGATATCCTTCAAAGGGAGATTATTAAGCTGTTTCACATTAGGAATGTAGCACATAAATAAATTATGCCCACATGCAGAATACTTCCCATACAAGAACTGCAAGAGACCTACCAGAAACACTGCAAAACTTCCATAATTATAACAAAGCACTGGGACAAGCAATGTTGGTGGTATAGGAAGGGGGAGCAAGGAAGGAAACAGAACTTAAGAGAACTGGTTCAAACCTCAGTCAAAAGAATTAGGAAACTGGAAACTTGATGGTCCAAGCAAGATTTGCCTTTGTTTATTTCTCAAATAAAAGTAAAGGAAACCATAAACAGTGGGAAAATTCCTTCCACCTCCCCAAAGGGAGACAGAAGGGGCCTAGAAAGGCTGTCACCCAGATTTATAAATAAGAAACTGAAACAGAGCCAGTTTTCCTGCCATCAAAATCTGAGCTCTTTCAGATGTAACTAATGATGGGCACATTGAGCTAGGACAACTTAAGTTTAACTCCAGAGCAAACACAACAAATGCTTGGTTATCTTTATCCTGCTTTTCTGTTATTGCCATAAATGATGTAAACAGTACATTCTCTCCTTTGGGAAGAATAACAGGAGTGACTGTGGTTTGTTTGCTTAACTCTTCTGTTTGTGTTGATACACTTGACCAAGGAGAAATCTGCCAAACATGTAATGTGTAAGCGATTCAATGTGCAGCTTGAGGCCGCAAGTTGCTTGAGGAGGAGGTCCATTCTGGTGCTCTCGTTTTTACATCCTTTGGTTTCTAGCTTGTGGATGTGGGGGAAGGGTCCACAGAACCTGGCTTTCAAAAGAGAATTAGGGAAGGGTTCCTAGAGGCCTGAGACTGACCTCATCCCAAGGAACAGAGAGAGCTGTTCCCATCGACTGAAGGAGGCAAATTTAGATGTGGAGTCAGAGGAAGGGCCCTCCCTCACTGTACACCTCTCAAGCAACTTGCAGAGAGAAGGTAGTAATGAATCCTTCAAGGAAATCCTTTTGTGCATCCTAGGTATGGTAATATCCTGTATGCATTAAACATTTAGACTGTCTTCCACTGACATTTCTGCCTTGTTCCAGCATGTGACTAGCTGTGGATCCCGGGACCACCATGGCAGATGGACATCCTCCCTTCCCTTCCTCACCCCTCAAAATGTCTATCTTTTGGGCTCGTCTCCTTCCATCTCTACTCTTCTTTTTCTTCCTCCTTTCCCTCCTTTTCTTGCTCACTCATCAAATCAGCATTGTCATCCACTGTTTTTCACTTAAGATGTATCTTCATAATTGTAGACCGTCATTACCCAATTGGACTTTAGAGTGGTCTTAACACATCAATAGGTCAATGGCAGTCAAAGCAACTGTGATAAATTAGTCATTTAGTTCAGTCATAGTACCACTTCTTTGGCAAAAAGAATAAATTGTGCCATAATACTACTAGTATTACCTACTAAGATTTTTTGAGACCCAAGTGCCAGAGAGGCAATGTGCTAGGTATCTATATATATCCAGGCCTCACACCACCTGACTGACTAGCTACAGTTATTCCTATATCACATGTGGGAAAACTGTGGTTTAGAAAGAAAAATGAAGTCACTTACCAAAGTTGCAGTTGCCCAACTAGTAAGTGATGGACCCAGATTTGAACCCAAGAATTTTGATTCTCCAACTTAGACTCTTAATTATTATGCTCCCCTAAGGAGAATAAAGGGCACCATTCTTGTCTTATTCCCTTGAAGTTTCAGTTATTTTTTGTCAAAGATCTTGTTACATCAGTTTTTTTTAAGTAAGGTCTTGTGGACTTCTAGGAGTCTGAAAAGTTGCCTCAAAGTCCTTTAATTATGAAAAAAGTCCTTGTCTGGGCATGTAATTCCACGAATCTTTTCAAAGATTTTCTTTGACTTTGCGATCTTATTTTATTCAACT
This sequence comes from Oryx dammah, assembly GCF_014754425.2. Lineage (NCBI taxonomy): Eukaryota > Metazoa > Chordata > Mammalia > Artiodactyla > Bovidae > Oryx > Oryx dammah. The sequence goes on from NW_024070187.1 coordinate 25,453,691, forward strand.
CAACATCTATTATTTAATACTCTGCTCCAGCTTCTTCTAAATGTTCCATACACTGTAATGAATGTTAGGACAAAAACAGGAAGAAAACTCAGGATCTTAAAACTGTTTTCTTTATAAAAGGCGATGAGTCAGACTTGCACAGTCCACAGCACAAAAGTTCTTAATAATGCTAATTCTGTGGAAGCAGTGCATACCACTCTCTTTTATGAAACAAAACTTCCTTTAGATGTTTGTTCTATTTGTGGCAGATTTTCCAAATTTAGAGTAATGTTCTCATTCCTTACTGATGTGTGGGTAGAAGCTTTACTGAGTCAAAAAACAATGACAGTCCCATATCTATCACTGGGAGACCTTGAGTAAGTCATTGAATTCTTTTAAAACAAAGGCTGATATAGTGAAGGCACCTCTGGACCATCCACCTTTCCCCCTCTACCCTGTGTCCTGGGGTCTTTATGGACCATCCCAATGGTTCCCTTGCCTACCGACTTCCTGTTGGGTTCAACCAATGGGAGGTACGAGGGTCGTCCCAACCCAGGGATTGAACCCGGGTCACCTGCATTGCAGGCAGATTCTTTACCATCTAAATCACCAGGGAGGCCGGTAGAGGATCAGAGGAAGGCATATTTATTTGACTGGCTCCCTTCTTGCTAGCAGTGTGTGGCAACTGCCACATTCCTCTCTCAAAGGTCATTGCCTCTCCTACAACCACAGCTTTTAAGTTCCAGGGACCACACCCTCCCTTTACCCTTCCTCTCCCAGATCAGCAATGGCTTCTGGTTTATGTTAACCCTATCTGCACCCTGATACAAAAGATACGGGTTTAGGTAAACCCTAAAGTTTCTTCTAAGTAGTATCCCTTTTCAATAGGTTCTAGAAAGTCCTTTTCTTTTCGGAAAGGAGATGATTGTAATGCTTAATTGACAGAATGTGTTTTAATAGGAGCTAGCATATGTAAATAAGAGGATATTGGACTGGGAGTCAGAGGATCAGAATGCTACTGAACAGGATACAGCTATCTTCCTCTTTTTAAAAAAACTGGTAAAATACACATAACATAAAAATTACCATCTTAACTATTTTAAATTGACAGTGACATTAAGTACATTCACATTATTGTACTACCATCACTACCATCTGTTCACAGAACTCTTCATCTTGCAAAACTGAAGCTCTGAGGTCTTTAAACAATTAGTATTTTTCCTGCCCCCAGCTCCTGGGAACAACTGTTCTATTTTCTGTCTCTTTGAATTTGGTGAATCTACTTCATATAAGTGAAATCATACAGTGTCTTTTTTTGTGACTAATCTATTTTACTTGGTATAATGTTCTGAGTTCATCCATGCTGAGCATGTTTCAGAATTCCCTTCCTTTTAAAGGCTGAATAATATTCCATTTTGTGTATATGCCACTTTGTTATAATCCGTTCATCCATCTATACACACTTGGGGTACTTCTACTTTTTGGCTACTGCAAATAATAATGACATGAATATAGGTATTATGGATACCCAACATTGGATACCCAAATACCATGAACATTTGGGTATCCAGTACCCAAATATCATCTTCAAGTGCCTGTTTCCAATACTTTTGGATATATACCCAGAAGTGCAAGTGCTGGATCATATGGTAATTCTGCTTTTAATTTTTTAAGGAACCAACATCTTGTTTTCCATAGTGGCTGCACTCATCAACAGGGCACAAGAGTTCTGATTTACTCTGCATCCTCACAAATAATTTGCTATTTTCTGTTTTTTTTGTTTGTTTGTTTTTAAATAATAATCATCCTATAGGTATACAACTTTGAACCAATATTTGTTTAGTGCCTATTCATCCATTCACTGTGTTAGGTACTGGGAATATCACAAACAGACTCTGCTCTAGTGGACCTTATAATTCTAGAGGAAAGAGCAGACAAAAATAAAAAAGCAAAATAAAATAATTACAAATCTTGAGAAACACTGTAAAGGAAACATAGAGATGAGACAGAAAATGATGGAAACTTACTTATGGGGGGAAAAAAAACCTTCTCTGAAGAAGTAACATTTAAATAGAGATATGAAAGAGGAAAGAAAGAATATAGAAAAGAACAGACCAAGCAGGTGATATGAGTGTGCAAAGGGCTGGAAAGAGCCTGGAGTTGTAGAGGGAGCAGCAGTGTGGTGGGAGCGGGGCGTGGGTTGGGGGGCTGGGCCCGGCACAGACATGGAGAGGACACAGTAAGGGCCTTGTTGTTCAGGTCCTTATAAAGCCACATTTTAGATCTGAGATTTTGCTCAGTGTTCAGTATGAGGCCATTGAAGTTTTCCGTGGGAGAACTGCATGCTCTGAACTTTGGACTAAACACTGACCTCAGCTTCCGCTCACCAGGTGTCTTCCCAGGAGCCCTTGCGGCTTTGGGGCTGTGGGTCACTGGCTGCTGGAAGCTGTGTTGTACAAGGTTAAGGACTCATGCTCTGGAGTCAGAGATAGTTGGATTCAGATTCCAGTTCTACCACCTACTCACAGTGTGACTTTAAAAACTGTACTATTAGAAAATGAAAAATGTGTGAATAACATTGTATGAAATTAAAAAAAAAACTTTACTTAAGTCCTCAGAGCCTCAGGTAAATGGTAGTTTCTTCATCAAATTGTTTAAAAATAAAATGAGAAAATATATGTGAATCCCTTAACGCAATGCCCAGCATACATTAAACTTTAATACACATTAGCCATTATAGTCATTCATTTAACAAGTTTTTATTGAGAGCCCATTATGTCCCTGGCTCTGAGCTAGGTGAGAGGGGTAAAGAGGTGAGACCATTGTCCTGGTTTTTAGAAGCAGCAGCACATCTAATTATAACACAGAATGCTAACTGCAATGGGAGATGTATGGGTAGGATATTATAAATGCACAGAGAAAGTACGTTCAACCCAGACTGGAGATGGGGGGACAGAGGAGTTGCCCAGAACAAGTGATAACTGAGCCATGTCTTAGAGGATGAATTGAGGGGAGTGAAGGGCCTCTGGACAGAGAGGGCCACATGAGCAAAAGCAGAGAGACAAGCAGCAGCATAGAGTGCAAGAGGGAAGCATGCTACAGTTTAGGGGCTGCCAGGATGTTAAGTGTTGGGATAGGAGGCTCAGGAGAGCCAGATGGGGGCCAGATCAAAGAATTCTTGCATAATAGAACTTGGAGCTGATCGTGTAGAAATAGTGAACCATTAGAGGATTTCTAGCAGTTTAATGCTCTGTCCAGATTTGCATTTTAGATAATTCATCTTGGGCATGTATGGAAGATGGATGTAATTGGGAAAAGAATGAAGGAAAGGAGAACAAGTAGGAGGCAATTCAGTAAACCAACAAAGAAAGAGACAATGTGAATGTGAATAAGGTCATTGAACATATGGATGGAGAAGATGAGGCAGATTTTCTAAACATGAACTCCTTATTGCCAAATTCAGACTTAAATTGAAGAAAGTAGGGAAAACCACTAGACCATTCAGGTATGACCTAAATCAAATTCCTTATGATTATACAGTGGAAGTGAGAAATAGATTTAAGGGACTAGATCTGGTAGAATGCCTGATGAACTATGGACGGAGGTTTGTGACATTGTACAGGAGACAGGGATCAAGATCATCCCCATGGAAGAGAAATGCAAAAAAGAAAAATGGCTGTCTGAGAAGGCCTTACAAATAACTGTGCAAAGAAGAGAAGTGAAAAGCAAAGGAGAAAAGGAAAAATATAAGCGTCTGAATGCAGAGTTCCAAAGAATAGCAAGGAGAGATAAGAAAGCTTTCCTCAGAGATCAGCGCAAAGAAATAGAGGCAAACAACAGAATGGGAAAGACTAGAGATCTCTTCAAGAAAATTAGAGATACCAAGGGAACATTTCATGCAAAGATGGGCTTGATAAAGGACAGAAATGGTATGGACCTAACAGAAGCAGAAGATATTAAGAAGAGGTGGCAAGAATACACAGAAGAACTGTATAAAAAAGATCTTCATGACCTGGATAATCATGATGGTGTGATCACTCACCTAGAGCCAGACATCCTGGAATGTGAAGTCAAGTGGGCCTTAGAAAGCATCACTACGAACAAAGCTAGTGGAGGTGATGGAATTCCAGTTGAGCTATTTCAAGTCCTGAAAGATGATGCTGTGAAAGTGCTGCACTCAATATGCCAGCAAATTTGGAAAACTCAGCAGTGTCCACAGGACTGGGAAAGGTCAGTTTTCATCCCAATCCCAAAGAAAGGCAATGCCAAAGAATGCTCAAACTACCGCACAATTGCACTCATCTCACATGCTAGTAAAGTAAAGCTCAAAACTCTCCAAGCCAGGCTTCAGCAATATACGAACTGTGAACTTCCAGATGTTCAAGCTGGATTTAGAAAAGGCAGAGGAACCAGAGATCAAATTGCCAACATCTGCTGGATCATCAAAAAAGCAAGAGAGTTCCAGAAAAACATCTATTTCTGCTTTATTGACTATGCCAAAGCCTTTGTGTGGATCACAATAAACTGTGGAAAATTCTGAAAGAGATGGACTCCTTCTAGCTTAATGACCTCTACCTACACTCCTTGGGCAGAGTGATTCTAGTATTATTTGACCCACATTTGCCAAACTCACCTAATTAGACCAGGGGTTACCATATCTAACCCTCGAAGAACCATAATCCATAATCTAGCCAAAATACAGTCATCTTCTCTCTAGAATTTGACTGGGAAATACAGTGCCTATAGTGACAGGGTCATGGAAATTAGACATTGGAGGCCCAGTTTTTCCAGTAGTCAAGTATGGATGTGAGAGCTGGACCATAAAGAAGGCTGAGTCCTGAAAAATTAATGCTTTTGGAACTATGGTGTTGGAGAAGACTCTTGAGAATCTCTTGGACTGCAAGGAGATCAAACCAGTCAATCCTAAAGGAAATCAACCCTGAATATTCACTGGGAGGGCTGATGCTGAAACTGAAGTTCCAATACCTGATGCAAAGAGCCGACTCATTGGAAAAGTCCCTGATGCTGGGAAAGATTGAAAGCAGGTGGAGAAGGGGATGACAGAGGATGAGATGGTTGGATGGCATCACCAACTCAATGGACATAGTTTGAGCAAGTTCTGGGAGATGGGGAAGGACAGGGAAGCCTAGAATGCTTGCGTCCATGGGGTTGCAAAGGGAGGCCTGGCATGTGGCAGTCCATGGGGTCACAAAGAGTCAGACATGACTGAACAACTGAATGACAGCAAAGCGTCAGGATGGGAGATGGCCCATGGAATGCCACATACAAGTTGAAGTTCTGTGGAGGGCAGAAGCCGTGAGAGTGAGAGGATGCTGAGCTGCTGTGTGAAGAACGGGCAAATGCAAACAGAAGCAATGGTGAAAACCCTCTGTATGTGGATTTGTAGGGAGAGAAAGACAGTTACCATGAGGTCTGACTACACTTCCTTGAGATCCTATCATATTTCTTCATGATTCTTTTTACCTTACCTTGTTTGAGGGGCTTCTGTTCTTTGTAACCAGTAGACTCTGATCTAAACAAGTTCATATTCCAAGACCCAGAAGCTAAAATAACACCAATGCTGATATTAATGTTGGGGCTACTATAAGAAAAAATACTGTAGACTGAGTGACTTAAACAAAAAAAGTATATTTCTTACAGTTCTGGAGGCTGGAAGTCCAAGACTAATGTGTTAGCAAATTGCCTGGTGTTTGGTGAGGACCTGTTTCCTGGTTCCTAGACAGCTGTCTTCTCCCTGTGTCCTCGTGTGCTTGGATGAGTGGGAGAGCTCTCTGGGGTCTCTTTTATTAGGCTATTCAACCCGTTCATGAGGGTTCTGCTCTTATGATGTAGTCACCTCCCAAATGCCCCACTTCCTAAGACCACCACATTCAGGGTTAGGATTTCAACATTTGAATTTTGGTGGCACACAAACAGCCCATAATAAGGAAACACTAATGACTTAACAAAGAAATATTAGTCATATTCCCAGTTCATATATAAGACAGCTGAGACAGGTGTTTGGAAAGGCCTGTGGTTCCGTTGCTGGCCAGTGCAGGGCAGGATTCCCGAGTGGGCAGTCTGGCTCTGGAACACTTAACCTCTGTGCCCTTCCATCACATGTAATTCCATGCACCCGTACACCCACGCTTGGGACGCTGAGGCTGGGGCTGTTTGTTGAGAGCTTGTTACAGGGTGCCGAGGAGGTAAAGAGTCAAGGCTCCCAAAACCACACAGCGGGTTGTAGGCTGCCTTAAGATAACAATGTGTGCGTTGTACGAGGGTTAGCAAAAACAGCACAAATGGCATTTCACTCTCCCTCTCCATGCTTCCGCTTTGCAGTATCTTTATTCTTTTTTCTACCCATCATCTGACCGGCAAACCCATGATCTCTCAAGAATACTGAGAATGAGTGTGTGTGCATGCTCAGTGGCTAAGTTGTGTATGACTCTGCAACGCCATGGACTGTAGCAAGCCAGGCTCCTCTGTCCATGGGATTTTCCAGGCAAGAATAAAGTGGGTGGCCGTTTCCTACTCCAGGGGATCTTCCTAACCGAGAGATCCAATCTGACCCTAACAGTATTAAAACTCGGGTAGATAGTTTTCAACATGAACCACAAGTTGGGCCATATAGTGACAAACTGCCTCACCCACTGATACACAAATCTGGCAAGATCTGTTTCTTACAGAGGCACTTATTTTCTGAACTTGTTGTTCAGTCACTAAGTCATGCCCAATTCTTTGTGACCCCATGGACTGCAGCATGCCAGGCTTCCCTGTTCTTCACCATCTCCCAGAGTTTGCTCAAACTCACATCCATTGAGTCAATGATGCCATCCAACCATCTCATCCTCTGTCACCCCCTTCTCTTCCTGCCTTCAGTTTTTCCCAGCATCAGGGTCTTTTCCGATGAATCGACTCTTCACATCAGGTGGCCAAAATATTGGAGCTTCACTTCACCAACAGTCCTTCCAGTGAATATTCAGAGTTGATTTTCTTTAGGATTGGCTAGTCTGATACCCTTGCTGTCCAAAGGACTCTGAACTTAGCAGCCACCAGTTTTTAGGTTTATAAATTGAGAGCTACAGTTAACCAGCTCAGATGTTAGCAGGGTTTTTGTATCCATTACTAGCCTCACAGATAGACAGACACACGCACACACACGCACACTAATCAAATCAGGACAAACTAGGTGAGGGGAATGATCAACTCCTATCTGATAGCACTAGTTCCACAACTAGTTAGAAAAGCTCATTTTTTCCTGAGGTATCCATAACACTTTCTCCTGTTGCTATTTTTTGTTTTTGTTTGTTTGTTTTACAAGAAACAGAAATAGAATCTCAAAAAATGTAACATTAAAGAGTGATGATGGAAATTTCTTTCCAAGATTTATAATGAAGAGATAGGTTCTCCATGTAAATAATGAGCCCAGCATTTCTATGAAGTGAAATGAGGTCAGTCATTTGTAAAAGGTATGTTGTTTCATACTGCAGCAGCTCCTGGGCCATTGAAAATGCAGTGCACGACCATGAGTTAACGCTTGTACAGGACTGTATATCTTTTAATCCAGCCTGAAAGTCAGCCCTGAAAGCAACGCATTTAACAGGGGACATCAGTGGCTCACGAACGTTCAGGAAAAGGAGAGACCTGCTGACATGAATGTTCAGCAAAAGGAGAGAATGCGAAAAGAGGCTTTCGGACTTTTAAAAAAATTTTTTACAAACAGTGACAATGAAGGGAAAAGACCATCCTGAGAGACGAAGAGGGAAGGAAGTCCTCAGCCCCTCCCAGTGTAGTTTCCACACTTCTCTGGCCCCGGTTGGCTTTAAGACAGAACTTCTGAGGTGCTGTGATGTCCACAGCCTGCGTCCTCGTCTATGAAGCTCACCAGGCATTATTTATCTAGCACGCATTGGTGACTCAGATGGTAAATGCGCCTTCATTGCAGGAGACCCGGGCTCAGGCCCTGGCTTGGGAAGATGCCCTAGGACATGGCAACCCACTGCAGTGTTCTTGCCTGGAGAATCCCATGGACAGAAGAGCCTGGTGGGCTCACAAAGAGTCAGATGCCACTGAGCGACTTACACTTTTTGTTTTTCACTCTGCGTTGTTCCTGGAGTCAGGGTATAGCATCGCCCTCAGAAAGTGTGCCCTTGTGATCTCAAGCTCTGACAGGAAAGCTTCCTGGAGAAACTATGAGCATTTGAGCTTAGAGAGAGGAGGTTCCTGAACACGACCGGAGGCTTCACTAGACATCAGCTCTTTTACTATGAGCGGCTGATACAATGGCTGTTCCTGGCTATCACAAGATGGCCTGTGTCAGAGCAGGCCCCACGTGTCCTTGCCCAGACGTGGAACTTGGGTGTCCCCTGCCTCCTGAGGAGGCTGCAGCCTACCCCAACCCCCTGCGTCGTCGACCTTAAAAAACCTGGCCTCATCATGAAACGTGGCCAGTTCCGGCTGGCTCTCTGAGGTGGGTCACTGAGAGGTGCATCCCTTGACCCAGGGCGTCAGGGGCAAAGCCCAGCCAGTCATGGGCCTCACCACAAAGTCCTGGGCCATCTGTTCTCGGGAGCCAGAGTTGGCTTGGTGTTGAGGGAGCACAAACAAGGAAGGCCTGACCTCTTAGAGCCTACTGCCTAATGGCTTGTTTTCATGTGTGGTGGGGTTTGGAGCTGAGAGAGGGGCACTGATAAACAGGCATTAAAGAAGCTGTTAGGCATGCAGACCCCAAGTCAGACTGCTTGGGTTCAAATGCCTCCATTTCAATCCGGATGGCCCCGATTGTTGTGAGGATTAAATGAATGAAAATATACACAAATCACTTAGAACAGTGCCTGGAATGCATAAACACCATGTAAGTAATTACAACAGTGTTGAGTCTTACTGAGAGGGATGTCAGTGTGGTCTAAGGATTAGCGTGTGTTCTTTGAGGGGGAGCCATTCAAGCAAGTCATTCAAGGATGAGTAGAGGAGGGAAGTTGGGTGGCGCCTGCTCCAGAATATAAGAGTATCCAAGGGGTGGCATTAAGGGCACTCAGCAGAATCATTCTGGTTGTTGTCGTTTTGTAGAAACAGTGTTGTGAGATAAGTACCCTCCTGGTGCGGGACACCGTGTTGGAGGGATGGCTGTCTGAGTATCAGTGTCCTCATCTATAAAGAAGCTCACTACTCAGGAAGAGAAGATGAAAGAAAAGGAAGCAAGTGCATGACTGAAGGCTGTAAGGACAGCAAGGAAGAAGCAGTTACTCACTTGGGGTCTGATTTAATAATGGCTTCAAAGAGGAGGTGATGGTGATGGAAGTTGCCAAGTGGGAAAGAGATGTTTCATTTTGAGCCAAGGGCACAGACCTGTGACTTGAAAAGTGAAAGTGAAAGTCGCTCAGTCATGTCCGACTCTTTGCAACCCCATAGACTATACAGTCCATGGAATTCTCCAGGCCAGAATACTGGAGTGGGTAGCCTTTCCCTTCTCCAGGGGACCTTCCCAGCTCAGGGATCAAACCCAGGTCTCCCACATTGCAGGCAGATTCTTTACTGTCTGAGCCACAAGGGAAGCCCGACCTGTGACTTAGGTGGCACATTTAAGGATTAGTGAGCAGTTTCAGGTGACTGGAGCAAGGAGAGGGTAGGAAATGCGCAGGTGGAGTGTGGGGCAGGGTTGGTTAGAGAGGGACTTGGAAGGCAAGCCCAGATGTCTGGATTTTATCCTGGAGAGAGTTTAGAAAGAGCACTCTGGCAGAGGTGTGGGGAGATGAACTGATGGTGAGGGAGACAGGAAGCAGAGAGAAGAATCAGGAGACTGTTGCCATTGCCCAAGAAAGACATAGTGAGGGACTGAATCCTGGGCAGAGAGGGCAGAGTGAAGATGAGAGAATGAAAACCAGAGGCTGATCCTACAGGCTTGGTGACTGGTTGACTGTGGGATGCCTCCTGATGGGGTGACTCAGTGAATGGTGTCTCAGTCACCCTGGGGAAGGCTGGCCCAGCACAGACCAGAGAGAATGGACGCCTTCCAAAGGGCATAGCTGTGCTCACTGAATTAGTTATCTATTACTGTGTAACAAATTCCCCCCAAGCTTACTCTCTTAAAACAAATAATCTATTTTCTTGATATGCTGTGCTGTGCTTTGTTGCTCAGTTGTTCCTCTTTGTGACCCCATGGACTGCAGCCCTCCAGGCTCCTCTGTCACTGGGGATTCTCCAGGCAAGAATACTGGAGTAGGTTGCCATGCTCTCCTCCAGGGAATCTTCCCAACCCAGGGATTGAACCCAGGTCTCCCCCATTGCAGGTGAATTCTTGGGAGCATGTATACTGGGCAAGTGGGATCACTGGGAACCATCAGAAGCTACCCTGTGTTATTTGCCTTGTGGGAACACTACCCAGTATTGCTAGTGCTTGATTTTTCAAGAAAAGTTGAAAAGTCAAACTTTTATATGAAATCTTCCCATTTTAAAATACTGGCCTCTAATTTAAAAAAAAAAATACTATTGAATAAAACAGATCTCTCAAACATAGCCTGTGCAATGCTATTATAAAACCACCATTACAGAGACCACAGTAGAAAGAGCCAGATTGGAAGGGAGGGGACAGAGGTTTCCTTTGTCCTTTTATTTGGAAAGCCAAGTCATTGTTAAAATGGTGGGAGCTTGAGAAGTACAAATGCCAATCATTTGATCCAGATAACTGTATTTATATAAATTCTCCAGTCATATTGGTAAAAGTGACTAGTTTTCATTAAAAGCGAGCCTTTGATCCCTGATCTGACAGCTGCACCTCTATAAAATGAGACACTTTGACATCCTCAGCTCTGAGCTCAATTGGACAGGTGGTTTCCTGCACACTAATGGAACAGAAAGACAATTGAGTGCTATTAGATAGGAGAGAACATTCTCACACACAGGAAAACAGCTTTTTCCTTTGAAGAGAAAAAAAAAAAAAAAACATGATAAAGAGCAGAAAATGACTGACAGAATCGGAGCTTCCCAAATGTCAGAAGAGCTGTTTCAGCTACACTCTGGCCTCTGTTAGGGAAGATTAGGATAGTTTTTAGACAAGTATTGAGCATACCTTAGCATTAGCTGACTCAGGGAGCAATTTGCTGGTAAAATAAGCCTGCTCTTAGAGGATGTCAAAAAGCTAAGATGCAGCTTGGGTTTTTTGTATTTAAACACAGCAAACAGTTTGATAAAGCTTAACTTATACACACTCACTGACAACATTCATAGGCAGGAAAACTTTAGTGTAAAGCCTCCCTTGCTCCGTCATTCAACAAATACCTATGGAGTACATACAGGTGCTGGACGTGGGAGGTGTTGGAGGAAAGACAACCAAGGCCGCTTTGCCCCATTGCTCTACAGACTGGAGGACAAAGTAGATATTAATCTAATAAGGAAAATACACTCTGTTGCATATGGAGGAAGAAGAGGCCCAAAGGGAGCTTCGCCCCCTGGTGACTTGGGAAGACTCCCATAGGACCAAAACTTGAGTTACAGGTCGCCAGTTCAAGGTGGTGGGGTGAGAGCACACTTTGGGTTGTTAGTCATGTAAATGGTAGTTAGGAGCTGTCTTTTACATAGTTCCAACTCAACTTTGGGTTTCCTTTTCACTATCCAAATGATTATAGCACAGGTTAAAAAAAAAGACAGCTCATAGTTGTAGTAGAGCCATAAAGTAGAAAAAAAAAGGTCCTACTGTGTAGTATAGGGAACTCTATTTCATATCCAATGATAGACCATAATGGAAAAGAACATGAAAAAAGAATGTATGTATATGTGTAACTGAATCATTCTGCTGTACAGTAGAAATTAACACAACATTGTAAATCAACTGTAAGTAAAGTATGTAAGTGTTAGTTACTCAGTTCATGTCCAACTCTCTGTGACCTCATGGACTGTAGCCTGCCAGGCTCCTCTGTCCATGGAGTTCTCCAGGCAAGAATACTGGAGTGGGTAGTCCTTCCCTTCTCCAGGGGATCTTCCTGACCCAGGAATTGAACCCAGGCCTCCTGCAATGTAGGCAGATTCTTCACTGTCTGAGCCACCTGGGAAGTCCCTCCTCAAATACATTTTTTTAAAAAGTTGAAGATTACTATTTTCTTTTGTTGTTCCCCCATAAACACCAGGAATGACAATTGTGTCATTTCTTTTAACGTTCTTTTAAAAAATCTTTATCTATCAGCCTTTGGTAATGTATTTTAAGTGCAATGTATTTAATTTGGTTTGGAATTCTGTTGCCTTCCCTTTTATATTATAACCTAAGACCCTCATTTTCAAATTTCATCATTGCTATTAACTACCCTCACGCATTTACATTTCAGGATTTTCCTCATGGCTTGAACCTTGCTCCTTCTTCATTTGCCTATGGCATTCAACTCCACGGAATGGCTGATAACTCACCAGCCAATCACAATGATCAGTCTCTCACTCCAGGGGCCTGGAGAAGCGACTGAGATCAGACGTGACTGATCTGCTGATCCCGTGGAGCCAGTGACAACAAACATTTTAGATGTCACAAAAGATAATTGATGAGAATTAATATTGGTGTTAATATATAGACATAAGCTAAGAGTTTTAAGTTAAAAAAATTAGGAATTTACAAAACCACACAATATTTGGCCACTCTATCCCCCCATTTGATACAATGAAATTTAAATTTTTACATCTGGGTTGTTCAGCAGTCTTGGCAAGTAACTGCAAGTTAGAGAATCCAAATGTCATAAATGTTGCTTTTATAATGTATCCCATTTGTGACCACAGCTTTACCTTTCTATTCTTGCAATACATATCTTATTATTAAATTGTGTGCATTTTATAAACACATGTGAGATTAGTGGTGGGAAGTCAGCCAAGAGAAAATGAGGAGTTCATGGGAAAATCTATTTACTTTCAAAATTTTGCTGGAGCTAATTTGCAAAGAGAATAACCCACACATGGATTATTGAGGGTTAGCTGTGTAATCCCTGAATAGTACAACACTGGGTAATGATTGCTGTTGAGAGAGATTTTCTTTCAGTTTCTGTATTTCAAGGATTTTACATATATTATCTCAAATTCTTACAATAAATGTATGAAGTGGTTATGATCACACACATTTTCTAGATGGGGAAACTGAGGCCCGCAGAGGCTAACCTTCCCAAGGTCATAGAAATGTTATGAGTGGAGCCAAGACTTGACATACCTGGGTTTATCTACTGCACAACATTGTCTCCTTTGTCCATCCATTCATCTGTTCCATCATGATTGTAGTGTACGAAGACCTGCCTTGATTGTGGGATAGTATCTGTAGGTAACAATTAACAAAACCATTCAAAGGAAGAACAAATAAGAGGTTAACATCTTGACTGTCAACAGTTTAAATGGCAAAACATAAAAGGAAAGGATTACTTAGCAGAGGCCAATGTCCATATAAGAAGCAATCATTTTCTAGAATCAAAGATCTCTAGTCAATAGATGACAGTCTGCCAGAACATCCCAGCTGGGTCTCTAAGTCGCAGCTGTGACATCTCTCTCTCCATGTGTGCTGAGCTGCTTTAGATGTTAGTCTAAAAAAGTGACTTTTCTTTGATATGTAAAGTTCAAAGGAACTTTGTTATACTGGAGTTTACTTACAAGTTGAATAATAGCATACAGGTAAAAAGAATTCTGGGTTGACTGGTATGCTGTGGCTCCACCCAAATAGCAAATATTTGGGCTTATTCAGGAAAGCACAAAATGACAAAGTAGCAATGAAGGGAAATGGACCGCCCAGGAATCTGGAAATGGACTTTGATGCCCTTTGGTTTTATTGTATATTCAGCCAAGACAAATAATAACCAAAGTAGTAATATTTTATCTCCCGGGCTTATGTGCAGGCTGGATAGGAACTCCACTCATAAAAAATACAGCCCTCAGAATTCTTCTGAAGAGGAGAGATCCCACCCATTACTTTTTGTTATTGTTATTATCATTACAGGCATACCTCATTTTATTGCAATTCACTTTACTGTGCTTCACAGATGGAGAATGGAATGGCAACCCACTCCAGTATTCTTGCCTGGAGAATCCCCTGGATGGAGGAGCCTGGTGAGCTACAGTCCATGGGGTCACAAAGAGTCACACATGACTGAAGGGCCTGAGCAAGCAAGCACATGCTTCACAGATATTGTGTTTTTTATGGATTGAAAGTTTGTGGCAACCCTGGATCAAACAAGTCTACTGGTATAATTTTTCCAACAGCATTTGCTGTGTGACTGTCACATTTTGGTAATTCTTACAATATTTCAAACTTTTTATCATCATTATTATTATTTGTTATGATGATCTGTGACTGGTGATCTTTGATGTTCCTACTGTGATTTACTGAAGACTCAGATGATAACATTTTTAGCAACAAAATGTTTTTACATTAAGGTATGTGCAAACATTTTTTTTAGGGATTTAGGTACTTAATTTAGACATTAGGTACTTAATAAACTACAGTGTAGCATAAACATAATTTTATGTGTGCTGGGAAACCAAAAAATTTGTGTGATTTGCTTTATTAGTATTTGCTTTACTGTGGGGGTCTGTAACTGAACCCTCAATATCTCTCAGGTACTCCAGCATTACTATTATCATCATCATTATTAATTTTAAAAGAGAAAAGCTGTTCACATCTATCTTACTCTTACACCACTGCTGTAGAAAACCTTTCCCTTCAATAGATTAAGAATGGAGATGTTCCATGAGATGTTTCTTGCAGAAGAGTGGGAAGGCTGTTGACCCTACACCCCATTCCACATTCTAGGCTAGGGAAATGTGGAGAGAAGAATAAACTCCCCCCACCACCAAAGATGTCCATATTTTAATCCCCTGAACTTGTGAATAAGTTATTTTACATGGCAAAGGACTTTGCAGATGTGATTAAGGACAGATACAGGAGACCCAGGTTCAGTCCCTGGGTCAGGGAGATCCCTTGGAGAAGGAAGTGACAACCCCCTGCAGTATTCTTGCCTGGGAAATCCTATGGGCAGAGGAGCCTGGCGGGCTACAGTCCAGGAGGTCGCAAAGAATGGGACACAACTGAGTGACTGAGCAAGCTAGTACATTTGTGGTAATTTGTTTCCAAAGCAGGAGAAAATAAATATAGGACAGAACAAATCAAGGCAGTTGGAGGTTCTGACCCCTTTATCAACATATTTCTCTGCTTAGCAGTACCAGCAGCTTGGTGGGGAAGACATCCAGTGATCTATAGCTGTTTTAACTGACTGAAGTCAAAACCTGTTAAAGTCCTTGTTACTTTTATTGATCTATTCTTTGTTTTCATACTAACTAAAAATAGATTGCATGTTAATGCCTTTGAAATTTATTTATTTGCCTTTCCCCTATCTGAAGATCTAATTTGTTATTCAGTTGCTCAGCTGTGTCCGACTTTTTGCGACCCCATGGACTGCAGCACACCAGGCCTCCCTGTCCTTCACCGTCTCCTGGAGCTTGCTCAAACTCACGTCCATTGAGTCAGTGATGCCATCCAACCATATCGTCCTCTGTCATCCCCCTCTCCTCCTGCCTTCAGTCTTTCCCAGCATCAGGGTCTTTTCCAATGAGTCAGTTCTTCCCATCAGATGACCAAATGTTGGAGATTCAGCTTCAGCATCAGTCCTTCCAATGAATATTCAGGGTTGATCTCCTTTAGGATGGACTGGTTTGATCATCTGGCAGTCCAAGGGACTCTCAAGAGTCTTCTCCAACACCACAGTTCTAGAGCATCAGTCCTTTGGTGTTTAGCCTTCTTTATAGTCTAACTCTCATATCCATATGAGAAAAAACGTAGCTTTGACTATACAGATCTTTGTTGGCAAAGTAATGTCTCTGCTTTTCAATATTTGTCTAATTTGGTCATAGCTTTTCTTCCAAAGAGCAAGGTCTTTTAATTTCATAGCTGCAGTCACCATCTGCAGTGATTTTTGGAGCCCAAGAAAATAAAGTCTGACACTGTTTCCATTGTTTCCGCATCTATTTGCCATGATGTGATGGGACCAGATGCCATGATCTTCATTTTTTGAAGGTTGAGTTTTAAGCCAGCTTTTTCACTCTCCTCTTTCACTTTCCTCAAAAGGCTCTTAGCTCCTCTTCACTTTCTGTCATAAGGGTGGTGTCATCTGCATATCTGAGGTTATTGATATTTCTCCCTGCAATCTTGATTCCAGCTTGTGCTTCATCCAGCCCAGCATTTTGCATGATTTACTCTGCATTTAAATTAAATAAGCAAGGTAACAACATACAGCTGATGTACTCCTTTCCCAATTTTTAACCAGTCCATTGTTCCATGTCCATTTCTAACTGTTGCTTCTTGACCTGCATACAGATTTTTCAGGAGGCAGGTAAGGTGCTCTGGAATTCCCATCTCTCAAAGAATTTTCCACAGTTTGTTGTGATCAACACAGTCAAAGGCTTTAGCATTGTCATTGAAGCAGAAGTAGATGTTTTTCTGGAATTCTTTTGCTTTTTCTATGATCCAGCAGATGTTGGCAATTGATCTCTGATTCCTCTGCCTTTTCTAAATCCATTTTTGACATCTGGAAGTTCTCGGTTCACCTACTGTTGAAGCCTAGCTTGAAGAATCTGAAGACCTAATAGTGTAATTTAATTATTAACCAGAAGAGTGCTCCTGTTATTATAAAGAAACCTACCCAATAGCTAAGGTCTCTTCTTATTTCACATTGATGCCTTCAGTTAAACCAAGGAATACAAAACCAAACAGAATTTAGTGGCCTACAAACCAACATTATCATTACTGCTACTTTAACAGATACAGACTTCAGCATTTTCTAATTTACTGTCACCAAGCCTAAAAACAAACCTTGTGTACTTTCCATTTATAGACATGGTTAAGAAAATCATTTGGTCTGAGGCCTACATGAAAATAAGATACCAAGGAACAGCTCAAATTAACTTTTAGTAGTTAGGTTCTTTAGTTGCACACCTTTCTGGATTGAACAAAAGCAAGTCCTCTGACTCCCTTGGTTAAACAAATCAGGTAGACATCTTGTCTTTGAGGATCATTTTCTATCCTTTGTGTTAGATATAAAGGACAGAGGAAATGCTTATATTTTTCCCTCATGACTCATAATTTCCATCCACATGACCGCTTTCCAATTCTTCTAATAATTCCTCTCTCATTTACCTACTCTCTTTCCATTCCTCACAGTCAAACATTGCCCCAGAAGGGTTGTCTAAACTTTATTTCCTGCTGCCAAAGTGCAAATGATCAAAAATTAACTATACAAAGAACATGGGTGTGAGGAAGCTTTTGATCATTCATTTAGCATCGTGAAAGCTAGGCTTACCATGAGGTGAGTGAAATTTAAGCTTCCCAATTCCTCTTGTAGAGGTATCCTTGCACATGTGGGCTCCTTCAAAGGTCCTGGGAGGGATCCTGACATATTCACATAGTAATAGAATTTTGTACACTTTGCAAAAAAGTAAAATACTTTCATGTGTCACAGTGTGGTCAAGTGGTGCTACTAAGGACACAAGTGTTTTGGGGAGCTGGTTCCAGGAGAGTTGAGTTGGGGGCACAGTAAGTTTGGGCTCAGGGCATATATATTTATGAGGTCCCAGTCACTCATACAGTTAAGCTATTCCTGGCTGACCTGGTATAGAATGACTTTTGGACACTCTTCCTGCCCTTGAGTCAACTTACCAGGCATTGTGGCTTGAAGAACCTGGGTCAGAGGTCATGTCAGGATAAGAATGTGTCCTGCAGCACCTACCACTGGAAGTATGTGGGGAATAGAAAGACACAAGGTTTGCAATGATTAGAGCCAGAAGCAATTCTGTGGAAAATTGCTCCAAGTGTCAGATGTGTGAAATTATAAGCAGAAGATTCAGTTATCATCAATGCCATATCAAAGCAGAAATTCTCTCTTGTCAGAAGTATACTTGATTATACATTATATATAAACTCCAAATACATTTTTCTAGAAATCATCTAAAATAGATTTTATTAGAATTCCTGTCTTTCTGGCTCACCATCCTGTAGCAGTGAGCACATCTGTGTGTGAAGTTGCATGTTTTATGCATTGCATCTATCAATAATGAAACACAAATTTTGACCAGACATGCTAGAGGAAGACACTTTCCTCTCTATTGAAAACCATGTTACAGACTTGGTGCCACATGAAGAGGTGGTCAAAAAGCATGCAGCCAAAATACGTAGGAAAAAAGCATTATGAAAGGATGTG
The DNA here is from genome assembly GCF_014754425.2 of Oryx dammah. Lineage (NCBI taxonomy): Eukaryota > Metazoa > Chordata > Mammalia > Artiodactyla > Bovidae > Oryx > Oryx dammah. The sequence continues at coordinate 25,471,876 of NW_024070187.1, forward strand.
ATGTAATTGAAAAACAAGAATGTTGCCTTTTTCTAGATTTAGGGATATTTGTAGTATATCATCTTTCTAATATTTGTGATTTGTTTAAATTCCTTTTTATTCTAAATAAATATTGACTTTTGTACCTAAGTTTTTATTTATAATTTGATACTTTTAGAGTCGATTAACTTCAAGCCTCACCACATCTGGATCCACTCCTGCATTCCTTTCTCTTTGTTGCGTGCGTGCATGCTAAATAGCTTCAGTCATGTCTGAGGTGACCTTATGGAACCAGGCTCCTCTGTCCATGGGATTGTCCAGGCAAGAATACTGGAGTGGGTTGCCATGACCTCCTCCAGGGGATCTTCCTGAGTCAGGGCCCGAACCCGTGCCTCGTATGTCCCCTGCATCGGCAGGTGGATTCTTTACTATTAGTACCACCTGGGAAGTCCTCTAATTGTTGAGTACTACCCAAATTTGGCAATTTGTGGTGGAGACCTTTATTGTTCACTGACGCCTTTGGTTTGTTTGGTCATCTTTTAGGTCTAAACCCCACTGGGAAAATAAGAGAAAACAAACTAACTAAATATTTCTATACCTCTGAGAGCAAGCTTTACATCCTGTGCACAATTGTCAAACAAACATTAACACTTCCCAGGCCTTTTCTCAGTCTTCGCTTTTAGGGGAACGCAAAGTAAATATGCCTGGATTTGTTTGCTCAGGCTGCCATGATGAAGTACCACAGGCTGGGCAGCTTCAACACGGTGTTTAAGGTGCTGTCTCTCGGTTCTGGAGAATGGACATCTGAGATTGATGGGTTGGGCCCTTCTGAGTGCTGCGGGGGAGAACCTGCTCCATTCCCCTCTCCTAGCTTCTGGTGTTTGCTGCGGTCACTGGCGTTCCTTGCTTGTAGTTGCACAGCCCCGATCTGTCTTCATCTTCACTCGGCATTTTCCCTGTGTGTACCTCTCTGCGTCCAAAAGTCATCCTATATAAAGGCCCACCCTAATGACATCATCGTAACTAATTACATCTGTTAAAAAAAACCTACTTCCAAGTAAGGTCACCTTCTGAGGTAATGGAGTAAGGACTTGTATTTTTCATGTACATAATTCAACCCATCACAATGCCTTAATTTTTTTGTACCTTTCTTCATTTTAAAAGCAAGAACAATAAAAACCCAATCCAATAAAGTGGTCATCCCTCTGTATTGCTTTTGGGAATGTGAATTAGAACATTAGAAGAATAGAATTTAAGTTCATACTACAATGTGAACTCCATAAAGTCAGGGGCTTCATCTATCTTCCCCTTCGCTCTAACATCAGGTGCAAAAGATAGAGCTTAGCACACAATAGGTGCTCGACACACACTTGTTTTAAACAAAAGAATGATCTTAATATGCCTGCACTAAATTGTTAAGGTTTACTAATGCTTAGAAACCCAGAGAGAAGTGTTGCTAAATACCGGAATCTTGACTAAATAGACGGAAAGAGTCACACAGCCTGAAAATCTATCCAGATGAATACTGAATACTTTTGGTCTCTATAAAAGTAATAGATTTTGTTGAATATGATGGAATTAATTTCACTGTATGGAAATATATGTGCAATATGTCTTCCTTAAACCACAAAAAAGATTCCCAATTCCTCCTCCACTAAGGAACTGGTAAAAATCCTTAGGTAAATCTTTTTCAGCTTTCAAATTCCACTTAAAATTTCAAATCTCATAGAAACTCAAAGAAGGACTCTTTGATCCTCTGTGTTTGATTAGGTTCTCCTGGTATTTATTCTCACAAATTTCAAAATTTGTTTTTTTTTGTTAGTTCTTACCACTTTTGAACTTCAGTGATAATTTCTGTTATTTTTGTTTCCATCTTAGCTTTGCTACCATCTATCCTATGAAAGACATTCTTTGTCTTTTTCACTAAGATAACTTCCAGTACTTGCTTATTGCCTGTTAAATATTTGCTGCTCAATAAATAACTGATGAATCAACTAATAAATTCATGAAAGACTGAATAAGGGAATAGGCATGGAAGTGAGACTAAGTGAGCCATCTCTAGTCTGGTCTAGATACCTCTGCTTTGAACTTCACCTGAGTTCTGTTGCTGATCTTCATCATCTTTCCTATGCTGGTTTTGCAAGAAAGTCATTTTCGTTCATTGTAGTCCCTATTTCTCTGCAGAAAATCTCTTTGCCTTGAGTTTGCTCAAAATAATAGCCTTTATGAATCTTATCTCTAAGGAAACTTTGTTTTCCTTCGGTAAGCTCTGAAAAATGCCTACTGCTGCTTATTTGTTATCAGAGGAACTTCCCATTCTACTGCAAGGCCCTGAAGCTTTCTAGTCCTTTAATCTGGGTTCTCTGTTCCTGGTCAGTAGCCTCTATGTTCTGCCTGCATTGTGTGGATGAAAGCTAAATTCTTCTTTTGGTGGATTAAGTAACTTACTGATTAGGGTCTGAGCTACAAAGAGGTCCCCACTGGGGAGAAATATGCACACAGTGAACCTTCCTTTTAACACTAAGAATGATTATTAATAATATTTCTGGCCGTAACAGGGAAGACTATTTCCTAATTTAACCATTTCATCCACTCTATCTGTGAAACTTTTCTATTGTTTCCATTTTGAAGCTATTATAAATAATCATACTTTGACTTTGGGGGGAGTGGTAAGAAGTTCTCTCCATATAAGAATTAATTTTTTAAGAAAGTCTGTAAGTGGAGTTATGGGGCCATCCATTAAGCATGGACCTTTTTTTAAGGATCTTGATACAAATTCAAGTTGTCTAAATGTGTATCATCAGAACAAAAGAAGGACTTCTTAAAGACATACTATCTGAAATCACTGGTAAGTGGAATCTAAAAAATAAGGCAAACTAGTGAATATACAAAAAAAGAACCAACTCAGAGATACAGAGAACAAACCAGTGGTTATAGGTTGGGGGAGGAGGGGCAAAACAGGGAGGAAATTGAGAAGTACAGACTACTATGTATAAAGTAAATAAACTACAAGAATAAACTGTATAGCACAGGGAATATAGCCAATATTTTTCAGTAACTATAAATGGAATATAACTTTTAAAAATTGTGAATTCCTAAGTTATACACCAGAAACTTATACACCAGAAACTTTTATTGAACTAAATACCTCAATAAAAAGATAGTAAATAAAAAGATAGTAAAGAAAAAGTTTTAAAAAAAATTCAGTAAAGTTCCTCTTTACTGAACTCTTAAGACTGTATAGTATGATTTTAAAAAACTAATCTTTAGTAGTAGTATTGATGAAAAATACAACTTATTATCTTATTTCTTTGATAATTATCAAGAATCAACATGCTTGACTAACTGGATTTTCTCTTTTGTGAATATTATATTGACCATTTATCGCTGGGCTCCTGTTGCTTTTCTTATCAGTTTGTATAAACTCTTTATATAGAAAACATATCAACTTTGACATCTTATTGAATATATTTTCCTATTTTAACATTACCACACGGTTTTTTGTGCATAGCACTTTTTATTTTTATAGATTCAAATCTTCTGGTCTTTTGTTTTATAATCTTATGTTGTTCCTAAGCTTAGGAAATCTTCCCCCTTTTATAAATAGATGCTATATTCTTTCTAAAAATGTTTTCTGTTTTTGAAACTGATGTTTTAATTGAAGTATAGTTGCTTGACAATATCACATTAGGTCTTTATTGTTATTTTGTATTTTCTGCAAATATTCCTACTGTTAGAATTTTAAATATTTAACTTTCTAATCAACCTAGAATTTACTTTGGTGTGTAGAATGAAGTGAGAAATCCATTTAGTTTTCATATTTCTTGACACTTGTCCCAACAACATTTATTGAGTGATTTAATGCTTAATTAGGTTTAATATTCTTTCTAATGGTATAAAAGATTCCTATATAAAACAGGGTCCATTTACGAGTATCAAAAGCAAAATTTCTTTGACAGATTTTTCTCAAATAGCTGATACATTTTGTTAACTTGCTCCAGGGACACCAGCAAGGTGACTGAAACAAATGTGCTGGTACAAAATGAAGGGGTTGTATAGTGGGAGACAGAATACTTACATAAGCAAATAGCTTATTTTTAAGTAAGAAAGATTTCCATTTCATTTCACAATGTCATAAAAAACATCATGTCCATATCAGCTGTTATAAGAGAAATATGTGGTGAGATGGTCCATTTTCCCAGATGGACATTAAGCTTTGCTATTAGGTTTTAGAATGAAAAATAAATCATTGATATTTTTTAGGGGAGTTATATTAAACTACTTATTTGGCTTCTAAGACTCCAAACTCAGGTTATTTGCTATTCTATTAGTTGCTTCCCTTCAGTTTTCTCTGCAGGGTTTTCTTTGTTGTCTCAAGCTCTTAATGTTGGCAGGCCCGGGGCATCTCTCTGGGCATTCTCTGCATTGATGACCTCACCCAGTCCTCTGCCTTTATGTTCCAGTCGCCTGCTGATGGCCTGAGAAGTTCCCCTGAGTTTCAAATGCACGGAAGCTGTCTGCTCAGTATCTCCACTAGAAGTCTGATAGAAGTTTCAAAATTGGAATGTTCAAAATACAGCTCTTGTTTTAAACCCAAAAGTCCTGTTCCTTTTTCCAGTCTTCCTCACCTCATTAATTAACTCTAGCATCTAGCCACTTGCTTCCACACAAAAACCAAGCAGCCAACTTTGATTCCTCTCTTTCTCTTACCTATCTTACTCAGTTCAGTTCAGTCGCTCAGTCGTGTCCAACTCTTTGTGACCCCACGGACTGCAGCACGCCAGGCCTCCCTGTCCATCACCAACTCCTGGAGTTTACAAACTCATGTCTGTCGAGTCGGTGATACTATACAACCATCTCATACTCTATCATCCCCTTCTCCTCCCGCCTTCAATCTTTCCCAGCATCAGGGTCTTTTCAAATGAGTCAGTTCTTCACATCAGGTGACCAAAGTATTGGAGTTTCAGCTTCAGCATCAACTTTCCAATGAATATTCAGGACTGATTTCTTTTAGGATGGCCTGTTTGGACCTCCTTGCAGTCCAAGGGACTCTCAAGAGTCTTCTCCAACACCCCAGTTCAAAAGCATCAATTCTTCAGTGCTCCGCCTTCTTTATAGTCTGACTCTCACATCCATACATGACTACTATGAAAACCATAGCTTTGACTAGACGGACATTTGTTGGCAAAGTAATGTCTCTGCTTTTCAAAATGCTGTCTAGGTTGGTCATAACTTTTATTCCAAGGAGCAAGCGTCTTTTAATTTCATGGCTTCAGTAACTATATGCAGTGATTTTAGAGCCCAAGAAAATAAAGTCTGTCACTGTTTCCCCATCTGTTTGCCTTGAAGTGATGGGACTGGATGCCATGATCTTAGTTTTCTGAACGTTGAATTTTAAACCAAAATTTTCACTCTCCTCTTTCACTTTCATCAAGAGGCTTTTTAGTTCTTCTTCAGTTTCTGCCCTAAGGGTGGTATCATCTGCATATCTGAGGTTATTGATATTTCCCCCGGCAATCTTGATTCCAGCTTGTGCTTCTTCCAGCCCAGCGTTTCTCATGATGTACTCTGCATAGAAGTTAAATAAGCAGGGTGACAATATACAGCCTTGACATACTTACTTCTTTCCCTATTTGGAACCAGTCTGTTTTTCCATGTCCAGCTGTAACTGTTGCTTCCTGACCTGCATACAGGTTTCTTAAGAGGCAGGTCAGGTGGTCTGGTATTCCCATCTCTTTCAGAATTTTCCACAGTTTGTTGTGATCCACACAGTCAAAGGCTTTGGCATAGTCAATAAAACAGAAGTAGATGTTTTCCTGGAATGCTCTTGCTTTTTCAGTGATCCACCAGATGTTGGCTATTTGATCTCTGGTTCCCCTGCCTAATCTAAATCCAGCTTGAACATTTGGAAGTTCACAGTTCACGTACTACTGAAGCCTGGCTTGGAGAATTTTGACTCAACCCATCGGCAAATATTTTATGTCTATGTCCAACCTCTATCTGGATTCCACTTTTGATTTATCTACCCCACTATTCAATATGAACCTATTTTTTCTAGCCTGAGTTATTGAAATCGTCTCCTAATTGATCTCACTATTCCCTCTTACTTTGACCTTTTCTATTCTCAGCAGGGAGACCAGACAAATCTTCTTTTAAATGTAATTAGATCACATTCTCACCTGATTGAAATCTTCTAATGGCTACCATCAAACTTAGGACAAAACCCAAAATACCTGTGTGGTCTACAGGCCCACATATGCTCTGTCCCTCATTACCTGTGTCTTTGTCTCCTGTTGATGCCCATCTCACTTTTTCCACCTCAGCGACACTGGATTACTCATTATTCCTGGAAGACATGGTTCTATGTCTGCTCTTTGCTGTTCCCTCTGCAAGAAACACTGTTCCTACAGACACCCACATGGCTTTCTGCTGCACTTTCTTCAAAATATCTGTTCAAATGTTACTTCTTTAGAGGCCTTTCCTGACCCTTCTATTCTAAACAGTATCTCCTACCTTTCATTCTCTCTTAAAACCTATTTTACTTTTATTCAATGCATGTATCATTACTAGACATTTTAGTAAAGTAAGTCTGTTTGTTTGGTGTGTCAACTCTGTAAGTGTCTACAAACCATGTGGGCAGAGTGTCTGTGTTTTTCCCTGCTCACCTGGCTATTACCTAGAATTTTGTTGAGCATATAGTAGGTGCTCAATAAATACTTGTTGAGGATCTTGATTAAACCTGTAATATTTTGAAAATGTTTATAACAATGTCTTCCTGCACAGGAGCACAGTGTGTTTTTCCATTTTCTCAAGCTTTAATACATATATCTCAAAATTTTGCTCTTTTCTTTGAATAGGTGAAAGACATTATGCATTAAGGCCACTTCTAGGATGTCTTATTTTTTATTGTTACTGTGTATGGGCTCTCTGTATTAATTCTTTCTCATAACCATCTCAAATCTTTTTTAGTACTACATATAAATATATATTTTAAGAGTGTGTGCATGCTCAGTCATGTCTGATTCTTTGTGATCCCATACACTATAGCCCACTGAACTCCTTTGTCCATGGGATTCTCTAGGGAAGAATACTGGAGTGGGTTACCATTTCCTCCTCCAGGGGATCATCCCAACCAAGGGATCAAAGCTCATCTCCCGCATTCCCACATCTCCTGCATTGCAGGTGGATTCTTTACCACTGAGCCACCAGGGAAGCCCCATACTTTACAAGTGTCTAGCTAATAATTGCAGTTATGTTGGAATGCTTTTTATTTCTGCCTGCTCATCTTACATTCATACTCTTGTGTTTAATCAACTTTTTAAATTATGTCTTTGGACTAATATAGTGATTTCACCCCAAAATAAACACCATTTTATCTCTTCATTAATAATATATACTTTTCATTTTATGTTATGTTGTATTGCATTGGCTATAACTTTCAGAACAATATTAAGTGATATTCCTTCTTTTCTACATATTTTTAATGGTGATATCACTAAAGGTTTACTATTAAATATAATGTTTTACTATTAAATAAATATAACATTGGTTTTAATCTTACACTGTTTTCTTATATTAAAGAAATATTTTTTTATTTATACTCTTAAATATTATTAGGGATTGGTGTTGAATCTTATCCAATACATTTTAAGCATCTATAAAAGCATTTTTTCTATTTTATGTAATTATTTGATGTATTATATTAATAACTCTCCTATTACTTAATGATTTCTACCTCCCTGATTATGGTGAATTATTCCTTTACATACTGCATAGTGTAACTTGATAGTATTTGCTTAGCAAATTTGTAGACATTTTATGTCTCTCAATATGTGCTGCTGGGTATTTTAATCCAGACTTTTCTTGCTGTTCTTTCTTCCCTTTTCTTTCTACCTGCCATTTCACTAAGTATTACTGCCAACCCTTAAATTGTTACTGGCCAACAGGTAATAGGGAAGAAGGCAATACTCTGCTTCAGAATCTTGTCTCAAAATTTGAAATAGTCCTGTCATCATCTCAATGAGTAAAGAGAACTGAGTGGTGAATATCTATAGAGGAAGGTTTCCATCAGTCTGGGTGAGCAGAACATTACCTTGCATGGTAGACAACAGCCTGTCCAGCCTCCGTTTGACATTGCTAATGAGCATCACCATTTGATGAGAGCCTTTTCTGTGTCTGGTACCTTATATGTATTATATCATTCAAACTTCACACTACTTCTAGGAACAGCATATCCCCATTTTACAGATGGGGAAAGTAAAACTGGAGGATTAAGTAATGTGAACCAGCTCAAACAGCTGTTGGGTGGCAGAGCTGTAGTTTCAACACAGGGCTTTCTGGCTCCTCTTTCTATACAACTACAGGCTCACCGAAGAGTGCTCTGAAGAGCTCAGCCACAGCTCAGTACAAGGGAGAAGATACCGCCATAGATAACCACACTGCAAGGCAGGACACAATGACTGTCACGAAAGAGGGTCGCACATAGTGTTTTTCCATTGTGCCTCAGATTCATTTGGAGGCTGTGGGAGCCTTGAGAGAGGGAGTGGCTCAGAAGGGAGGAGGGTCTTCTGGGCTGAGAGAGCATTGAGAGTGAAGGCAAGTAGTCACGAAAGCCTAGGACATGTTTGCAACAGAGAGAGAGAAAGCAATGCTCTTTGGTTGGTGGATTGTGTGGATCATGCTGCTGTGTAACTAAAGATGAGACTGGAACCTTAGATGGGGTTCCTACTGTGGCACCTAGAAGATAGATGAAGGAGTTTATGTTTTAAAAGGTAGGCCACAGGGAATCATTGTAGTTATATAAACAAGGGGCTAACAAAGTCAGGTCAATATGGATCAAAGAGGGTGAAGATGGAAGAATGGGAGCCCTGTAAAGTGGCTATAGCCCCTATAGACAAGACATAAAGGGAGCATGGTTGAAGAGGGGCAGTAGGAACAGGAGGCTGGGATCTAATTTAGGGTCAGATACAGGGGTGGGCTTGTTAGGCTTGTGCAGATAGGATGCTGGGAGCATAGAAGTGGTAGAATCAAGGATGCCTTCAGGTCACTGGAAGTGTTAGACACTGAAAGAAGGGCTTGGCCACTAACAGGTAGAATGACATCAGAGACAAGGCTGTTTGGTGGGTGAAGAGCTTCTGAAACACCCAGATAGGGAGTGGATGCCTCCTGAGAGTTCAGATTGGAGCTGTCTGCCTAAAAATAACAACTGACATTGTGGGAGGGAATTATCTTAGGGAATGATCTTAGTGAAGGTTGGTGAGCTGAAGCCAAGCAGAGATTCTCTGCGTAACCCTACTTACACATCAAAATGACCTGTGGATCTTAAAACCAAACTAGAATGAGGTAGCTGAGAAAGTTCCATCTGTATATCTGTAAATTCAGAATCTCAGAACCCAGACTCCTGCATAATTTAATAGGTCCACAGGAGAATCTGTTCTACAGAGTCAAGAACCATGAGTAAGCGGCAGATATTTGCTGTAAGAAGTAAAGGAAGAAGGAATGATACAGGTCTCTTTCCTAACCCGAAGAGAGATGTGCCATCTGGATTTCTCTGTTTCCTCTTTTACATCCTTCAAGCGTCTTTTCACTTTGTGGATTCTATCCACATCTATGTATTATAATTGGGAGCTTTTGGCTGCTTTAGCAGGCATTCACCCTTCTTGTCACTGGATATTGAAGAATCAGAGTGTGTGAGAGCTGAAAGGAAACAGTGGTTCCAGTCCAGGGGTTTGCCAGCTTTCTCTAGCATGGGATACTTTTCAGAAAATGAAATCTTATATGAAACACTAACATGGTAGCAGATAAAAAGTAGAACCATTCTGAGAAAACCACAGCCTAGAACCCACTTGTTCTTCCCACTTGTCCTGAGCAGGGAGAGTTCTTCCAGATCAAGATCACAGGTTAGATCTAACCTGGCCCCTTTCAGTCAAGGGAACAAATTGTTTTTAAATTGTTTTTTTAATTGGAGAACAACTGCTTTACAATATTGTATTGGCTTCTGCCATACATCAACATAAACCAGCCACAGGTATACTTATGTCCCCTTCTGGAACCCCCTCCTATCTTTCTCTCCATCCCACTCCTCTAGGTTGTCACAGAGCACTGGGCTAAGCTCCCTGTGCCACCCACAAAATTCCCACTGGCTATCTATTTTACATACAGTAATGTATGTTTACATGCTACTCTCTCAATTTGTCTCACCCTCTCCTTCCCCACAGAGAAGGCAATGGCACCCCACTCCAGTACTCTTGCCTGGAAAATCCCATGGACGGAGGAGCCTGGTGGGCCGCCGTCCATGGGGCCGCTGAGAGTCGGACACGACTGAGCGACTTCACTTTCTCTTTTCACTTTCATGCATTGGAGAAGGAAATGGCAACCCACTCCCGTGTTCTCGCCTGGAGAATCCCAGGGACAGGGGAGCCTGGTGGGCTGCCGTCTATGGGGTCCGCACAAAGTCGGACACGACTGAAGCAACTTAGCAGCAGCAGCTCCTTCCCCAACTCTGTCAACAAGCCTGTTTTCTGTGTAGGATATGGTAGCAACCTAGATGTCCATCGACAGAAATTGTGGGACACATATGCAGTGGAATATTACTCAGCTATAAAAAACAATTTGAGTCAGTCCTAATGAAGTCGATGTAGGTAGAGCCTATTATATAGACTGAAATAAATCAGAAAGAAAAAAAAAACAAATATCATATATTAATGCATATGTATGGAATCTAGAAAGATGGCATTGATGACCTATTTGCAGGGCAGCAATGGAGATGCAGACATGAGAAACAGGTTCTTGAGCAGTGACGTAACTGATCTAAGGCAATAAATTAGTTAGAGTGGATTCTCTAAGTCCTTACACAGTTTTCCTTCAGAGGGTGTCACCACCCCCTCTAACGTTGCCCTAAAATTTCACATTCCGCTTCAACAGAGAAAGGTGCGCAGGGAATAAAATGACCCACAGTCGCTTTGGTGCAGGGTTAAGTTAGGGAGGCGGCCAGAGCTGACTGCCCTGAGTGATGTGCTTTATCTGCAGGGATAGCGTCTGTCTCCACTGCTCCAGTTTCTGCTCTCTCTCATAATTCTGAGTGGCCAGCAAAATCGTTATCTGCCCAACTCCAGGAGATAAAAACCTTGTTAGTCTTAAAGGGAGCATTTCAGTGGTTGAAATTTTGTCAGCGGGATGAGTATGGAAAAACTCTGTTTCATACCTATCTGAAGAAAAAAGCGATGAGACCTAAAGAATGATAGCTGAAAATGAGAACAGTTAAGTGTCTCTTGCATGTTTTGTGTGATGGTCAAAAGAGGCTACTCTGAGGTATATTTGGCATTTAACACACTTTTGGCCTCTAACCTGGAGGAGGGCATGGCAACCCACTCCAGTATTCTTGCCTGGAGAATCCCATGGACAGAGGAGCCTGGAGGGCTACTGTCCGCAGGGTCGCAGAGAGTTGGACCGGACTGAAGTGACTTAGCATGCACGCACGCTATTCCCAATTATCCCAAAGCTATCTCCTGACTGCAACTCAACTCCTTGGGAATGTTTGTCACAAAAGGAGACACAGATTCTTTTTTTTTTTTTTTTTTCCTGTATTCCTTTTACCTTTATTTTGAATTAATTTCAAACATTTAGAGGGTCACTTAAATTGTTCAAAGAACTATACACCATTCAGCAAGATTTATCACTTATCAACATTTCACTCAATTTGTTTTATCACTATTTATACAGATTTTATATTAGAGGCTAAGACACATTTCTGACTTTGAGGAGCATACCTTTAAATTCTCGTATCTTTAAAAATTTACTCAGAAACTTGAAGGATCTTCCCCAGACAATTTCATTGAGGAGAGGTAACTGCTCTACTCATTCATTCAATTTATTTGTACAATGTGCCATTGCTGAATTGAGTTGCTATTATTTAGTAGTATAAAACATGGCTTTAGGTGAGATCATGAAAAGCTGGTCCATTTCTGTTCCTATGCAGGAACATTGTCAATCACAGGATTCATCTTTCTAAGGAGACCTGGAGCATGATGTTCCTTTTCTTAGTGCCAGGTGATTCTAGAATCTACAATTTAACTCAAAACTTCCTGTTAAAAATCTCAAAAAAAAAAAAAAGAGTGGTTGTTATTTCCAAATGATCTCCCAACACCCTGCAAAAATTTGCACTTCTTTCATTTCTGGCATCATTGCAAATTTTCCTTATCAGTGTTGTAAGGAAGGACTTGGTCTTTGTGGCCATGGGGGAGACAGTGCTCTAACTACAGACCCATCTTTAATTTCTGGTGAAGTCAGCAGCAAAACAGCCAGCATAGAGACTTTTCCCAGCTGCGGCCACCCCATGTAGATGACTAAACCTCACAGGCACCCCGCCGTGCAGAGCAACCCCCCATACAGCTGCTTATGTTAGCACCGAGTTCCATCTCAGAGGCCAGCTTACATTTATACACATAGTAGCACTAAAAAATAAAATTGGAAGTTCCATAAATGAATAATTCAGCAAACACATTCTGTCTTTAATATCTGGAAAATTCACGCTGTTTACATTTTCTCCCTGACTCTCTCTTTCTTCCTTTAATTTATATCAGGAACCACAGCAGCTGTGGTATTCGTTTCCAGATTCCAGCCTGGGCTCCTCCTCCCCCCTTTCGCCTCTGCCTTGGGCCACTCCTCTTCCCTGGCGGCTCAAACAGTGAAGAATCCGCCTGCAATGTGGCAGACCTGGGTTCAATCCCTGGGTCGGAAAGATCCCCTGGAGGAGGGCATGGCAACCCACTCCAGTATTCTTGCCTGGAGAACCTCCACGGACAGAGGAGCCTGGTGGGTTACAATCCAGGCAGTCGCAAACGACCGCGATAGCACAGCACATCCACAGAGACTGGGACTGGTCCCTTAGCTCGTACACCGAGGAGACGTTCACCCCAGCGCTGCATACTGCCCCAGCGGCAACGGTTCAAGTATCGTATATAATATTGATAACAAACGCCTTGGATTTACAGAGACTTCCCAGTAAACAAAGCATACTCACCTTCATTATCCCCTGAGATGACAAGGCTTGAATCCACACAGGGCAACTCCCTTCCCCCGGGAGACTCAAGGCACACTTTGAAGAATATACTGAATCTCCCCAAATTCCCTGGTGAAGAGCATTATCTGAGGCCCTGTTAAATATTCAGATTCCTGGACCCCAAACAGACCTACTAAAAACGAACATCTCAGGGAAGGTCCCAGGAATCTGCATTTATGTCAACAGCCGTAAATGATTCTTATCACCAGACAAGGCTAGGAAATACTGCTCTGGAAAGATTTCCATCATCCTCAGTGGCTCAGGGCCAGCAGTCCTGGGAGGACCCAATGACCACAAGGCAGGGCATTTATTTATATGTTGCCAGTGGTTTGTTAATAGCAGGGTTTAAAGGAGGTTTGATGCCAGAGAGCCCAGGCTCCCTCTTTGGCTGTAGACAGGTACTCTGCCCCTTCTGCTGCTGCTAAGTCGCTTCAGTCATGTCCGACTCTGTGCGACCCCACAGACGGCAGCCCACTAGGCTCCTCCGTCCCTGGGATTCTCCAGGCAAGAACACTGGAGTGGGTTGCCATTTCCTTCTCCAATGCATGAAAGTGCAAAGTGAAAGTGAAGTCGCTCAGTTGTGCCCGACTCTTATCGACCCCATGGACTGCAGCCCACCAGGCTCCTCCGTCCATGGGATTTTCCAGGCAAGAGTACTAGAGTGGGTTGCCTTTGCCTTCTCCAAGACAGGTACTCTAGATGGAGGTGAATCACGAGAGACTGAGGAGTTAAGAGGAAAGGGCTAGTTATCTCAGTAACAGTGACTGACCGCCTCTCTTTCTGGCCACAGTGTGCAGCTTGTGGGATTATATTCCCCTGCCAGGGATTGAACCTGGCCCCTGGCAGTGGAAGCATTACATTCCAACCACTGTATCACCAAGGAATTCCCTTAACCCCCCTCTTAATTTGTCCAGGCCTGATAGCTTAAAACTCAACATTCAGAAAACTAAGATCATGGCATCTGCTCCCATCACTTCATGGCAAATCAATGGGGAAACAATGGAAACAGTGACAGACTTTATTTTGGGGGGCTCCAAAATCACTGCAGATGGTGACTGCAGCCATGAAATTAAAAGACGCTTGCTCCTTGGAAGAAAGTTATGACTAACCTAGACAGCATATTAAAAAGCAGAGACATTACTTTGCCAACAAAGGTCTGTCTAGTCAAAGCTGTGGTTTTTCCAGTAATCGTGTATGGATGTGAGAGCTGGACTATAAAGAAAGCTGAGTGCAGAAGAATTGATGCTTTTGAACTGTGGTGTTGGAGAAGACTCTTGAGAGTCACTTGGACAGCAAGAAGATCAATCTAGTCAATCCTAAAGGAAATCAGTCCTGAATATTCATTGGAAGGACTGATGCTGAAGCTGAAACTCCAATACTTTGGCCACCTGATGAGAAGAACTGACTCATTTGAAAAGACCCTGATGCTGGGAAAGATTGAAGGTGGGAGGAGAAGGGGATGACAGGATGAGATGGTTGGATGGCATCACCAACTCAATGGACATGAGCTTGAGTAAGCTCCAGGAGTGCTGCAGTCCATGGGGTTGCAAAGAGTTGGACAGGACTCAGTAACTGAACTGAACTGAACTGATGTTGCATCTGACCTAGGTTTGCAGTTTGGATGTGTTCTTCCATGAGGGTTGACAAGTCCATTAGTAGTACAGTATATAGGATTAGTAGTACATCAGTACTATAATACAGAGCTGTTTCTCTGCTTCTCAGAGAATCTTCTCTGCTCCAGGAAGTCTTGGAGGGAATGTGGTGGTGATGGACCAGTGGGAGCAGACTGGCAGGTAGAAGCTAAGTTCTAGAAGCTGCAACTTGAGACCATATACCTTTCTGGGGTTATGTAAGGCAGCAAGGTGCTAGGATTCAACATGTAATACTTTGGTTAATGGGCTTCTCTAGTGGTTCAGTGGTAAAAAGAATCTACGTGCAATGCAGGAGATGCAGGTTCAAGCCCTGTGTCGGGAAGATTCTCTGGAGAAGTAAATAACAACCCACTCCAGTATTCTTGCCTGGGGAGCACCACGGACAGAGAAGCCTGGTACGGTACAGTCCATGAGGTCGCAAATAGTCAGATATGACTTAGCGACTAAACAACAACATCTTTGGTATTGGTTGAGTCGCTAACTTGTGTCTGACTCTTGTGACCCCATGGACTGTAGCCTGCCAGGCTCCTCTGTCCATGGGATTCTCCAGGCAGGAATACTGGAATGGTTGCCATTTCTTTCTCCAGGGGATCTTCCCAACCCAGGAATTGAACCCAGGTCTCCTGCATTGCAGGCAGATTCTTTACCAACTGAGCTATGAGGGAAGCCCCAACAACAGCTTTGGCTAATCCTAATTCATTATATTGAGGGATGATGGTTTCTGTTCTGCACCTCAAACTTTAGTTTCCCCTGGTGACGTGAGGTATTTATAGAGCAAATCTGAACATAAAGTTTTAGATTCCCAATGATCTTAGGCCTATTTTATTTTTAGAGGATAAATGATCATTGAATTGAAATAAAGCATGAGTTAGCTTTTAGTTATAAACCATTACTGTGTATTTTGTGCCTGATAACTTAACCATGTCACTCTGGGATTGATGAATCTGAAGAAACATGGAAATTTATTGGCTGTGGTTGTGAATCTAGTGATATGGAGATGCTGGATTTATGTATGTTAATTGGAGTCATATGCAAGTCAAAACATGCATATTTTTAATCAGCAGATGGTTTAGTATGCTTTCCACACTTGTAAAAAATGAAAAGTACTGCAAGCTATTTTTTGCCTTGTCATTCATTCTGTCAACAGTATTTATTGTGAACCCAGTGAATGTGGTACATTTGGGTACAACACAGAGTTACAAATGCAGTGGAAAATAGGTCCCCTTTGTAGGAGAAGATAGGATAAGCATGGACACAGATTTTGCTCACTTTAGGCTTTGAGGAGAGGTTCTCTAAGATTACCTGTGTCATAGGAACTTTTGTGACTCAATGGATTTCTTATCTATTATAATTTCAGAGCTGCTTCATGACTATTTTTGTTTGACTTTTCATTGACATTTTGTACTAAAGTTATTAACTAATTCATTAGGTAAGTAATAATAGGCAGCCAGTGCATGTGGCATACTTGCAAGGTAACATACTACAGAGAAATCTGATCCCTGCCCTCAAGGAGTTTGTGGTCCAATTGAAAAGGTTGCTGAGTGAGTGAAATGAAAGCGCAGGTCATCTACTTAGAAGGTAGCTAATGCTCTCACCAGGAGCTTTCCTGGTGGTTCAGGGGCTGAAGTATCCTCCTGCAATGCAAGAGACCTGGGTTTGATCACTGGTTAAAGAAGATCCCCTGGAGAAGGGCATGGCAACCCATTCCAGTATTCTTGACTGGGAAATCCCAAGGACAGAGGAGTCTGGCAGGCTACAGTCCATTGGGTCACACAGAATCAGACATAACTGAGCAACTGACACATTCACTTTTTCCTATTCTCACCATCGTAACCCCAACTCACTTCAGCTATGTTGGATTCTCCTAGAAGCCTTGAACGGGGCCAGAGCTCCTCTGGGGAGAGAGAAACGTATGTGGTTGGTGTCCTGTGTGAGAGACTGTGTGCTAGAGAGGGACCTCAGCTTCCTGATTCCTCTTTCCACAGAGTGCTTCTGCTCTCAACAGACTTTCTTGGGTTGCTCGTGATCAATTAGCAAACAATAAAGTTTACTGGGGAAGCTCCTTTTTAAAGGAATACTTGGATAAATCCCTCTATAAAATAGATCCATTAATTTATATGCTTCTATTAGATTTCCCTAAGTGGGGACACACATAACTTATAGCCTTAGATGCATATACTGGATGTTTAATTTTGATCAT
Source organism: Oryx dammah (assembly GCF_014754425.2). NCBI lineage: Eukaryota > Metazoa > Chordata > Mammalia > Artiodactyla > Bovidae > Oryx > Oryx dammah. The sequence continues at coordinate 25,488,767 of NW_024070187.1, forward strand.
AGACTTCAGTGAGCAACTTATTTCTGTATTTCGAACCATTCTTCAGTTTGTTATTTGTTGTAAGTGTAGACATTTTTTTATTGTGCTAAAATATAAAGAGCATAAAGTTTACCATTTTCACCATTTCCAACTGTATAGTTTAGTGGCATTAAGTATTTGCAATGTTCTACAACCATCACCAATATCTATTTCCATAATTTTTCATCACCTCAAACAGAAACCCTGTACCTATCAAACAAAAATTCTTTCTCCTCAACCCCTGTTACTCTCTATTCTACTTTCTGTCTCCATGAATCTGCCTTCTTTAAATACTTCATATAAGGAGAACCATACAATACATGTCTATATATATCTGTCTTCTTTCACAAAACATAATGTTTTCAAGATTCAGCCATGTAGCATATATCAAAATACCCTTCCTTTGTAAGGCTAGTAATATCCTATTGTATAACTATTATATTTTGTTTATCCATTCATCTGTTGATGGACACTGGGCTGTTTCCACCTTTTGGCTCTTGTGCTGCTGTGAGCATTAGTATACAAGTATCTCTTTGGGTCCTTGCTTTCATTTCCTTTGGGTATATACCTAGGAGTAAAATTTCTGAATCATATATTAATACTTTTTGAGGAACCACTAAACTGTTTTCCACAATGGCTAGACCAATGTGGTTAAGGATAAATATTAAAACTTATTCTTTTAGACTCCTGAACTCATTCAAATAAATAACTCAGATACTCAGATACACAGAAGATATTCTGTCTTCATAAACGAAACAAGTTTTTGTTCCTATGGTTGCACCTTAAGGCTACTATTATAGAAAAGAAAAAAGAAAGAAAAGGAAAAGTAGAACTGGAAGAATTTTTTTTCATGATTCTCCATCACATTGTACTTGGTAGAAATTGTAGCAGTCTATTCTGACCTGTGTCCTTACCTCTGTTTGTTTATTTCTTCCATTTCACTTTTAGGGCAGAAACCATGATGAAAGGTGCCTTGAGGGGAATTGTGCTCAATAAATAATTGTTGTTGAGTCAATTGATTCTGCATAATAAAACTTAAATGAATATCTGATGAATCTGCTAATATATATTCCCTGTTTCTGGACATTAAGTTCAATGCTCCACCAATACAGATATATCACAAAAGCAAAGTTTTTAGAAGGCAAAAGAAACCAAATAGTGAAAGAGGAAATTACTAGATAGGATTAGCATGTCTAGTGTTAAATGGGGCAGATTTTTGAGGAGCTGAAATACTTAACTGCAAAATAATTTGAACAGGTGATGGATGAAAGGAAGGGTGGAGTTTTGGGGTGGGAATGGAACTTTGAGATTGTTTGGAGGTAGGAGTGAGTTTGGAATGTAAGGGAGCATGCGAGAATGTTTGCCATGCAAGAAAGGAAACAGACTGATCCGTGGTGGAAAAGGAAAACACTCAAGTGCTAGCGATACGGGGCAATGAGGTTGGAACCCTGACTGGTAACCACAGCCTGGAAATTGAGATGGTCTTGCTTCTGTTCTGATGGAGGGCTTCTCTGCACTATTTGGGGGCACCTGCAAATGGGAAATATAATAGGTTTAAGGTTTTTTCCTCTGCAGAGTGAGATCAATCATATAAAAATATTTATTAATGAAGAAAATATATCAAAATGTTGACAGCAGTTTCCTTTGGAACTGTTGTCATGGGTGAGTCTTGGAAAACCTTTTGTGTATTGTCTAACTATTGTATAATAAGGATATCCTACTTTGGAAACCAGAAAAAAAAGATAACATTTTCATCTTTTTCTGAAAAGTGGTTTCAAAAGTTCACATGCTGTTGCTTAGGAATTTTTTTGGTCTAAGTCATAGAAACAGGCAATGACTGATTTAATCAGGAAGGAAATCCACTAGGAACTAAGGTAGTTTACAGGACTGGAAGGAGACCAGAGGAACCAGGGAGGATCCTGAAGGGCAGCCTCAGGCGGGGTGTTCAAGCACACAATCAATGAACTCCAGGTAGCTTTTGGTCTTTGCCTCTCTCCGCACGGTATCAAGTAGGGAGCTTCTGAATGGCCAAATGTGTGTCACGTGCTTGCCCCTGGTAAGGCCTGGCACCTTGATTTAGAGGCTTTGCTGGCTATCTCCAAAGCAGGAGGAAATTGAGGTGATATTTCCAAAAGAAGGTGGAATAAAAAAAAATCAATGCCTGCTCTGTCATATTTTGTAAAAGAGAGAATTCATTTTATTACACAAGCAATTACAATTGATTTTTAAAAGTGAAACAACTATGTTCTATGTTTGCTTGTTTAATCATATTTCTGAGACAGATATGCTTTCTTCATGTTCTTCCTGGGGCCCTGAACACTAGGTCTTTTTAATGGGTATGTGCGGGCACAGGATGAGAGGGGTACGGAGATGATACTGATCCTGGGGAATCCACTGCTTTTTTAGAGAAATATTTTAATATTTTAATTCACTCACTTTTCAACTAAAGAACAGTAGGCAAAATATTTGATTCATTAAATACAACAAATTTATATTATGGCCAATTAAAAATGCTTTAAGTTGATCTCATTGGATTTGAGGTGAGATGACTTGTTTTAATCAAAGTTTTTTTTTTTTTTAATATTTATTTACTTTTATTTTTGGCTGTGCTGGCTCTTCGTTGCTACATGTGGTCTCTCTAGCTGTGGCAAGCAGGGGCCACTCTTTGTTGTGGTGCCCGAGCTTCTCACTGAAGTGGCTTTCTCTGTTTCTAGCGGGGTTGGGCTCAGTACTTGTGGCACACAGGTGCAGCTGCCCTGCAGCACGTAGAATCTTCCTGGAGCAGGGATTGATTCCCAGCCGCTAGACCAGTTGGGAAGCCCTAATCAAGGTGTTTTGATTTGCAAATACAAGATGCCCACTTTGAAGCAGCTAAAGCCACAGTGGAGTACAATGGCAGAATTCTGTCTAAAAACTTCTGAAACCTCAAGGATCGGGTTCTCCTGAAGAAATCCAGAAATAGAAAGCCTTTAAGCAGGGCCGGAAGCTTTTCAGAGCACAAAACATACCACTGTGTTCGCGGCCCAAGTTGTTAAGAGTCTCTGCCCCTGCTTCTCTTGATGTCTGTGCTTCCTTCCTCTTTCTGCAGAGAGTGAGAGTCTTGGCTTCCTCCTGGAAACACAAGCCCCTTCAGCTCTCCTAAAAAAGCCTCACCTCCCTTTCTACTATGCAGGGATTCCTTTGTTAATGAATCGCAACATGAGAGGGACACACTCAGGGGCTGGCCCCGCCTGGATCAACCCAGGCCTGTCAGCCCTAAGGTACAAATGAGGCAGAGGTGGGTGGGGAAGCACTTTGTGGTTGAGAAAGTGAGAGAAAGGGGTGGGTGTGAGTTGGGCAGACTGTGCTAAAGGTTCCCTCTGTAATTGTTGAAGAGAGACAGGAATGGTTGGGGAATAGAAGAGAGGAGAGGGGAACAGTGGTACTAAGAGAAATGTGGAAAACTGGTGGCTATTCAAGAAGAGAAAATCAAAGGGTTCGGGAGGAAATACCAGAGGAGAGTGTTTAATAAAATAGAATCTTTGAGCTGCATGAAACTGAAAACCTTTCTTACAGTGCCTTCCCCAGCACGTTCTCTCCTGTGACAGGAAGTCCTGAGAGCTTAAGTCAGCGAGGCAACAGCGGCAAGAAGCCCAGGTTCTTTTCACTTTCTCATTCTGCCCGGCTTGGTATGGTCTTTATTATTGTCAAATGCAATTACATCCAAGGCCAAAAAGAAAACTTCTCTTAGATGTGAGGGAACACCCAGCAGATTCTCCTCATTGACCAGAAGTGTGTCTCATGCCCATTTCTGAACCAAACACTGGTCAGAGCCAGGTCTGGCTCAGAAGGTCAAGAGTCACCCCGTGGAGCTGGGCCGGGGCTCATTTCCCCAAGCATATGGACATGAAAAGAGCGGGGACCTTGGAACAGTGGGTGGGGAGGCAGTCGTCAGTGCTGGCCACAGAGAAGGAAAAGAAAAATATAGGACTAGAGGACCAGAGAAACAGACAGTGAAAGACAAAGGAGGGAGGCAGAAAGGTGGTGGGGAGAGCGAAATACAGAAAGAGATAGACAAGCTCATTAAATTTGGTGTCTTAGGTTAAAAAGCTATTGTCATATCTTGCTGCTTAGCTAGGCAACTATTAGAAGAACATGCTTTACCTATTCGTACTGCCATTGAAAGATTAATTATCTTTTCAGTAATTAAACTTATTAACCATTTTTTTTCGACCTCAGAATTATAAAGGAGATGGCTGTAGGGGAGTCTCAGGGGAGAAAATTACTCTCATTGTTTTTTCCCCTTAAAATAGGGCCAGAATTTATTGAGTCATGAAAGGTAGTGCTGAAATAAATATAATGATTACTTAGTTATTTGTTTGTCTTTACTTATAATTTTATCTTTGTCATTGTAAAAGCAATATAACCACATTAAATAGAAACCAGAAACAGGAAAACACAATCACCCACAATTCCATAGTCTAACAACTATTATCATTCTGAAAGAAGTAACACCTAAATCTTTTTCATACATAGCCTACTCATTAACAAGGGAAAGTGTGCATATATAAATTTTCCATTCTTCTTTGTCAACACAATTTATTATTATTGTTATTAAAAATAATTTAAAATAATTTAAAATAATTTTTAAAATTATTTAAAAAATTTTTAAAAAATTATTATATAAAAAAATTTAAAAAATGGCAACCTACACTGTATACCATTTTGCATCTTGCTTGTTTCATTTAACTTTCCTATTACTTTGAAATATTTCCACAAAAATAAAATTGAACATTATAATACAGTCACGTGTTACCACATACTCTTTATAATCATCATCTTTAATGCCTGTAAAAGATTTGAGTAAACGACTCACCCATTTTTAAAATAAATATTTATCAAGCACCTGAAACACTGGCTGGGTGCTAGTAATTCTGAGATTAAAAGGAGATGGACCACACCCTTGAAGGAGGGCGCAGCAGAGTGGAGGAGACAGGCAGGTAAACAAGTAATTACAGGTAGCCTCCAAGTGCCAAATTGGGAGAATGTAGGAGGTGCTGAGGAGATGAAAGAGGGAGCCTGGAAAATGCTGATTGGAAGTGTTGAGGATAAGTAAGAGGGCTCAGCTCACAGACACAGGGCAAGGAGAGTGTTTAGGGAGAGAGCAGGAATGATGTGTGCAAAGCAGAGAAACACAAAGCAACGTCATGGTCCAGAGTACAGGGAATTGGGTATAGCCTTTATTCTAGCATCTTCAAGCTGTCATCAACTTTTCAATACTGCTGTGATGTACAACTTGCAGCACAGGACTTTTCTCATATTTTGGGAGTATTTTGTTGGCTAGATTCCCAGAAGTGGGACTGCTGAGTCAAAATGTAGGAGCACCCTGACCTACGACATATAACCAAAACGCTTTCCAAATGGATGGAATCAGTTTAGAATGACACCAGCAATGTATGAGCAAACCATTGCTTATTATCTCTATATCTTTACCACTGAGTTAACATCTATTTCTTTAATTACTGTAAAGTTAATTTTCACCATATTTATTACTATCTGATGTCTTTGTATGTGATCTGTTTTCTGCTTTTATTCAATCACTGAGATTTTGTATTTTACTTTACTGTATGAGCCCTACTAAGATATTCATACTTTTTTCTTTATATTTGCTGTCACCATTTTTTTGGTTTAGGTTTCTATGTAATATTGATCTATTTGACTCTGTTGGGTCTTAGTCGCAGCATGCAACATCTTTGTTGTATCATGCGGGATCTAGGCTCAGTAATTGTTGCACTTTAGTTGCCCTGCCGCTTGGAGGATCTTAGTTGCCTGATCAGGGATTGAACCAGGCTCCCTTGCATTGCAAGGCAAATTCTTAGCCACTGGACCACCAGAGAGGTCCTCTATGTTCTTGTTTAAAACAATGTTTGACACACAGAAGTTTTAAGCTATTACCGAGTCATCTCTGTTGATTATTTCCTTCTACTGCTTCTAAGTTGAGAAATACTTCTAGCCAGAGGTTTAACCAATAGTATTCTATTTTCATTGGAAAACATACTGATGCTGGGAAAGATTGAAAGCAAAAGGAGAAGAGGTGGCAGAGGATGAGTGGATAGGTAGCATCACAGACTCGATGAACGTGAATCTGAGCAAACTCTGGGAGATAATGAAGCACAGGGAAGCCTGGCATGCTGCAGTCCATGGGATCACAAAGAGTTGGACATGCCAGTGCAGAGGTTAAAAGCGTCTGCCTGCAATGTGGGAGACCTGGGTTGGATCCCTGGGTCGGGAAGATCCCTTGGAGAAGGAAATGGCAACCCACTCCAGTATTCTTGCCTGGGGAATCCCATGGACGGAGGAGCTTGGTGGGCTATAGTCCACGGGTTGCAAAGAGTCGGACACGACTGAGCGACTTCACCTTTCACTAGTGACTGAATAACAATTCTATTTTCTGGTTGCTTTACAAAATATATTTAACTCATAAATCCTCCTTGAACTTGGCTTTGACATATGAAATGAGAATTCAGCTAGTCCCTCTGTCCCAAATTACCAGAGTTATCTGAACTTCTTCTCTGTTGGGTTTTATTTCAAAGACAAATCCTGCTTAGGATCAACTCAGTCATCAGCTGGATCTAATTTCTAGTACTTTTCTGAGTTGTGTCATATCACCTTAAGATAGACATATCCTCTGACTTACCCAGGAATCTGCAATAACTGCTCTACTTACATATGTGAAGAATTACAATATAGCACCAACAGCTTATGTAAAGTGTGGCAGCACCTTCCTGTTAGTGGGGACTCGGCTACTAAGAGCAGACTACCTTTGAAGCCCACCAGATTGGTGGTAGTCTGCTGTGTGCTTTGTCTGGTTCTTCCACCTTTGTGGGGGCCCTGGCTCCTACCTGTGACCTCAGTATAGCCCCAATCCCTCTCAAGGCCAAGCCTGTTTAAGTGTGGTTTATGGCAAGAAAAAGTAACTTCTTGCTCCTCCATGTAGGCTGTCAACTAGCTAGCTAGGTTTTGAGAAAAGTGAGGGGTGGTTAACTAGGGAAATCCTATGCCAAATGTTATCAGCCCTATTGAAGGATCTCTTGGGAGCTCAGGAAGCATGCAGATTTCTGTGCCCAGTACCAGGTTTCACTGGTATGGGGCTGGAAAATTTCCCTGATCTCATTTCTTTGCAGCTTGTTCAAGCCATTTTTTTTTTAAGGCTTGAAACACCCACAGATGTTAACACACAGTTCTGAGCAGTTCTTCATTCTTTTTTTGTGAAATACTGATACCTGCTTGCCAGCACCTATGACAGTGTCCCAGGAGGAAGGCAGTTACATAACTAATGGGCACACATGCTCAGGTAGGGGTGAGAGATAATATCCAAAATAATATCCAGCTTCGTTCTCTCCTTCCTCAGAGGTCAAAAGCTTAGTCGTTCATGATCTGTAAACCCAATTCAGATTCCCCAGAAGGCCATCCTAGAACTCCAGGATTCCTCCTTAGAGTGAGGACCGGTCAGGGTCCTTCGGCACCGATCCGTCTTGTGGGGGCAACTGCAGTCCGGATTTCTGTCGCCGACAGGCCCTAGGGCAAGGATCCCGTCGTGCGTCGGATTCCTTTGGGCCATCTCTCCTACCTCGTCCCCGTCTCCAGGATAAGCCTCTCTCTCTCGCAGGTGGGGAGGCTGAGTTGGAGCCACATTCAGGGGAATTCAGGGGACTTTCCTATGCAATCCTCCGGATTCGTTCCCATTTGCCGTCTCTCCCCCGCGCCGCCCCCTTCTTCCCTAACATCTTATCCTCCCCTTTTTGCTCCTAGCAAAGTCTACGACCTCTTTCCTCTCCGCCTCAGTGGCCCCGCGTCTTTTCTTGCTACCAAACCAGGTGGTGGAGCAGGGGGTGTGAGTGAAGCTACACCCAGAAGGATGCTCGTCCTGCAGTGGGGCGCAGGGGGAAGGATTCGTCCTGAGGATCCCAACTCAACCAGCTCTCTCACCCCGAAGCGATCCTTTCCCCGGGTCTCTCCAGAAGCTGCCTGCTGCCGCCGGTGGCAGACGGGAACCATCAACCCCAGTCACTCCTCCAAGGCTGCTCCCACTGGGCGCGCTCTCTGGGCATCCTTACACCTCCCTTCGGCCTGCCATCCTCCCTACCTACCCGCAGTGCTCGGGGGTCCGCGGCGCTCCTGGCTGGCCTGAGAAGGGGCGGGGATGAAGCGAGCGGGAGGAGCGGAGAGCTCTGGAAGGAGTGGGCGGCGCGGCTACGTTGTGCCTCCCGCCGCCCGGGAGCGCCCGAGCCCGTGCGCGCGCGCACCTCACGGAGGCTCGGGCGGCGGGAGGCGGGCGGAGCTGAGGGCGGCGCGGGCGGAGGAGCAGCCAGTCGAGCGGGCGGAGCGATCGGCGGGCGGAGCGAGGTGGGAGGGAGCGCGCGAGCGGGCAGGCCGGCGAGTAGCGTCTCCACCAGCATCCGCGGCGGTCGCGTTTGCCCGAAACCCGGAGGCTGACCTACGTCCAGCGGACGGGCTTGGGAGCTCGCCTTGTGCTGGGGGCCAGCCTCAGCGAAGCTCGGGGCTTGCAGCGTGCTCCCCTGCCCGCCCGCGGCCACCCCGGCTCCGGCGGCCTCGGCGCGCGCCAAGGGCTGGAGGTGCGGGAGCCACTCTCCGCTGCTCGGTCCCTGCGCTGCTCAGCCCGGGTTGGCCGCCGCGCCGCGGCCCCGAGCGCCGTCCCGGATCCCCTGCTTCCCGCCGGCTGCTCCGAGCAACGGTGCTCCGGGGCTCCAAACTCGGGCTGCCGGGGCAAGTGTCTTCATGAACCCAGAGGATGTCCGGGAAGCATTACAAGGGCCCTGAAGTCAGTTGTTGCATCAAGTATTTCATATTTGGCTTCAATGTCATATTTTGGGTAAGTTGGAGCGCTTCTGGGATTTCAACTATTGTGGCTGATCGATTCGCGACGATTTCGCGCACGTTGCTCTCAGCCTTTACTTTTCGCAGCCCCTCGGGCGCTTGTCGGAGCTCGCAGAGGCGTTTGCCTTCCGCCCTTTCAGCCTGCGCGTTGGAGAAATAAACATTTAATCCTTTCTAGGAACGCGAAAAGGTAAAAAGAAAAACGGAGCGGGAAAGGGGGCACCCAGGCCTTGAGATTGCTTTTTAAGGGACGAATAACGTACATGCAGATGAAAGAAAGGGTTCGGCAGTTGGAGAAATGAGCAACCACTCGAATGAGATTTGCTCCCGGTGGAGTATGGATGTTGGGCAGAGCGTGGTGTCATAATAGGGAAGGCTAATCGGACAGAGTCGACCCTGAGGTCCACCTCTAACGGGGATCTGATTGGACGAGGGCTTGGCTCCGTGTTGCCGCGGCCAGTCTGTGCCATGCTCAGCGTGTATCTTCTTGCACCATCTCGGGCTTTGTGTAGGATGCAGATGCGGCGGTATATGATTCTGTAATGTGCACGTAAATAACGCTTCCTGCACGCTCTTCTCTTCGTCTTCATCGGGAAAGCGCTCCTTTTGCATAATGGACTGACCAGTGGGTGTGCGGGGTGGAGGTGTTTATTTCTCTGTCTGTATTATTGTCAGGATAATAACAAGTCACCATCAACATATGTTTCAGTGTATTCGCACCTCACGACCTGCTTTTCTGAGGAGTGACACATAGAGCGGGCCGTTTTGGGGGAAACCTTGGAGAAATGCAGAGGAGAAGGTGTATGAGACATGTTTTGTGGGGGTACCGGGAGAGCAAATGCTTGAATGAAAGGTTCATCCATGCTCTGCTGGCACCACAATATGCTGGGCACCTATTGTAATTAGGCTGGGATGCCTACTCTTTTGTTTTGTTTGGATTCTCTTCTTTGATCTCACAAACATGTTCAGCAACCAGACAAAGAGTTCACTAGGACAAGGGGAAACGTTGCTTCAAAGACCGTGTTCTTTTTCTTCTCCATCCCATCCCTTTCCATCCTCTTCCTTATTGGGCCCCACTATCCCCCCCATGGAAAGTAAAGATGGTGGCTGGTTGGGGTAGTGGGGGGTGTTCTTCAAGTTGCTGTTTAGTGTGGATTCAGTGTGAGGTCAACAATAATCCAGTGGTGGTGGTGGGATCAATGATAATCCACAGCAGTCTGAACATGGGGTGTATTTATTTTGATTCTCCTTTAGTTTTGACCATTTGTTTGAACATATACATTGATGAGAAGAGTTGTCAATACAGCTCTTTATATTGTTTTCTTCCTACCACACATTTACTAGGCTATTTTATTTTTATTCTCCGTTTTCTCTAGGAGTGTCTTGCATTGCTCTTGCATGTTTTGCAAGAGGGAATGAGAGTGATTGGAGACCACTCTCTGTGTCAGCATGTCATCTGGCCTCAGGACTGATAATGGGGTGGCGACACATGAATGAATATCAGATCCAGTCATTCGCAAGCCACTTTTTGCCAGAGGTTGAACATGTTTCCTGTTAGCAGTCACCTCCCCCCACCAACATAGTCAAACACTGCTACAAAAGTGGGAAGAAGAAATTATTTTCTTTCCTTGCTTCCTTTTTTTCAACCCTTGTTGGACATATTTAAAAGTCAAATTCCTGGGTGAAGGCGTTTTGATTTTATCTGAACTTGAAACTTTCATGACTTTGAGAGTCAGGAACTACCGAATTGGGACTGGATCTTCTTGGGGTGGTGAGTTCAAGCCTCTTGATATTACTTGAACACTTCCAAAAGCTGACTATTTCAGCTACCAGGCAACAAAAAGCACCCAGGGGCTTTCTCTGCAGTTTCATAGCAGGAGGTGGAAAAGAAATAAAGGGATTTGGGCCTGTTTCCCTGACAGTTTGGTGCAATTTTGTAGTGTGTACAGAGGCACAGTTAGTGTTTTCTGTGGCTTAGGTTGTAGCAAAACCTCTGGAATTGTATACAGTTGCAAAGAATTGCAGAGTGCTTGCATGGAGAGTTCCAAAAGAAAGTCACATTTTGTCTGATTTTGAAGGTCTTCATCTCTTGGGAGGAGTTTTATGGGAAGCCTGAAAAGAGACACAGCGCTGTGGAACTAAACCTTTTGTCCCAGGCAAAATAGTTATGTAGATGCCTTTGATATAAAGACCCTCCTCTGACTCTGCTGTCTGTATACACACCTTGTCCCTCCTTACTGTGCCTAAAGTCTTCCACTCATCTACCCCCTCATAGTTTTGCTATCCTGCAATCTGCTTCAAGGTTACCTCATAAGTTTGGGAATTATTTGGGAATTATAGAATCTCTGAGTTTGCAGTGCCCTGGTCTCTAGAGTGATGATCAGCAGGAAGGTAGCCATGATATTTGATGACAGTAATTTAGACTAAGATGTTAATGACTGAAGAGCCAGGATTGGTGGCCTGATTCTGTAAAGTTACACACCTCTGCTCTCTACAGTTGCCATCCTAACTGTGACTGCTGGATTCAGCAGACTGGGGCTGCTCTTACCCAGTTATGAAGAAGACATTGATTACAGAGAACATGGTTTCCTAATCTTTCCACATCGAAACTAAAAAAAAAATTTTTTAAACATTGTAGACATTTTGAAATAAAGTTCTGGTAAAATAAAAACTGAGAATTTGGTAGCCCTAGCACTAAGCATTTGGTTCTCTTAGTAATGAGCAGTTTGACTTTTCACTACTCAGTTAACTGCCCCGGCCTCAGTTTCTCAGCTGTTAAAATGAAGAGTTAGTTCTCACTCCGACAGCACATATAATAAAATTGGAACAGTACAGAGAAGGTTACAGACAATGGCTCCTGCACAAGGATGACATGCAAATTCATGAAGCGTTCCATATGTTTACAGCCACTATGGAGAACAGTGTGGAGGTTCCTTAACAAACTAAAACTAGAAAATCCGTATGACCCAGCAATCCCACTCCTGGGCATATACCTTGAGAAAACCATAGTTTGAAAAGATACATACACTCCATGTTTCTTACAGCATTATATCCATGGAAGCAACCTAAATGTCCATCAACAGAGGAATGGCTAAAGATGTGGTGCACATATGCAATGGAATATTATTACTCAGCCATAAAAAGAAATGAAATTGTACCATTTGCAGAGATGTGGGTTAACATAGAGACTTTCAGAGAGAGTGAATAATTCAGAAAGACAAAAACAGATATTGTATATTAATGCATATATGTGGAATCTAGAAAGATGGTATGCTGCTGCTGCTGCTGCTGTGTCGCTTCAGTTGTGTCCGACTCTGTGCGACCCCATAGACGGCAGCCCACTAGGTTCCCCCGTCCCTGGGATTCTCCAGGCAAGAACACTGGAGTGGGTTACCATTTCCTTCTCCAATGCATGAAAGTGGAAAGTGAAAGTGAAGTCGCTCAGTCCTGTCCGACTCCTACCAACCCCATGGACTGCAGCCTACCAAGCTCCTCCACCCATGGGATTTGCCAGGCAAGAGTACTGGAGTGGGTCGCCATTGCCTTCTCTGAGAAAGATGGTATAGATGAGCTTATTTGCAAAGCAGAAATAGAGACACAGATGCAGAGAGAAAACATATGGATACCAAGGAGGGATAGATTGGGAGATTGGGATTGACATATGCACTACTATGTATAAAATAATAACCAATGAAAACCTACTATATAGCACAGAGAGCTCTACTCATTGCTCTGTGGTGACCTGAATGGGAAGAAAATCCAAAAAAAAACAAACCAAAAAAACCAGGGCGGGGGGGGGGGGATGTATGTATAGATACAGCTGATTGTAAAGCAGCTCTACTCCAATTTAAAAAACAAAAAATGAAGACTTAGTCAAGTTGTAAGTTTCTTTCTAGTTCTGAAAAAAAAGAATGGGTCTTTGGAGCTCTAATATGCTGGGGAAGAAAAATATAAGAGATGGGCACTAAAATATAATGAAAATAGCATATATTGGGACACATTGTAGACTTTTTCTCTCACTGAGATTTGCCTGAAAGTAACTTTTATTAATTTATTTATTTTTCCCTCAAGGATTCTTTCATTTGAAAAAATCTTTCCCTAATTTCTTCTTAGCTTATTCACTTATTGGTGTAATATGCATACTTTTGTGTCCCCACTGTGAATCTCAAATGTAGTCTTATGAGTCATTAAATATAGTTTTTACTATTGGAGTTAGAGTTTCATGTGTAAAATCTGGATCCTTTTATATAATACTTGTAATGGTATTCTGAGTAACAAAGTCAACATCTTGTAGATTCCTTTCTCATTAGTTATCACAAGGTGGTGGTGGGGGAATCTTATTCATCCTATTTTATATTGGAAGAGCTCAAGCCAGAAGGGAATTAACGTGGTGGAGGGTGTCACCATACTAGGACATTTCTTGGAAAACCCGAGACTGCTCTGGGGTAGGGGAGGGAAGAGAAAGCTTTTTTTGGGTAGTGAACCTCCACACCCCATCACCCAGCATTATTGGATATTTTGTCCTGGACTTTTTTAGGTTCTGACTCTAATACTTAAAAACTGTTACTAGGCAAGTAAATTGATATCAATATTCTGGTTTTCTATTGCTATATAACAAACAACCTCAAAACTTAGTGGCTTAAGATGAAACTTGGTTATATCTGACAACTCTGGGATTTGACCAGGCTCTGCTGGGCAGTTTGCACTTGGAACCGTCCATTTCAGTTGCAGTGAGATGGAGCTGACTGGAGTTAACTGAAGGCTCACTGGGGTGGGATACCCAAGATGATACCCCCACATGACTGGCAGTTGATGCCAGCTGAGAGCTCAGCCAGTGTTGTTGGCTAGAGCACCTCACGTGTTTGCTTCCTTTCTCTAAGACCAGAAGAAGCAGCTTGCAGCCAGTAGACTACTCCTTGAACTGGTGATGGACAGGGAGGCCTGGCGTGCTGCGACTCATGGGGTCGCAAAGAGTTGGACAGGACTGAGTGACTGAACTGAACTTGCCATTTCCTTCTCTAGGGAGTCTTCCTGACCCAGGGATCGAACTTGCATGTCCCTCATTAGCAGGCGAATTCTTTACCATTGAGCCATTTTTGTTTATAAAGGAAAGGTAACATTACCAGTGGGCTTCACTGGTGGCTCAGATGGTAAAAACTGCCTACGATGCAGGAGACCTGAGTTCGATCCCTGGGTTGGGAAGATCCCTGTTGGAAGGCATGGCAACCCACTCCAGTATTCTTGCCAGGAGAATCCCCATGGACAGAGGAGCCTGGCAGACTCTAGTCCATGGGGTTGCAAAGAACTGGTCACGACTGAGCAACTAAGCACATTATCCAGTAGAGTTGTAGATTTGAGGATGCAATCGGATATTACCAAGCACATTGTCTCAATATTTAACAAATGGTGGATATGGTCTGTGTCATTGTCTCCAGATTTCATACTATTTCCATCCTGGCTATAGAACTTCTAGAATACCTTAGCCTGGAAGTTTGTCATTACTACCAGGTAGTGGTGCTCCTCTTGATATCTACCAAGGAGATGAGGTGAATAGATGCAACAGATTTATTCATCACTTATTTGAAAAGAGCACTGTGGATCAGTGGAAGCCTTAAATGACTTAGGAGAGCCAAGTTATTTTTCTTCTTTGCTGTACAAAGATTAGAAAGCCTTGGATCCTTGAGGCCAAATTTCTCCTTGATGTGCTTGCAAATATTACATTGTATCTTTAAGTGTAGGTTTACCCAGGTTTGATGGCAGAATGTTGCATCTAATTTGTTTCCACAGGGCTTCAATTCTGAGAGAAGAGAGATTTAGAGAACCTTGTGGGGGGCATCAAGTTGGAAGCCTTATCTTATGATTCACTGTAAATTGTAAGATGTTCTGGAATGATGATACATCAGCAGTTTATAAGTCATAATTTTTGTTTTAATTTGCTAGACATCTGTTAGCTTCGATGGCAACCATATGGGAGTCTAAATTGCCTTTTGAATTACAGGGAGATGGTAGGAAGAAAGCTAAATATGGTTATGAAAGTGTCAAATGGGAAAAGTGTAAGAAGGGCGTGTAGACTTCAGTGGGGAAAGTAATTGACTGCTGACTTGCTTGGTCTGGCCCCTCACTCTTGGGTCAGTGAGAAGGCACCAAAGCATTCTTGCGTGATGATATGCCTGGAAGATTGAAATGAAGCCAAGGGGAAGAGTTGGAAAACCAACTAATGTCTCACCCAACATAAAACTGCCAAGGTGAGCTCATTTAGAAGGATCACTCTGTCTTAATACATCCACAGTAGTAGTTAGTTGCTGGCCAAAGGTGAAAGCAACCTGTATTTTAACAGAGCTTTATAATTACAGTGTCTTTCTTCTAAACATTTCAAAGTATTGTACAAGCACATTATGACATGTTTGTGACAGATGTAGAAATTGAAGAACAGAGACGTGGAGTGACTTTTGAGGTGATGAACAAATCAGGGTCCACTTTTAAAGTGTTAAGTCTCTAGCAATAACTATAGCCCTAGCTTCTTACTTTAAACTTAGTTTGGAAGATGCTTGTTACTCTAAAATAAAACATCAAGTAAGTCATTTACATCTGTTCATAATTGAAAAGTGATAAGGTTTTTGCATATGCCTCAATTAACACCACCCACAAGCACAGAAAAGTTAGGATGAAAATGTTGTTAAAGAGTATGATAGAATAATAAACTATTGTGTAGTCTATTGACAATTCATAAATGAAAAATGGAATATTAAAGACAGTGTTCCTGAGTCACAGGCTTCTTTCCATATGTAACGCTGATGACTATCTTAAAATGCTACCTTCAGACTTCCGAATCATCATCCTTCATTAGACTATAAAGGCTTCAATTGCAGGGACTCTCAGTTATTTTCATAAGTGCAGTGTCTGGCATATTGTCTGAAACACAGTAGGTGTTTAATAAATGTTTGTTGAGTGAATGAATTACGAAATCATTGGAGAGTACATAGACTTCCTCTCTACTCACTATTCAGGGAGGCATTTTCCCTGTAACATCTGGCCAACCCTCCTTAGGATGGATTTCTTTGGGACCACTTTAATCACTTGAGAGTTTCATCTTTCCTGCAAACTAGATGGAATCATTCCCCCTGAAGTGTCCATTTTCCTAATTTACTATTGTTGAATTTTTATTTTTATTTTGAAACAGTCTCACACCTGCAGAGAAATTGCTAGTGGTACTATCTGTTTTTATGCTGAATCATTTGAGAAAAAGTTGCCGGCAAATGGCTATCACATACCAATACTTCGGTGTATATTTCTTGAAACCAGGATGTTCTCCAAGACAATCACAGTGTAGTCATCAGTCGTGTCCGACTCTGCAACCCCATGAATCGCAGCACGCCAGGCCTCCCTGTCCATCACCAACTCCCGGAGTTCACTCAGACTCATGTCCATCGAGTCAGTGATGCCATCCAGCCATCCCATCCTCTGTCGTCCCCTTCTCCTCCTGCCCCCAATCCCTCCCAGCATCAGAGTCTTTTCCAACGAGTCAATTCTTCTCATGAGGTGGCCAAAGTACTGGGGTTTCAGCTTTAGCATCATTCCTTCCAAAGAAATCCCAGGGCTGATCTCCTTCAAAATGGACTGGTTGGATCTCCTTGCAGTCCAAGAGACTCTCAAGAGTCTTCTCCAACACCACAGTTCAAAAGCATCAATTCTTCGGCACTCAGCTTTCTTCACAGTCCAACTCTCACATCTATACATGACTATTGGAAAAACCATAGCCTTGACTAAACGGACCTTTGTTGGCAAAGTAATGTCTCTGCTTTTCAACATGCTATCTAGGTTGGTCATAACTTTTCTTCCAAGGAGCAAGTGCCTTTTAATTTCATGGCTGCAGTCAATGATACATCTGATACATTATCACCATCTAAATCTTCGACCTCATTCAAGTTTCTCAGTTATTCCAATCTTGTCTTCTAAAGGAGAAGAATTCAGTTCAGAAGACACATTGTATTTAGTTGGGTCTTTTAGTCTTTCACTGGTCAGATTTTTGACACTTTTGAAGATTTTAAACTAGCTGTTTTGTACAATGTCCCTTAATTGGGGTTGGCCCACCATTTTCTCATTCTTAGATTCAGGCTGTCCATCTCTGGCAGGGTAATTACAGCAGTGGTACCGAGTTCCTCTTATTGCATCCATCAAGCGGCACTGATTTCTGTTTGTGTTTGTTCCATTACTGTTGGTGGTCACTTGACTGAAGTGCTGCCTGCCGTTTCTCCATCATAAAGTGACTTTTTTTCTCTTTTGTAATTTATGTATATATCTTGTGGCAAGTTATTGTGAAATTATGTAAATAGCCCATTCCTCATCAAAATTTCAGTTAATTAATTAATATCAATGGGAACTTCTGATCTCTCTTTCTCCAGTATGTTTTAATTGAACTGTTACTCTCATTACTTACTTTAATGTTCCCATTGGTCCCAGGTTTGGCAGTCAGTGGCAGTGACTTTATGCCCTTTGACTCCGATTATTCGTTGAACACATCTTTGCTTTCTTTCAGAAAAAGATATTCCAAGCTCATTTTGTAATTTACTAGTGTCATGTTTTATATCAGTCATTTCTCCAAGGAGCCCTAGTTCCTTTGCATAGAGAATGATCTGTAGAAACCAATATCTAGTTGCTAAGTATGCTCATTGCTTGGAGGCTGTCACCACCTCTGGGCCGTTTTAATGGACAGGACTGTGGAATATGTGTGTATATACATATGCACACATAACTCACGTTTACATCTGTGTTTTTGTATCTAGCTATATATTTTCAAAACCATGCGTTCACGCTGGTATCTCAAATCCCTATCTGACACCACAGGGCTTACTTTAGTTTTTTTCTTTCCCACATTTATAACTGCCTCTTTGACAGTGAGAATCCTGGCTCCCATTTTTGTTAACAATTTACTCATTTGGTTAAATCTCCCCTTATGTAGCCAGTCTTCCACTGCTGCCGATGACCCTTACCTGGTTACTCTCCTTACCTGTTGGTGCTCCAACCTGCATCCCACTGTGAACACCTTTCTCTGATACCCAGCTCTGGTCTTTTACATCTTTCTCCATACTCCTTCCTGCACAAAGGCCTATCTTCCTTTGTCCCTTCTCATGGCTTTAAGACTGAATTTTTCAGGAAGGAGAAGGGGAATGGCCTGGGTTACTCTTGTGTGATATAAGACTTCTCTGCCTCTGCATAGACCTTCATTATTTAAAAATTCCTAAACCCTTTGCTTTCCATCTTTACAGGCGCTTAGGTTTTTCATGTCTTCTTCATATCTGCCCTGATTATTGTACTCTGCCTGTGGTCCTATTAATGTAGCAACCAGAATGGAACACATTTTTTTTCACACGCTGTTCCTACCATCCAGAGAATGGTGGGTTGTTATTCTCAAAGTCCGCCTTAAGTTCTAGGTTAGGAGGTAGAGCCTGGATTCATCTTTGAATAAGCTACTTTTACACGTTATTGCCTCAGTTGCTTATCTAAAGTAAGTAAAGTGTCAGTTGCTCAGTCGTGTCTGACTTTTGTGACCCCAGGGACTGTAGCCCACCAGGCTCCGCTGTCCATGGCATTCCCCAGGCAAGAATACTGGAGTGGGTTGCTATTTCCTTCTCCAGAGGATCTTCCTGACCCAGGGATCAAACCCTGGCCTTCCGCATTGCTCATGTAAAATACAGTGAAAATAATTCCAATAGCTTACAGAGTTGTTATCCAGTATTAAATGAGATCATATACACGAAAGTGTTAGTTGCTCAGCAGTGTCCAACTCTGCGACCCCATAGACTGTAGCCCGCCAGGCTCCTCTGTCCATGGGATTCTCTAGGCAAGAATACTGCAGTGGGATGCCATTTCCTTCTCCGTACATGTGAAAGTGCTTTCTAAAAGGTCATTCTCTCGGTACAAACAGTAGTTATTAACGCAGGCTAAACTGCACATGCTTTTTCTGGCAGCCAGAGAACATTGTTGGCTCAAGTTGAATTTCTAGTGGAATGAAACCTTCATCTCTTTTTCAAGTGAACTTCTTTTAAACCCATCTCCCTAGGCTAAGTGCTAATCAAAAGCCCTAACCCTCCAGTTAATTATTTGCATTTAGATTTAGCACTATATATTTATCCTATTTAAATGTCTTATTCTGGCCCAGTGGTTTTCACTTCCTTCCAGCAGCTGTAGGCTTCCTTAAGGTGTATGGGGCCTGAGTGGGAGGGTTTCTGCCCTTTGTTGCTCCTGGTGCAGCTCAGATAGTAGGTTTGGTATTTTGATATACCATGAAGGGTTTTGCTTGAAAAAGGGGGTCTACTGCTTAAACACACAATTGAAAACCACCATTCTAGCCTTCAGATAAATTTCAATCTTGAAGGTCAAGGCATGTTTAGAAAAAGTTATTCCTCATGCAGGTTTTTCTCTTATGGATTTCCTTCACGCATTGGAAGTCCCTCTCCCTGGCGAGGGGCTTCCCTGATGTCTCAGACGGTAAAGAGTCTGCCTGCAATGTGAGAAACCCAGGTTTGATCCCTGGGTCAGGAAGATCACATAGGGAAGGGAATGGCTGCCCACTCCAATATTCTTGCTCGGAGAATCCCTTGGACAGAGGAACCTGGTGGGCTACAATTCTCGGGCTCTCATAGTGGAACACAACTGAGTGACTCACATTTTCACTTTTCACTTTCTATAAGGTTGGTTGATATTTCACCCCTTTATAGACACAGCAGCATAATCAGTGAATTGTTAGGAAATTTCAGTCTTCCCACCTGGGAATCTGATTCCGTAGGTCCAGGATGGGGCCCTGGTATTAGTGGGGATTTTTAAAAATCCCTGCAGGTGCTTTTGATGTCCAGCTGAAGTGGAGAAGCTCTAGCTTGTTTTTCTTGGCAAGATATGTCATCTCTTGCTACTACTCTCTGGAGGGTCGCTGGGGGAGCTGGGAGTGGGTGGTATAGGGCTCTGACCAGAGGGTGACTGACTTCACCAGCACACACAGCTAGTGTTTTTTGCTTATGAGAAAAAAAAAATTATGTGGCCTATTTTATCCCTCATGGAATTTTTTATTAATCCAAAAATGCCAGTTTATTTTTAAATCTGAAAACCCTAAAAACAGAAGGAGAAAATCTCCGCTAGAGAGAACCTCTTGTGCTGCAATTAGTATGCTAAAAATTGGCATCGTATAGGGGTAGAAGCTAGTTATTCATGAGACAGGAACAGTGGAGAAGCAGACGTTTCGTTCTTTTGCCCTCGTGGTCCTGCACACTTGGGTGCAGTGGTCTGGGTCTAACCACAGACGCAGGGCAGCAGACTCTGCTCTTCTCCACACACCTGCCTCCCTGTCCAAGGGGCTCTTCCTTTCAGTCTGTTTCCAGAAGCTTCTTCCTGTGCCCCCTGCCCTGAGTGGACTGGGGGTGGGGAGAAGGGGAGCTGCTCTCTGCACCTCTGTGGCAGTTTTGTTGACTTCCCTCTGCCGACATGCCAGGCAGGGACACTTCTTCTCTCATATCTAAGTTTGCAGCACTGTCATGAAGAGCTGACAGCAAAGCAAACAGGAGACATCTTCCAGTTTTCCTTAGAAAGACAAGTTTCAATGTGCATAACACGTTTTTTCGTTTTTTTCTGACTTATTCCTTTTTATCTACTCCCTTTTGAAAGAAAGAAACAAACAAACAAACAAAAGAATTAGGTGTTCAATATGGCTGGGCACCTAAAGTGGGCATCTTTTGAGAGAAGTAAAATTAAAAAAAAAAACTTTTATTTTATATTGGGGTATAGCCAGTTAACAATGTTGTGATAGTTTCGGGTGAACAAAGAAGGGACTGAGCCCTAATATACATGTATCCATTCTCTCCCGAGCTCCCCTCCCATCCAGGCTGCCATAAACATTGAGCAGAGTTCCATAAGCTATACAGTAGGTCCTTGTTGGTTATCCATTTTAAACATAGCTGGGTGTACGTGCCCATCCCTGACTCCCTAACTATCCCTTCCTCTCACTCTCTCCCTGCCCCCAGCCCCGGCAACCGTAAGTTCTTTCCCTAAGTCCATGTGTCTCTGAAAGAAATAAAATTTTGAATTAAAATCTGAATGATTTCTCTGAGATGTTTAACTGGAGCATAGTTATCAGCACTCATAAACACACCCAGAATAGTATACACATTCTGTGGTTAGCACTATGGTATTATCTGTACATAAAGAATCATTAATTATGAAATATAAGGTATAATATTTAAGTAATGTAATCACCAACCTCAGTAACAAAATAGCATTAGGAAGTGGTTGGCCAAACATTTTGGCTCTTCTCATTGAAAAGGCATAGTAATATTCTATAGCTCTTCCAGCTACTATTTACTATTTGGATAAGTATTGCAAGATATAGGGCTCTTTCTACATGTTGATTTTTTTTTTCTAAATTATACTTGGCACTTCATCTTGAATTTCTAAAAATCTGGAGGGAACAGCTGGTGCTCTAATAAATATTCAGGCCAGCTATTTTAATGCTTTGTACTTAATTAAGTCGTCCTAATAAAAGAGGAATACTTGACTTAAGCATTTCTCAAAGTATAATGTTTTGCTTCCAACAAAAATTTCCCCCAACTGTTAATATTTCCCTGAAGCAGCCTTAAAACTTAATTCTGCCAAGTGAGTAGTTCTAATCACTTCTGAAGCATTTAATGCCAAAACTCAGTTTTCCTGTTTTAAGGTACAGTCCTATCAATATAGCCCAGCCCCTTAACTTGTGAAAATTCCACAGTCATTGACCTTTTAGAAGAATTCTTTGTAGGGTTCAGTATTAGAGAGTGATAAAATGTTCACCCTGAGTTGGGCATTCTTGTGGTCTGGTGGTAGGCAGAAGTCTGGTGGTAAGGAGTTTGGATTCTGAATGTGTCTGGATTTTTACCCAGTTTTATCCCCAGACTTGTGATCTTAGGCTACTTACTCACCTTAAGGTTATGTCTCCTCATCTGCAAAATGGCATTTTTAGTAGTAATATTAAGACCCAGCATCTATCTCATAGTTGTGAGGATTTAGAGGAGTTAGTATATATAAACTGCTTGGAATAATCACTGCTGCTGCTACTGCAAAGTTTCTTCAGTCGTGTCCGACTCTGTGTGACCCCATGGACTGCAGCCTACCAGGCTCCTCCATCCATGGGATTTGCCAGGCAAGAGTCCTGGAGTGGGGTGCCATTGCCTTCTCCGGAATGATCGCTAGGTATTAGCAATTATTACTCTTATTTTCCTCTATGCCTATAATTTCATTTTGGTGGTTTTTTTTCTCTTGACTTCTTTCAGAACCGTTACAGTAATCTTACACTGTAACATATATTTTTTTTTGTTCTTTATAATGTTCTGCCTACATAAGTACATTCCCAAAATAACTAAAGGGAAAAAGGATCTAACAAATGTTCACAGTGTTCTTTTCATTGTAGTGAATGGCATGTAAGTCTTATCATGGATACCAGACCATGAATTCCTGTTGATTGTTTATTGTTAACGTTTTCATCTTTCTTTACCCAATTGGATTCACTCTTCATTTTCTCAGCAAAACCAGACTGTCTCATGTTGGTGTTTTGTACTGGGAAGTTGAGTTTCTGTTGTTGGATCTTGGTGTCAGGCCTAGCACCTGGGAGAAATAGAAACATTTTATTAAAATCTGTTAAATCTGGATATTTTGAGAATACCTAGATGGCTGTAAACATATGTATTTAGCTTTTGTAGTATCATAAGTCCTGTATATTTTAGTCATTGTTTTACTCTGTATTTCCAACACATTCTTTCAGGTTGTAAAGGTGAACACTGAGTTGGCGATACAGATAATTCAGACTTTCCCCTGGATGTCTTTCCTGCTGATGAAGAAGTAGGATTTTGGTCAGAACTCCCAGTATTCTTGCCTGGAGAATCCCATGGACGGAGGAGCCTGGTGGGCTACAGTCCACAGGGTCGCAAAGAGTCAGACACAACTGAGCAACTTCACTTCACTTCCCTGGATCATTGACTAAATAGGCCACCCCCTTGGTGAATGAGTGACTGCCTCGCTTCTCCTTTGAAGCGTCACTGAGGTGCCCATAGAATGTTGTACTTTTCTTCCAGGAGTGACACCTGATGGAGAAGGCAATGGCAGCCCACTCCAGTACTCTTGCCTGGAAAATCCCATGGACGGAGGAGCCTGGTGGGCTGCAGTCCATGGGGTCTCGAAGAGTCGGACACGACTGAGCGACTTCCCTTTCACTTTTCACTTCCATGCATTGGAGACGGAAATGGCAGCCCACTCCAGGGTTCTTGCCTGGAGAATCCCAGGGACGGGGGAGCCTGGGGGGGTCGCACAGAGTCAGACACGACTGAAGCGACTTAGCAGCGGCAGCGTCACCTGATGCAGAAGACCTAGCCTGCCCTATTTCCAAGCATGATTCTCTCTCTAATTGGGCTTAACTCTAGGAGAAAGGGCCAGGGGATGCTACTTCAGTAGGTACAAGGAGCCTGGACCCTCATTCCCATGCTGAAATTGTTCAGAAATCCCCAGCCATTGAAGGAAGAGAGGAGGGATGAAGGGAGGGTTAGGTAGAATTTTCATTATATTATTCATTAGTAAAAAAGATGATCTATAAGAGCACTTAAAATTTTTTTTAAAGTGGAGGGTAATTGCTTTACAATGTTGTATTGGTTCCTGCTGAACAACAGTGTGACTCAGCTGTATGTGAACATATACCTCCTCCCTCTTGAGCCTCCTTCCACCCCATCCCCATCCCATCCCTCGAGGTCCTCACAGAGCACTGAGCTGGGCTCCCTGCCTTCCACAGAAGCTCCCCACCAGCTAACTATTTCACACGTGAGAGTGTAGGTATGTCAGAGGTTCTCTCTCAAGCCATCCCTCCCGCTCCTTCTGCCGCTGGGTCCACAAGTCCATTCATCAGGGCATATTTAAAGCCATTTTAGGTTACCCGCAGCACCCCCAAAGTGCTGCTTTAGATTTGCTCACTGACTTCACCATCCACTGATGGTCTGTGACTTGCCAGGGAAGGCACTAGGGTTTCCTCCCGGTGCCCCTGCCCTCCGCTGGCTGGTTTTCAGTGAGTGTCTGAAGGATGGTTGGCTGATGAGCCAAAGCAGCAGATCCCAAATGAATGGCCTGCATGGTTTCAGACTGACGTTTGTGCTACCTCTAGCATTTCTCAACTTTTAAGTCACGTGGGGATCTTGATTAAAATGCCTGTTTTGGTTCGGTGGGCTTGAGAAGGGCCTAAGATCCGGTTCATTAACACGCTCCCAGGTGAGGCTGACGCTGCTGGTTCACTGATCTCATTTTCAGTTGCAAGGATCTAGACCATCTCAAACGATTTTTCCTTTAAATCGACTCCATTTTTAAACCTTAAATACATTTATTTAAAAAGGAAACTTGAAAAATATCACTATTCAGATGCGTACAATGACAACTATATGGGTTGTTAACTTCTAGGTAGCTCTTGGTGCCTGCTGGCAGGCCTGAGTTGCAGACTTATTTTCCTTTGTGACAGTGGAGGTTAACAAGTATACCAAGTGCTCAACATCCTGGCATCAGATGGAGACTTTCTCCTTGACTAGACCAGAGGATTAGGAAAGAGTTGAAAAGGAAATGACTTTCTTCTTCTAGGTTGTTTAATGCTGTATTCTAAAATCGTCTCCTCTGTCACCAGAGGTCACCAGGGAATCCCGCTTTGGGGAACACTGCTTTTAAGTAATTTGCAGGAAGACATGCATTTATAAGCTGAAACCTATTATTAAGATGGATGAATCTCTAGAGGGAAAATGACTGGGGGGGTGTGTTCAAATTTTTGCCTACTCTAGGTTCTAGTTCCTATTGGGAAAAAAGAGGGGTACTCCCAATTTCTGAAGAGTTGCTAACCCCAGCCCCAGTGAATAATTACATCTTTAGGTATGAAAGGGAAATGCTTTGGGAAATTGATTTAGACGAACAGAAAGTCAACCTGAAATAGTTGGAAACCTATCTCAGTGGGCTTCTTCCTCTACTCCTCTGTCTCCTCTTCCTTCAATTTACTATTGATTATGTTCAGTTTGGAATGAATTTATTTGCTGCATTTTTTAGAATTTGTTTTTGTTGTTCAGTCGTTGTTAAGTTGTGTCCGACTTTTTGTGACCCCATGGACTACAGCATGCTGGGAGGCTTCCCTGTCCTTCACCGTCTCCTGGAATTTGGTCAACCTCATGTCCATTGAGTTGATGATGCCAACCAACCATCTCATCCTCTGTCATCCCCTTCTCTTGCTCTCAGTCTTTCCCAGCATCAGGGTCTTTTCCAATTAGTCGTTTTTTTCACATCAGGTGGCCCAAGTGTTGGAGCTTCAGCTTCAGCTCAGTTAGAATAGGGTACTTTACTTACACTTTTCTATTGTAAAAACAGTACATCAACATTAATATACTTTTTTTAAGAAAAAGAAATTGTACTGCATTCCCAATAATAACTTTCAGTTCAATTTTATTAAAAGTAGAGAGTCTTAGTCAAACTCTCTGAGAGCAGTGAACAAACACCCCAGAATAAACAAAAAGCCCATTTTAGAGTTTTAGTGGCGGGCATCTACAAGAACTTGGATTTAGCAAACCGCAGTTACTTAACTTTGTGAAGTAAAAATGTGCTTTTCCATCATTAGCTTTTAAGCATTTCTTCTGACTTTACCAGTATCTCCCCCCTCAGGACCACATTTAGAATAAGTATTTCAACATACAGAACAAATACCTTGTGAATAAATATCAATTTTACACAACAACAATGACAACAAAAAAATCAATAAATCTGCTTTAGGCATTTGAAAGTCCCTGTGCTTTTAAAGGAAGGAGTTATAGTGTTCAGCAACTGAAAGACAAAACCTTCCAAACATGAGCTCTTAGCTTTAGATGTTTTTCAGCATGACCTTTACTTGGGCAGAAAAATGTAGTTGGGAACTACATTGTTCCCATTGGATGTTCGTTGAAGGTATCTGCTTATTCAAGGATGGACAGCAACTGCCAACGTGGTAACTCATGTGAGTAAAGCTACTTAGTATTTTTTTTTTTTTTTTTTGCTAATCTCATAACTGGAATCCTGGGAAAATAGTTTTTTTTAAAATTTTTCTTTTTAGTACTTTTTAGCTTTGTCTGTTGGTTTTTGAAAGAATAAATTGAGTGAAGAGGTGACTTGATAAGATCATTATATGTGGCATTTTAATTTTTTTTCCTGTCTGTAAGATTTAATAATCCCCTAGTATTCTTACTGTATGCTCTGAGAGTTTTACACTTGCTTTCCAGTGAGGCCCTGAAACAACTGCATAAAAGTTAGAAAATAATGTCTTATTCATCCTTTTATAGAAATGAAAGGATTAGTTTTACTAAAAAGAGGACTGAAATATCTTTTATATTTTGTGAAATACATATATTCCATTTAAAATTGATATATATCCTTGGAATTTTTGCATAGTAAATGTTGATTTATGTCTTTGTCTTTTTTTTAAAAATAAGTAGATACGTGCTTTCTTTGGATAAAGAAAGAGACACTACTTAAATCACTAGATGACCTCCAAATAATTTAATTGGCAAGAATACTGGAGTGGGTTGCCATGTCCTTTTCCAGGGGATCTTCCTGACTCAGGGATTGAACCCAGGTCTCCTGCATTGCAGGCAGATTCTTTACTGTTTGAGCTACCTGGGAAGCCCTAATTTGTGGTAAAAGATTAAAATTTCCTTGTTATAGTTTCCTATAAAGATGCAAGGGCTTCCCTGGTGGCTCAGATGGTAGAGAACCTGCCTGCTAATGCAGGAGATGTGAGTTTGATCCCTGGGCTTGGGAAGATCCCCTGGAGAAGGGAATGGCTTACCCACTCCAGTATTCTGGCCTGGAAAATTCCATGGACAGAGGAGTCTGGGGGGCTACATACAGTCCAGTGTGGGGATCGAAAAGAGTTGGACAAGACTGAACAACTAACACTAACAGTATAAAGATGCAAACTAAATGAAACTTTTTTTTTTAAGTTAAAAATAAAACTCAAGAGATCAATCTTAGTACCTAATACTTAAGCAGGAAAAAAGCTGTTTTGGTTCTTGGACGAAGACTAGAAAATAAACTCTTTTGAAGTATGAAATTACTACAGCCTAGCTGGAGGCACCAACAAATCATTAATTATTGCTAGGAACCTTTCAGAATGCAGCTTTTTCATTTCAAGCATCGTTTCTATTGAACCCCCCCCTCCCCCTGCCCCTTTTCTGTGAATTTAATTCCAGAACTGAGAAGATAGGACTTTATGCTTTGGGGGTAACTAAATCTCTTTCTCATACTTTAAAAAGGGTAGCAGGTTTTTAATAAAACCATGGAAGGTTGAAATTATTTTGAAGAGGAATGGCTGTTCAAATATTCGAGTGTTCTTTGGCAAGTCTTTTCAGTACTCACGTACGGGAACTACCATTTAATTGGTCTTTTGCATTCTTGATTATATAATCTCAAGACTTACATATTGAAATGGACCTGAAAAATCGGTTCCACCTCTAGGTATTGGCCCTCTTCCTCACGTTTTTTCCCCTCTTAATAGAATCCTTTTTTCCCCAAAAACCTTTACCTCAAAGCCCCCAATTTATAAAGCAGGGACAGCTGGTGTTCTAGGCGCAGAGCATCTCTGCGGTCTCAGCGGTTCCAGCCTTGCTGTGTGGGGAGAGCGGGAGGAGGGGATGGCGGCGGGCGTCCTGGCGGATTTGATGTCGTGCTGAGGACGATGGAGAAGGTATCTGTGTACCGTCTATTCCTTGAATGAGGATGAAGTTGGCATTTGACCTGGAAGCTGGGTGATGGCTGAACTGCCCAAGTTTCCTGAGTCCCAGTGCTCTGACTGCCTTTGGTTCTACTAAACAGTTTGGGGCGGTCACTTTGATTAACATCAACCTTGCTTATGTTAAGTAAGTATTCAGGTTATTTATTATGCATTACTCTTGTGCTTTGGAATGAGCAGACCCAAAAACTCCTTCTTCGTATGGATTCCATATGTGGCTTTTAAGTCAGCAGAGACGCAAAAGCTTCCAATTAAATTGCACATAAAGTTGCACGTTGAATAGATTAAGCTTGATGGCATAGGTATTATCTGAAATTCTTTGTCATCTCTAATATTCATATTTCATTTAAACAAGTTATTAGGTGTTGGGTGATTCTGTGGTGATGAACTAAACCTAGAATTCACACGTGTCCTATTTGGGTTTTTTATTACCGAACGAAGATGCCTGTGGGATTTGTTATTTGTTTTGCACTGATGTGCTCCAGATAAAATTACAAGATGATTTTTTTTAAAATGATACATTTACTCTTTGTTTTTTCCTCACCCCAGCTTTCCACTCCCCCTACCCTCTGCCCCACAAACAATGCAGAGAACATTGAGAAGTTTAAAATAGGGGTTAAGGGTTCAAACATTGGCCTTGGCACTGCCAGGCTTTGTGACTGTGAACAGCTGTGTCATCATGCTAGTCTGTTGCTTATGGGCAAAAGTGGCTAACTGTAATGCCTACCCCTAGGATAATTATAAGGATTCAGTGAGATGAGGCAGAGGCACAGCCTGAGGGCGCAAGTGCTCCGTGACTGCTGACCTTGGAATCAGGTGTGGAACGGGTGACTGCCTGGGACAGGTGTAGGCTTTTGATTCATTATCGCCTGGGAACCGTGTTGTCAGAGTCCAGGAGCCTCAGCTTGCTGTGCTAGGGAAGTGCTGTCTGTATGACAGGACTTTTCTGGCGGAACTTTGTTTCCTTTGGTATTTCACCTACTGGAAGAGATTGTATCTCCAGGCTTCCTTTGGCAACTTCCTTTCCTTCTTTTCCTTCCTCTCAGATCTGTCTGAGAGTTTAGGTTTCGAGCCAACTAGCTGCTCGGTTCCCTTGCCTGCTGGACCCTGAATTCCTCTCCCCTCACGTTTAGCTGCAGCTGTTCATCTTATCCATTGTTGGCATGACCCGATCACCCCTCCATTTCTTTAATCACAAATACCAGCATTTCTCACGGCTTGCCTTAGAGGGTCATTTTGAGGCCACGGACTTACCTGTTTTTTGTTTTTTTTTTAATGGTAGTATATGTAGAACATTACAGTTCCAATAAAATAATAATTCTAATAATAGAAATATGTCTGGAAAAATTCCTAAAATATAGCAGGTATCCAGTAAGTTAATTTAATATATAGTAATTTTTTTTCTCAATAACCATTTTTCAATTGATGTATAACTAATTTACAATGTTGTGTTAGTTTCAGGTATACAGAAAAATGATTCAGTTATACATATACATATTCTTTTTCACATTTTTTCCATTGTAGTTATTGTAAGATATTGAATATAATTCCCTGTGCCATACAGTAGGTCCTTGTTGTTTATCTGTTTGATCCATAGCAGTCTATAACCGTTAATCCCCAAATCCTTCTTTGTTCTTCCCTGTCCCCTCATCCCCTTTGGTAACCATAAGTTTGTTTTCAATCTGTGAATCTATTTCTGTCTTGTAAATAGTTCTTTTTTTTTAAGATCCCACGTTATATGTGGATATCATATGAGATTTTTCTTTCTCTGTCTGACTTACTACACTTAGTATGATAATCTCTATGTCCATACATGCTGCTGCAAATGGCATTATTGAATTCTCTTTGGTGGCTGACTGTCCACTGCATATGAATACCACATCTTCTTTACCCACTCATCTGTTGATAGACACTTAGGTTCCATGTCTTGGCTATTGCAAATAGTGCTGCAGTGAACACTGAGGGTACATGTGTCTTTTTGAATTATGGTTTTTTCTGGATATATGCCCAGGAGTAAGATTATAGGATCATATGATAGCTCTATTTTTAGTTTTTTAAGGAACCTCCATACTGTTCTCCATAGTGGCTGCACCAATTTACATTCCTACAAGAAGTTAGAGGAGGGTTCCGTTTTTTTTTTTTAATTGGTACCCTCTTCAGAATTTATTGTTTGTAGACTTTTTAATGTTGGCCATTTTGACTGGTGTGAGGTGATATCTCATTGTAGTTTTGATTTGCATTTGTCTAATAATTAGTAATAATGAGCATCTTTTCATGTACCTATTGGCCAAATGTATTACTTTCTTAGCTTCAGAAAAAGATTAGCATCCACCTGGGCCCCTCTAAAAAAATTTGTTATGCACAAGTAGGCATGTGTATGAAGTTTAATTTATTAATATATAACTTATTTTGATTATAATTACAGATTTTCTAATTTAATTTTTATTTAGATACACATTTTTGTTACAAATGGTGTTTTATGAGCTGTTGAACTTTAAGGGATCTGGCATTTTAAATTGTTTTCCACTGTATAGGAAGTAAAAACTACGTCCGAAAAATCACTGACATTATAGTAAAAGCAAGCAGTTTCCCTCCCTGAAGTTAGTGCCTTTTAGAGTGTGAGCATTTGTCAAGCGGACTTTTGTCTTGTTTTTTGTTTCCCAAGTTATCATAAGTGATTTCTCTTCCTTCAGCTATATGGATGAAGATTTCTGGAACTAAAATTTTGCCCAGATTGAGACTAGCTTCTGTCCTATTCACTATTAATATATAGTTGTTGTTGTTCAGTCGCTGTGTTCGACTTTTTGTGACTTCATGGATTGCAGCCTGCCAGGCACGTCTGTCCATGGGATTCCCTAGGCAGGAATACTGGAGTGGGTTACCATTTCTTTCTCCAAGGGATCTCCCCAACCCAGGAGTCAAACCCGCATCTCCTGCATTGGGAGATGGATACTTTACCTCTGAGCCACCAGGGAAGCCCCATATACACATATATGTATATATACACTTTATTTTTTAAACTTATTGTGCATTTCTAACTATAGATAAGTTTGCAAAAGTAGAGGAGGTGAAACAGGAAGGGGGTGGAGATGCAGAGGTGGTTTTGGTTACTGTATTGAGGGAGGGATATGCTTGAGAGATCTCAGACTGTGCTGTTCAACAATTATGGAGTGTTTCACAGCACCTTTCCAACGAAGATCGTAATGCGGCTGCTTTTGCAACCCATGGCATGAAGAGTATAGGGGGCCTCCCATGGAGGAGCTGTTGGGACCATGAAGCCCATAGGGACAGTCATTCAGATTGACGTGAGCACACAGGTTGCTTGGAGATGCTCCTCCTCATGTCTCTCGTGTCCTCCCTGTCTTGCTGGGTGGTCTAGAAATGCTCTTGGGCCATTACTTAGGGTTGTTTGTGGCGAGCAACTTTGAAAGATGAGATCATGTCTCTCTGGGACAAAGAGAAGTCTCACCTGCTGCTTGTTATAAAGCAGAGGTTCCACAGCTGTGACTCAGACATAAAGCAGCACTTCTGTGGCTTCCTTCTGGGTGCCTCAGTGTCCCTGCTGTTGGACTTTGGGTGAGGAGGACTGGCAAACATGGCGCCCGTGTTGCCTGCTGTGCTGTGGATAATACAGTCCTTTGTCTCTGACCCAGGAGTTTTATGTCTTCTGCCAGCTTCCATGAAACAGTCCTGAGGCTGATTTATTACCTTGGAAGCAGGGTAAAAGCAAATGAGGACCAGATACAGGTGTGCTGTGTATAAGTTGAATATATAGCCAGTTAAATGTGTTCAGATGTGTCCTATTTAGGACATAATCGCCTGGGCCTCACCTACCAAGAATGTGGCTAGGAAAGCCAAGTTTAGAAATCTCAGGGCTTCTCTGATTTCTCAGACCTGATGAGGGCTTCTCAGATGCTTCATAGCTGTACCCTTGGCCAGTGTGACTCCAGGGAACCAAAGGAGACCAAGGCACCCTTCTACCAAGAAGTGTAGCATCCTGAGTTAGAGAAGACAGAGAGCTGATGCACAGGAATGGCTGATGTTAACAGCCCCAGGCAACAGGATCCAGGATTATTGGTGGCAGTGGAGGAGGGCCCAGAGTGCTGGGAGCCTCGGGAGCCCCAGAGGGCACAGACAGGGCAAGTTGCAGAGACTGTCAGGTATCTGGTCCTGAGAGATGAGAGATGGGAAAGCCCGGGCCAAGCCTAGGACAGAGCTGAGCAGGAAGTGCTCATCTCAGAAGCAGCCTGGCTCTGCTGACTTGGACTGGGGAAGAGACTTTCTATTTGCTTTTTGATACGTGTGGAATGAATTATTTTCAAGCGATCAGTGAACCGGCTTCTTGGAAAATGACACTGAGATCACCTCCAAGCCAGTATAGGAAATTTAGAGAAGCATTTGAAATGGCACCCCACTCCAGTACTCTTGCCTGGAAAAATCCCATGGATGAAGGAGCCAGGTAGGCTACAGTCCATGGGGTCACAAGAGTTGGACACGACTGAGCGACTTTACTGTCTTTCTTTTAATTAACAGTGGTGTACCTATGAAAGCCAAGTAAGAACATTTGTTCAGAAGAATAACTTGGGTGTGTGTGTTTTCAAATAGAACTGTAAAAGCCTACTTACTGGTTATCTGCAGTAAAAGCCTACTTACTGGTTATCTGCAGTAGGTATTTACTTCTTCATCCATCAAAAGAATAATATGTCTGTGTGGTACTTGTTGTTCAGTTGCTAAGTCATGTCCGACTCTTTGCGACCCCAGGGACTGCAGCACACCAGGGTTCCCTGTCCTTTACCATCTCCTGGAGTTTGTTCAAACTCATGTCCATTGATTTGGTGATGCCTTTCAGCCATTTGATTCTCTGTCACCCCTTTCTCCTCCTGCCCTCAATCTTTCCCAGCACCAGGGTCTTTTTCAGTGAGTCGGCTCTTTGCATCAGGTGGCCAAAGTATTGGAGCTTCAGCATAGTCCTTCCAATTAATAATCTCAGTTGATTTCCTTTAGGATAGACTGGCTTGATCTCCTTGCTGTCCAAGGAGGTCTGCCCTAAAGATTCTAGATGGAGAGAGGACTCTGAGGATGCAAATATATGAAATAAGTTGTTGTTATGTTTCCCACTCCCGTCGTTTCTGGTGTGAATCTCATCAGCAGCTAGTCCAAACCAAATTCTAAATAATAATTTTCATTCACTTAATGATATGTAAAAATGGTTAACTTCCTTCAGTCACTGGTTGAAATCCATGATGACTGCTAAAATCTGGGGGATTTATAGATTAGGTTAAAAAAAAAAATCCGTGGGTGAGGAAGTGAACTTTGATGGGGAGATATCTTGGGAGTGACCGCCTATCCCTGAGGGCTGCCACCACTCATAGCTGCACAGATCGTGAACTGCACAACCCTCTGGGATGCGCATGCTCCCTGGATTGTGCGCTGTGGCAGCTTGCATGCATTGGGCAGCCATCCAAAGGTTTAAATAAGTGGCCTGTAAAGTGGGTGATCCTTTTAAGTGGAGTGGATTCAGACATTTCTGTTAGTGTGATAAGCACCACCTGTGCCTTTCACCTCTTGAAGAGGACCCTGGTGGTGATGGTGGGGGCTTCTCATGGGGAGTGGGAACTTTCTGCTGAGGGAGAGGGTTCCCCAGGCTGACAAGGACTGCTCAGGTGTCTCGGGACCTTGAAGACTGAGCTAAGAAATCTCAGAAGAGAGTCTGCTGTCCAGCTGGTCATCGTTGACACCAGGAAGACCTCAAGTCCTGCATATGCCAAACATCGCTTATTGTCCCCTTGAAGCTAAGCAAGTCATTTTTTCACTTTTATGTTAATAAATGAATAAGCTTGATCACTCATGTTCAAAATAATGAATCCTGTTTATGAAATAACTCTGCAGTTACCTTTAATTCTTGAATCCAGTATGTTTGTTATCAAAATGAAGGGTCTGCTAACCAAGTTCTTTTCAGTTTCTTAATCCAGTTACTTTTGCTGCTATTGTTTGGTTGGCTGAGTCATGTCTGACTTTTTTGCCACCCCATGTGCTATAGCTCACCAGGCTGCTGAGCCACCTGGGAAGCATATATATTTACTTTCTTTTAATTATGTATGTGAAGTGTTAGCTAATGTAAATACACGGATGAAGAGAGATCATCTTTATATGGAAAGTTATTCTGTTTCATACCTCTGCTAAGTAGTTTTAGGGAATAAAGACCCAGTATTAACATATAAACTTTCTTTACCATTCTGATAGCATTCTCCCATAAAACTTGTAACTTTGCAGGGTGGATTTAGGAGGGGCTAACCAAGGACTCAGGAGTAGATCTCCCCACCACATGGAGCTGCACCACCGTTGACTTCTATAGCAGCCTAGTTCTGCTCTATCATTCAAGTTTTGAGATACATGAGCCAAGGAGAACCTTCATCTTTGGAGCTGGGCAGAGTTACCAGCATGGCACCCCACTCCAGTATTCTTGCCTGGAAAATCTGATGGACGGAGGAGCCTGGTAGGCTGCAGTCCATGGGGTCGCTGAGAGTTGGACATGACTCAGTGACTTCACTTTCACTTTTCACTTTCATGCATTGGAGAATGAAATGGCAACCCACTCCAGTGTTCTTGCCTAGAGAATCCCAGGGATGGCGGAGCCTGATGGGCTGCTGTCTATGGGGTTGCACAGAGTCAGACACGACTGAAGCGACTTAGCAGCAGCAGCAAAGTTACCAGCCTCTAGTGTGTCCCTGTTCCCTTCCAGGCGAGCTGACAACCTCCCGGAGAGCCTGAAGGACCCATTTCTCGTCTCTATACTCCTTCCACTAGCAGAAGTCCCTATGTTTTACGTAATAGGATTTTGCATAGTGGGGAGGGCAATGGGACTTGGCATCCTAAGGTCTGGATTTGAATCTCACTTCTGTTACCTTCTAGCTATGTTACCCTGACTCATCTTAAGCTTTTTGAGTCTTAGTTTCCTCATAGGCAAAGTGAGGATGTTGGAAAACAAGTCTCCATAAATCTAATGTTTCTTGCAGGATTCTGCAAGCTGAGGTACTGACCACCTTTGTTCTGGATCATCTTTTCAAGGATGTTTGTAGAGGAAAAAGCCTTGGAAGATAGACGCACATGAAAAAAATATTTGGGCTCTCTAACTTAAGGGTCCTGTCCTGTAGTGCAGTTCATGATGTGATCCCTCTCTGCATGGTCGTGTGGAAATTGTTGCCTGGGGGACTGGGGCAGATGCTGTGGCTACTGTATTGCTGTGAGTGATGAACCGGCCTTTGTCTCTGACCCAGGGATGGCACGGGTCCTGCTGGCATCTGAAACTGTGGTAGGCTGACTTGTTAGCTGACTAGTAGGTTGAAACCTTAGAACCTACACAGTACTGTCAGCAGTGATACCTGCCCAGTCTTAACTCTATCAGCGGGTTCTCTCAGCCTCCTCTCCACCATCTTTCTTCGCCTTCGTTCAGATCATCAGCATCTTCATTTGCAGGGTTGTAATTCTCCCTTCCTTCCCGCACACTCCATCTCCCAGAGCCTTCTCTAGTGGTAAATCTGATCCTGTCACATCACCTGCTCTAAGTACTCACTAGTGTGTGTCTGCTCAGCCGTGTCTGACTCTTTGCAGCCCCATGGCCTGTAGCTTCTCTGTGCATGGGATTTTCCAAGCAAGAATACTGGAGTGGGTTGCCATTCCCTCCTCCAGGGGGTCTTCCCGACCCGGGGGTGGAACCTGCATCTCCTCCGTCTCCTGCATCGCCAAGTGGGTTCTTCACCACTAGTGCCACCTGGGAAGCCCTTAAGTACTGAAATGACTCTTAATTTGGACGGGATTAAAGTCAAACTCCATTGTAGGGACTTCGCTTATCTCTCACCTCTCATCGGCATCCTGTTCCCCAGCCATACCTGTATGGAGCAAAGAGATAGGCAAATATGGTGTCCATTATAAAGTATTTGGGTTCCCTAGGTTTATTCTAGGTTCCCTGAGAGTATTCTGCTGTGATGCAGTCTGTGGTGTTTGCAGGCGTCACCAGGTTCTCTCTGCACCATCCTGTGGGAATAGGGGCTTGGTAACTGGCCCTAGAATGTGAACTTATTTATGTTTGCTGACTATAACTTTGCACTTAGCTCTGCTTTCAGTGATTTGTCTGCCATTTCTGTCTGTGTTCTATCAAAGCTGTGGTATCTACCTTAAAAAGTTGTAAAGAACAAAGAGGCTGTGAGTGCAAAGCACTTATCTCAGGGCCTGGGGGGCTGCTGCTGGAGCTCCTGTAATTGTTCTTAGGAGAGCTGTTTCTAGAATTACAACCTTTGGGAACGCTTTGCTAAACTTCCGCTAGGTTATCCCACCCCATCATTTAGCTATACTTCATTTAGCAATTTTGTCCTTCCGTATATATTTCAGAAATGTTTTGAAAACCATGAAAAATACATCAACATCTACTACAGTACTGAAAAGAAGGAGGTTATATATTTTGCTTCTGGCCAGTTGGATGGCATGTATAGAGGGTGACTGTGGGATGCTCTTAGCTACAGCGTGCCTGGCACTCTGCCTTTCTCAGTTTGAGTGGTTCTGGGCAATCTGTTTTGTTTTGTAGTCTCTCTTCTTCCTTTTAACACCCAGTTTTTCACCTCACAGTCTTTGATTCACAGCAAATTGTTTGTTTTTAAAAGGATACATCAAAGGTGGGTTTAAACAGTTAAAATACAAGCTGGCTATTGTGAGTTTTACAAGCTGTCAGATCATATGGATTGTGTTCTATCTAGCTAGGTCCGTCCTTGGAACCATTTTAAACAAGGGTGAAAATATGAAGACCTGTGGCAGTAAATCCCTTCCTCCTGTAGGGATTCTGTCTGTGGAATTACACCTCCGTGGGGCCCTCGTCACAGGGGTCGTCTCTGGTGCTGATTCAGTGAGGGGGTTCCTCTGCCACTGTATTTGGGGTGTTTGTGGACAGGACCTGAATGAGGTTTCATTCCAGGTCTTGACAGGGCCTGGCTCCTAGAAGGCATTCCAGAAATTGTTCTGCATGCATGAATGCCTAAGTAAGAGAATGTGAGAGGGTCTGGTTAACTGTTAGCCCAACTCGGACTAATTTGTTCCCACTTCGCTGATGTGGAAAGATGTGCTGGTGCGGGAGCAGGGGCTGACAGTGGAGACTCGAGGCGATGGGAAATGCCCGCTTTTCTTGGCTTTTTCTCTGCTGAGTTCCCATCCTGCTTGACCTCTCCCTGGAAGTTCAGCAGGCGTGGCTGTCGAGGAACCCCTCAGTACCGTCACCCTGATTTCTATGATCCATTTCAGCTCAAACCTAGAGGGCTTTCCAAAGATTGGGTGTCTTTTGTTGCTTCTCCCACACCCTCCAGTTGGGTTGATAACCTCTTTAATTCCTTAATTCTCTCCGCCTCTATTCCCTTCTCCATCTGTAGAGACTTCTCTCTGATACAGTTTTGCATGTCCAGGAGACTGTATTTCCTCCCAGAACCACAGACTCCTCCTTTGTGTTTTAGGACCTTTCTGTTTTTGAGTGAATTGGAATATGTCTGGTAAGATGAGAGAGGTGACTGTATATTTTAAAAAATCCTGTTGGGGCAAAGCATCCAGAACAGATTTTCCTCGGTTTGTGGACTGCTTTTATAGCAAACACTTTGTAACCAGCTTCCCTGGTGTCTCAGACAGTAAAGAATCTGCCTGCAATGCAGGAGACCCAGATTCGATCCCTGGGTCTGGAAGATCCCCTGGTGAAGGGAATGGCAACCCATGCCAGTATTCTGCTCTGGAGAATCCCATGGACAGAGGAGCCTGGTGGGCTACAGTCTATAGGGTTGCAAAGAGTTGGATGTGACTGAGCGACTAACACTTTCACTTTGTAATCACATACAAATTAAACTGCATTGAATGAACTGGTTTTATTGCAAAGAATACATTTACTGAAAAAGGGGGGAAAAAAGTGCACATATGTGTGTGTCAGTTGACAGTATTTGAATACTTGAAATCTGGAACACAGCACTCTCAGATAGGGAAACTTTACATACTGTCACCCAGACATTGGTCCCAGACAGTCTTCCTTTGTTAGCTTATGGAGGGCCCTTGTGACAAATCTTGACAGTTGTGTGTATTTGCCTGCTTGTGCTTTCAAGGTCACTGGGGAAAAAAATTAGAGCTTTGCAAACTAGAGGGTATGATACGAATGTAAGTTGTAAGTAATTTTTACTAGGATCATTGTTAGTTATGTGCATGGAAATTCTGACATACAAGAGAGGCTGGACACTGTTTTATTTTCTATTTGTGATGTATTTCATGAAAAGCTAACCTTTTAGGGGTCATGATATGGGATGATATAACCACTGTAACCAAAATGATTCCTTTCCATTTATTTATCATATCCTCTCAAAGGGTGACTACTAATCATTTTTGGTTCTGTTCATCAAAGTGATGAAATAAATGGGGACCAGATGTGATTTTATAGATTTTCAATCCTAGATTTCCAATCCTAGGATTTGCGATTTGAATACCATCTCTAAAGGTAAAAGGCAAACTTCCTGTATCACTCAGAGCTCTTAATAACTTCATTTTCAATTGTATTATTGGGTGATATAACTAAAGAGGTCACGACAGACACCGAGAATATTGGATTGTTGAAGTGAATCTCTCTTTAGAGGTGGTGAAGGATTCGTTGGTTTGTGGAAGAGGGATAATTGTGGTAGGGTAGTTCTAGCATTTGTGTTTCATTTTAACATTATGTTGCTCAGAATGTCCCCTTTGACTTGGGAAATTATTCATTTTGGATGACAGGCTACATAGTCATCCTACTGAAAGCCCGAGGATGTTAATCACCCTGGTCAAGGGTTCCCCTGTTGGGTGTCTTTAGAGCAGGAGGCCCTCACACAGGGTGGGGGAGGGAAAGGCTGTCACTGGGCTCTGATTCCGTCCCAAGGTAATTTACACTCTTAAAACCCTGGCAGCCTGTACAGACGTGCATGCTTTTAACATTTGGAAGAGTTGAGAACATTCCCTCTGCACCTGGGGTTTTAGAATGTGACAGTGGAGGCATCGAGGCTGTTTAAAAAAAAAAAAAGAAAGAAATGAAAAATAAACACAGGGTAGTGAAAATCCCACGGACGGAGGAACCTGGTGGGCTGCAGTCCATGGGGTCGCTAAGAGTCGGACATGACTGAGTGACTTCACTTTCACGCACTGGAGAAGGAAATGGCAACCCACTCCAGTGTTCTTGCCTGGAGAATCCCAGGGACGGGGGAGCCTGGTGGCCTGCCATCTATGGGGTCGCACAGAGTCGGGCACGACTGAAGCGACTTAGCAGTAACAGTGGCAGGTAGGTGCTTCCTGTATCAGAGGCTGACAAACTTTTGACGGAAAGGGCTGAAGATGCTAATGGCATCTTTTGGGCCAGCCAGTGAGGCTCGGGCAAGCTGGTCTCCAGTGGGCAGTGTGTCTGGGAGTGGCTGGTGGGAAGCACAGAGCTCATCTGTGCTCCAACTTCCCTGCCCATCTGTAGACTCAGAGAAGGTGATGCGGACAGTGCCAAGTGATCTTGTTGAATTAAAAAAATACAAAAACCTGAGAGGCAGCATGAGGAAGGCCTGGGTTAGTGAGGTCTGTTATGGCCCAGGCCTCCGGAGACACAGTTTCTTTGTGTCTGACTTGGAGCTGCCGTGTGCCTGCCTCAGGGAAGACTCTGAAGATTAGAGCAGGAACATGCTCTGCGAGGCACTTTCAAATTGGTGGGTCCCATTAGGGGAAATGGGCTTTTGTGGCACCAGCCTGAAGATAATTTTTATCAGATCCCATCGCCTGAGGTCTCACAACAATGACAGTGGCAGGAGCCCCTCTTAGACCTGGCTTTTCTGCACAGCAGCCCAGCCAGACGGTAGAGAGGTGGTTTCCTCCGTGTTGTTCCCGCAGGGCTGGGGAGCCCCCAGAAGACCCTCAGAGGCCCAGGCAGGCAGAGGTACCGGAGAAGCAGACAGACAGCAGAACCACAGATGAGAGCGTGTGGGTGGATGCTCAGTCGTATCCGACTCTTTGTGATCCCATGGACCACAGCTCACCAGGCTCCTCTGTCCATGGGATTCTCCGGGCAAGCACACTGGAGCGGGTTGCCATGCCCTCCTCCAGGGGATCTTCCCAAACCAGGGATCGGACCCATGTCTCTTATGTCTCCTCCATTGGCAGGTGGGTTCTTTCTTTCTTTCTTTTTTAATTGAAAGATTAATTGCTTTACAGAATTTGTTGTTTTCTTTCAAACTTCAACATGAATCAGCCATAGGTATTATCACTGAACCACCTGGGAAGCCCTGATGAGAGCACAGGTGGGGTCATCTCGAGGACGTCGACTGGACCAGCCGGTAGCTGGGGCAGGAAGTGCGTGGTAAGGCCCCAAGCTTCTGGGATGTGCAGGTGGACCTTGAGTCCTGATGGGTTCCACGAAGCTGAATGCAGTCGGCCTTGCTCTTCTGCTGCCTTTCAGTCGGAAGGTTGTGTGCAGATCAGGGGTCTCTGTTTGCTTCCAGTCAGCTCAGGCCCTGGTATCAGCAGGTAGAAGCGGGGCCTCACGGAGACTTTCCCACTCTAGTGGTTCAGCAAAGCCCTTGCAAGGTTTCTCTGTTAGTTAACTGTCTACAACAGGCGGAATTTGGATTGGCTGAAAAGAAAGGTGAAATGAGGTAATCGGAATTCTGTGATTTTTTTTTTTTTTTTTAAGTTCTGGCATCTTGTGTTCTCTGCCTACCAGAAATATTCCAGCAGAACCGTGATAATGCCTTTCATGTGCTAAGCCTTCCAGATGGCAGTTGCTCAGCCAGGGAGCGAAAGAGGGAGTGTTGTGTTGGAGATTTATGAGTAAGTTAATGCCCTTCCTCGCGTGACCCAGTGAACTCTTGCTTGCTCTCTGTACGAGCATCCCAAAGTGCTCAGGCCTGCAGGGCCTTTAAAAACCACCACCCCTCATTTTAACGGGCGGGTTCACATTCCGGCTAAAAGGAGTGTGTCATTAGAGAGCTTAAGGTGCTTTCTAAGACAGCTTTCTGGAATCTGAGTAGACTCTGAGTTCCTTGAGGACAGAGGTCCCCCCTTCTCTGGGGAGCACCCGTGTGCCGGGGAGCATGGCGTTGGAATCCGTGGGCTCCACCTCAGTGCCTCACTGTTTGTGGGGTCCTGCCCCTGGCTGAGGCATCCTCCCCTTACTCTCTCGCTCCAGGGGTGTTCACTGAGCCTGCAGGCCTAGGGCTGCAGTACAAGATAGACTGGAGTTCTCGGCCTAGTGGAGGAAAGACACAAATACACATCACGGGAGGCGGTGTGTAAGCCCGAGGAAGGAGTGGTCGGGCAGTGTTTCTCAGGAGGCTGTGTCACGGTGCGTTTTGAGGCGGATTAGGGATTT
Organism: Oryx dammah; assembly: GCF_014754425.2. Lineage (NCBI taxonomy): Eukaryota > Metazoa > Chordata > Mammalia > Artiodactyla > Bovidae > Oryx > Oryx dammah. The sequence continues at coordinate 25,529,830 of NW_024070187.1, forward strand.
GCCGAGCAAAACAGTTTTAGTATATGTTCTGCCATGGCAAATAGATGGAAAACAATGAAAACAGTGACAGCCTTTATTTTCTTGGGCTCCAAAATCACTGAAGATGGTGACTGCAGCCATGAAATTAAAAGATGCTTGCTTCTTGGAAGAAAAGCTATGACAAACCTAGACAGCATATTAAAAAGCAGAGACATTACTTTGCTGATAAAGGTCTGTCTAGTCAAAGCTATATTTTTTCCAGTGGTCATGTATAGATGTGAGAGTTGGACTGTAAAGAAAGCTGAGTGCTGAAGAATTGATGCTTTTGAACTATGGTGTTAGAGACGACTCCTGAGAGTCCCTTGGACAGCGAGTAGAGCAACCCAGTCAGTCCTAAAGGAAATCAGTCCTGAATATTCACTGGAAGGACTGATGCTGAATCTCCAATACGTTGGCCACCTGATGTGAAGAACTGACTCATCTGAAAAGACCCTGATGCTGGGAAAGATTGAAGGCAGGGGAGACGGGGACAGCAGAGGATTAGATGGTTGGATGGCATCACTGACTCAACGGACATGAGTTTGAGTAAGTTCCAGGAGCTGGTGATGGACAGGGAGGCCTGATGTGCTGCAGTCCATGGGGTTGCAAAGAGTCAGACACGACTGAGCTACTGAACTGAATAGAATACTTTCAGTTATTTTTTTCCCCCCAAACAACAAACACCGCCCCCCACCCGCCCCAGCTTGCTAGGATGCAGCATGAATAATGCATGTTACACTTGGATGTGTGCAGTATGGTGGACAGACACGGCTGCAGGGATGACGCACTGAAGACCTTCTCCTTGCTCTGGATCCTGTTCTTTTCACTTGAGGGCACTTGCAGTGTCCCCTGGGTGCTCCTCTCTGTGAAGCCTCACAGTAGATACTTAGAGATTGTATATTTAGAGGTTGCTGTTTAGTTATTAAGTCATGTCTGACTGTTTTGTGACCCCATGGACTGTAGCCTGCCAGACTCCTCTATCTGTGGATTTCCCAGGCAAGAAGACTAGAGTGGGTTGCTGTTTCCTTCTCCAGGGTATCTTCCTGACCCAGGGATTGAACCTGGATCTCCTGCATTGGCAGGCGGATTCTTTACCAATGAACCACCAGAGAAGCCCACTCAGAGGTTTATCTCTGTTAGTTTTGTTCCCCCAACTAGATTTTAGATTCAGGGCAGGGACCACCTTGTCAACATGAGCACAAATACATCAATGCATACACAGATGGTTTAGGCGATGCTAATTGAGTATTTTTGTATGTCATTATCACCTGGCTCTGTAAATATGACAGGGCAGTTCGGCATTGAATCTTAAGTATAAGCATATTAGATTTTTTTTTTTTAAGAAATTACAAATTTGTGATCAGCTGCATATCTCCAGTTTGTTCATTTGTGGTCATCTGTTTAATTTGTTCATTCACTTAGAAGGCTCTACCTTTGTGAATAATACTTGTCTTTTCCTGCATTGAGGGTTTTTATTTTAGCTTTTTAATGCTGTGTTTTTACTGTGCTGGAGGTTTTATTCTTCAAACTTGATAATTGTTTTGATAAATCTCTATCTCTTGGATACTGGCTTAGAGCGAATTCTTTTCTACCAAGTACTTTTTAGAGTGGTTGACCATAAACCATTTGAGAAATCACTGCTTTTATTAATGACTTTTGAGATTTAACTTAAGTTGATAATAATGGAATGTCCTTTGAGTAGAAAACGACGTAAGATAGTGTTTCACTGTGCAAACCAGGGCAGAGATGAGTTTCTGATAAGAGAATATAACTTATCAATAATTTAGGTTATTGTATCAAGTAATGTAACACCGGGCAGTAGTGACTGTTTCTTTTTAATTTTTATATGATGTTTATGATGTGGTAAGCACTGTTCCCAAGTGCTGCTTGTGTATTAACTTATTTAATCTTCCTAGTGACCCCATGAGGTGTCTCTGAGTTCTTTACATTGTACTAGTGAGAACACTGGGGGACAGAAAGTGTATGACTTGCCTCTGGGCATGGTTGTGTGCCCATGGACAATTACTCTGGGACTAAAGATAGTCATTCTTATTACATATAGAATGCGACTGGAAAATTGGGAAATATTTGGAAAGAAGTTAAAATATTCATTCTTTTGACAATTTAGGGCAGTTAACGTTTGTTAAATTGTTTGCATTACAATATCTATGTATGATGTTTTTCCTTTTTATTTTCTAAAGTATAGTAAGATATAACTGTGGTGGTTAGTTTTCGAACTCATGTAGAGGGCTTCTAAAACAAACAGCTTCACATTTTGATAAGCTGAGAGACTTTCAAAGGATTCCTGTTCCCATAGCAAAATGGTTTCAAATGATAAACTTTGCCTCTGACAGTGAGGCTTGTGAGAATGTCTTTGGAAGAATGTGAACGTAGTTTATTCTGCATGTTATTAACGTGTGCGTTCTCTCTGAAGTCTAATTAGTGCAAAATTTATTATATAAGACATGGTTCAGTTTTGGTATCCTTGCAAGTTGGGTGTTTTGGCATCAGTGTTCTGGAATTTTTCAAAGCTGGGGTTGCAGGTTCCTCCACTTTGAGGGAACGGGCAAAGGACAAGCCACTGAGGGTCAGAGGTAGAGTGTGGTGAAGGGCCCTTCTGCCCAGTGTCTGTGGTGGGGGGTGATGGTGGGGCTGCTTGCCCGCAGCTGATGGTTGCCCAGAGAACATGAGCCTGGGTTGTCAGATCTAACCAGTTCCCAGGAACAGTTAGAATTTCACGTTTTTAAAATGAGCAGTTTCTCAACTTCACTGCTTTGGAATAAAACTTAAAACCATCCGATCTCAGAGAGCAAGCTGGATCCCACATCCAGAGGATGGCAGGAAATTGGAAGGTGCTCTCCACCTCTCCATAGACCCCTGCTGTGGCCTGAACTGCTTTCTCTTACCCTGATTGTACTGCACATAGCTGCATCCCTGAGAAGTCATATGTAAGCTAATTTCATTTCTTTCCTGTATTTTAAAATAGCCTTTTCCCTTATTATGGAAGGTCTGGGAACTTCTGGCGAGTTCTGTTTTGTGCCTCTTTTGTATGTTTGTACTAGCGTGTTGTTTCAATTGGAGAACACTGTTAGTTTTCACATAGCGCTTGAGATGAGGTCATTAGTTAGGCACCCTTTGGGTCACTCAGAGATTCTTATGGCTGTGGTGTTCGTCGTCATACTGTTTGACCTGTCAGTGGAGCTGTAGATGTTTGGAAGAGTGCTCAGTCCTTAATACTGGTTTCTAAATTCTAGTCATGTTGCCTGTAACTTCCAGTTTCAAAAAAAACTATGTCAATCTGTTTCTTGATACCCTAGTGCTGTTCCCCCCACTCTTGTTTTATATTTAATCATTCTCTTTGGCTCACAACAACAATCCAGTCCAAAGATTTACTTTTTCTGTTTCCATCCCCATCATTATTTTTATGTGAGAAGTATGTTTTGAGTTACAGCAATTCATGGAGATCAAGCCTCGACTCTGTAGGGAGAAGAGAGATGTCATTTACTAGAGTTGATACAGACGAATGTCCCCGCTGCATGCTGTGTTTCCACTGTAATCCATGGGGTTTGTTTGTGTTACACTTAAAGAAAAATGACCATATTTGGCCTGACTCTAAGCCAAGATGCTATGGGCCCAAAGTTTTTCTTGGAGGAATGGGGGAGCAAGGGGAATAGAAATATTTGGAAGAAATAGTCCTTTTTCCTCCTATTTTATTCATTAGGCATTTAATCCATAGATTATTTAATGCATTACATTCACTCATTCACTTGTGTTTTCTTCGCCTCCTCTTCCCCCACCACCTTCTTTCTCCATTTGAAACAATTTAGAACTTAAGGGAAGCTGCAAGAATACTAAAAATAACTGCTATATATATATATCTTTGCTGATGGACTCCAGGTTTCTTTAGTTTTCCCAATAATGTCCTTAGAGCAAAAAGATCGAGTTCAGAATAGCTTACAACATGCAGCTATTACGTCTTTCTAGTCTCCATCAATCTGGAATAGTTCTTGATTCTTTCCATGTTTTTCATAACACTGTTTTTGAAGATTGAAGGCCAGTTGCCACAGAGAGTGTCCTTCCTTTTCTTAGAGAGTGTTCTCTGTTCTTCCTTCAAAATCCGGCTTGCATTACCTTCTCTGAGAGAAGCTGGGCTGTTCCCATGAGGAGCTGGTTGTCTCTCCTCTAGTTTCCTACAGCACTCCGTTAGTCTTTATTTGAGCATTTATGATACTCGTTCATTCATTCATCTATCCAATGAGTACTTTTTAACTTCTATGTGCCAAGTGGGATGCATTTAGGATCAAAAGAGATTGAAAAAAAAAAAGCCTGCTTCTTCTGAAGCTTACATTTTCAGACACTAAGAAAGATACAATAAGTAAGTTGGTAAGGAGACTTCCCTAATGGTCCAGTGGCTGAGGCTCTGCACTCCCAATGAAGTGAGCATGGGTTCAACCCCTGGTTGGGGAACTAGATCTCACATACAGCTAAGAGTTCTCATGCCTCAGCTAAAGATCCCACATGCTTCAGCTAAGACCCGACACAGTGAAATAAATAAATGAATATTAAATAAGCAAACTAGTAAGTATTCAGATACTAATAAGTGCTAAAGAGGGTAACATTAGGAAATAGTGTGCGTGGGGGGAATGGGTAGGTGGAGTGCTTCTTGATAGGGTGGCTGGGTGATAACTGGAGCAGAAGTGACGTGATCTGACTTATGCTTTAAAAAGGAACCATCTGTCGCATAGAGGGGCTTCCCAGGTTCCTAGTGTAAAGAACCCACCTGCCAATGCAGGAGACATAAGAGATGTGGGTGCAATCCCTGGGTTGGGAAGTTCCCCTGCAGAAGGGAATGGCAGCCCATTCCAGTATTCTTGCCTGGAGAATCCTGTGGACAGAGGAACCTGGTGGGCTGCAGTCCATCCTTAGCGTCACAAAGAGTTGGACACGATCGAAGCAGCTGAGCATGCAGGCATGCACACTGTTACAGAGAGGAGAGCAGGTGTGTGGGGATGAGGAGAAAGGTAGAACCAGGGAGGCCAGTTAAGGGGCTGTGATAAGCTCTTTGCATGGTTGTCTGAATCCTGTCTAACTTCAGGATACCTAAGACTTGCATGCACTGTTTGTGAGTGATGCCGAGTTCTTCACCAGGAGTGAAATTCCTTAGCCTTTGCCTGTGTCAACAGTCGCCTCCTGGTGCTTTTCACGTGGATGGTCCTTGAACCACAGGTTGATAAATAGAGTAACAAGTGATTTTGGAATGAGTGAATAATTGGTTTATGGAATATCGTTTAGAGACACTTGGATATGAAGTGTTTCCACTCTTATTGACTCATTTCTTATAAACATTACTCAAAAAATTATTCGTGGTAGTATAAATTTCCTCTTGCAACTTATCTAGTAGGTAAGGATCTAACTAGGCAAAGCTATTTTTTTTTTTTTAAAGATGAGATGTGTGTTTCATGAAATAAACGTACTATTCTGACATGCTATTTTTCTGCCTCCAAATACAGGGTTTCAGAAGGAATGAATAAATTGTGCTAATAGGATTCATTCACAAAAGTATTAAGTGTATTCAAGAGGAAATTGGATTCAGGGAGTAGTAGGTTGGATGAGGCCATTACAGATATGAATGAGTATTTTAGAGCTGGAGAGAACCAGATCTGGCTTGGCATTTTACTGTACTAGAGGTTCACAGGACATGTGTCAGAAAGAGCCCTGGAAACAGAGTTGAGTGTAAAGCATTAAGGGATTTCTCTTTCTTCTCCTTGGTGAAGTATGTTCAGTCTTGCATGGGTAATCCCGGGTTCACCGTGAAAACAAGTTGTGCCTTGTTTAACTGTCTAATGTTGTGGTCAAGAGCACAGACTTTGGAGCCAAACTAGCTTTGAATCCTCCGAACTCTCATGTGACTCTGGGCAACTCCCAGACCTGTTTCCTCATTTGTTTTTCAGTTCAGTGACTAAGGCATGTCCCACTCTTTCTTTACAACCCCTGGGACTGTAGCCTGCCAGGCTTCTCTGTCCATGGGATTTCCCAGGCAAGAATACTGGAGTGGGCTGCTATTTCCTTCTCCTGGGGGTCTTCCTGGACCAAGGATCGAACCCATGTGTCTGCTGCATTGGCAGGCAGATCTTTATCGCTGAGCTACCTGGGAAGCCCTAGTTTCCTCACAAGCTCATTATGGGCATTAACTGTCAGTCCTCACAAGGTATGTAGAACAAGGTTGGGCATATTGTACACGTTCAATGATAATTAACATTTTTCTTCCAGCATCTATTACTGGTATGACTCTGTGCGACCCCAGAGACGGCAGCCCACCAGGCTCTCCCGTCCCTGGGATTCTCCAGGCAAGAATACTGGAGTGGGTTGCCATTTCCTTCTCCAATGCATGAAAGTGAAAAGTGAAAGTGAAGTCGCTCAGTTGTGTCTGACTCCTAGCAACACCATGGACTGCAGCCCACCAGGCTCCTTGGTCCATGGGATTTTCCAGGCAAGAGTACTGGAGTGGGGTGCCATTGCCTTCTCCGAATATTATAGTTCAGTGCTTTCAAATCATATTTTGCCTTCTAGCAGACTACAGATGTTCAGTTGTTGTTTAAGGATGAGTGTGGTTATTGTGGCTAAAAGTACGTTCATCCATGCCTCTGTGTATACGAGGAATTTAAAGGCTTCTGTGCAGTGTTTGTCCTTTGTGTTTATGACCAACACTTTTCTGGAAATAGGTTACCATCACTTTTGTAACACTGCTTTCCCCCAGCTATGAGAGAGCACACATACCTGCTTCCAGGATGTGTGGTGAGAAGTAACGAATGAGTTCATATTTGTGGCCCTACTCCATTAAGTGCTAATTAACATTAGTTACTGCTCTTTTATAATCTAAGTGCCGTCATCAAGCTGATGCTCTGAACCAGGGGCGTTGAGAGGACTCTTCTTATGTACTGTGGGAGATGGTGTTTTATAACACATTGGCTGTGTTATTACTTCCACATCTAAAACATGATGCAAATTACTCCCCATATCTAAAATTTTTATACCTCCCCAACAACAACAACAAAATCATGTAACCACTTCTCGTAGAACTTTTAGTAATAAAATGTTACTTGGTAAATAAGTATTAAGTGTTTGCCTTCTGGAATATCACTGCCTTTCAATTTTGACTTTATTTTTTGTCATCATTGGAATATCACTGCCTTTCAATTTTGACTTTATTTTTTGTCATCATTGTGCTGTGGTTACATCTGTACTTGGCAGTAACATTCTGAGAAGTTCCACAACAGGTTTTTGAAGGCCTAGTATGGTAGAGGCCGTTGTAGTATTCTGGTTTAAAATTTTTTTAAAAAGTTTGAATTTCAATTTCTGTGTCACCAGAGGCAAGATTTGGAGTGTCTAAACTTCTAGACCTTTGTCTGTAAAACAGGGATAATAATACCTCTGGAATAACATATGCCAAGTACCAGGCACAAATACCAGTGCATGTGGCTAACTGGCTAATATTCATAGTGATGTTATTACTTTTCCCAATGTGATTCAGTTGTCTAATGTAACTGGAACCGGTTTCCTAGTTTTCATGTAAAGCAGAAGATATGTTTTAGGTCCTAATGTCCATTGGATTTCTGCCAGCCATGGACTTATAAATAGCTAATTTCCAGGCTTACTCTGGAAGGACACCTCTTCTATCAATCGGTAATATTGAATCTGAAAGGGATGTGACTATAGAGTGAATAAGGGAATTGTGTGTTTTGTTCAGATAAAGTAATTCAGCGTAGTGCGATTTTACATTCCCCGATTTTGCATCAGTGTGGCGGGTCACCAGAGGAATAGGCTATCCAAGCACAGGTCTGTACCCAGAGGTATCCCAAGAGGGTTGCAGACTCGGTTCCTCTCTCTCCACTTGAGACAATGTTTGTTTAACCCCAAGAGATCTTTGTTTACCTAGTTAGAGTTAAAGTTCAGTTCCTTGTAATGTAGGCCTGAAAGGTTTGGCTACACCCTCGAGTGATATGTAAAGCTTTATAATCTCTGATATGACTTTTGAGGTCTTCCCTGTAGCTCAAATGGTAAAGAGTTTGCCTGCAATGCAGGAGACCAGGGTTCGATCCCTGGTTTGGGAAGATCCTCTGGAGGAGGGAATGGCAATCCACTCCAGTATTCTTGTCTGGAGAATCCCCTGGACAGAGGAGACTGGTGGGCTACAGTCCGTGGGGTCGCAGAGAGTCAGATACAACTGAGCAACTAACTACTACTATGGCTTTTGAGGAACAAAGTAATAACTAAACTGTAATTTTAAAATGGGACAGATGTTATTAACAGGTTTATTCTTAGGATTCTCATCTTTTGATTTGCCTCTGTAATTAAATGCCTACTTCTCAGCTGGGAGGGTGGGTGGAGCAAAGATTTTTCTTCTGCTTGAACCGCTGAGGGTTTCTTACTTGGAAGTCGTGGGCAACTGTCCCCCCTGGCTTTCAGACACTTTGATGAAACAATAGGAACTTGTTAAGTACAGAACCAGATTCTTTCCATGCGGCTCCCTGATGGGAGGTCTATTTTAAATTAGGTTTGATATCCAGGCTGAAAAGCATTTATTCACCAGTTCTGATAAAAGGTCAAGTAGTTTAACCTCTCACAACATTAAGACTAAGGGAACTAAATCAGTGCCTCTTTATTACTCTCCACCTCCCCTCCCCACTAAAAAAGGAGGGGGTGCGGTAGAGGAAAAAGGAAAAATATAGGAAGAAGTAAAATGATGCTTATTTGATTCTTAAAGTATAAGGACTTAGACTCTTTTCAGACCTTCTGTTTCTTATTACAGTTTTCTCTCTCTTTTTCTGTTGTCATTTTTTTTTTTGATTGTCTCCTTTCTGTTTTTAATCTATGAGTTTTACAGTTTTGTTACATCTGGTTTATCATGCTCCTTTTCACAGACTCAGTTTTCCTTTCTCCCACCATTCATTTGGAGCTCCTAAAAGACAGGACCTAGCCTGTCTTTTCCTGCATTCTGTATTTTCTCTTGAGAATCTCCTCCATGCTTCAGGCTGCTGAGTCTCAGAATTCTAACTCCGAACTGACTGGCCTCTTGTCTAAGACTCTCCTAGCTGACCTTTCCACTTGAATGTTTGAAAAGGCATGTCAGAGCCAGGAGTCCCAAACGAACTCAGACTCTTTCACGAAAGTTGATTGCTATTTGTTTCAAAGCACACATCTGATGTTTACCCCATTTGCGTAAAACTTTCCAGGCAACCCTAAGACATCATTGGTGGGAATGGAAATGGTGTAGCCACTGTGGAAGACATTTGGTTGCTCAAAGAGTTAAATGACAAATTGCCATAGGACTCTGCAGTTCCACTCCTCAAACACTGGTGTTCATGTAAGATATGACTGGGAATGTTCACTAGCACTGCTACATGTAACAGCCAAAAAATGGAAACAATTCAAATACCATCAACTAATGAATGGATAAATAAAATACGCACAATGGAATATTATTCTGCTATATAGAGGAATCCAGGCTACAACGTGGACGAATCTTGAAAACATTATGTAACGTGAAAGAAGCAAGACACAAAAGGCCACTTAATGTATGATACCACTTATGTGAAATGTCCAGAAGGCGCAAATCCATAGCGACAGAAAGGAGAGGATTAATGGTTGCCATTAATAGGGAGAGAAGGAGAAGGAAATGGCAGCCCACTCCAGTGTTCTTGTCTGGAGAATCCCAGGGACGGAGGAGCCTGGTGGGCTGCCGTCTATGGGGTCGCACAGAGTTGGACACGACTGGAGCGACTTAGCAGCGGCAGCAGCAATAGAGAGAGAAGGGAACAGGATTTCCTTTTCAGATACAAAAATGTTCTAGAATTCGATAGTAGTAATTGTTGCACCAAAGTCTGAAATGACTAAGAATCACTAAATCACTTTAAAGTGGTTTAAAATGGTGACTATTTTGGTTCCCCAGGGCTGCTGTAACCAAGTACCACAACCGGGATGATGTAAAAAGCAGGCATTTACTGTCTCGAAGGTTCTGGAGGCCACACGTCTGGCAGTTTCCTCTGACAGCCACAAGGGTGACTGTCTCACGGCTCTCCCGAGCTTCTGGCATTTGCTGGCATCCTTTGCCTTCCTCGGCTCGTGGACCCACCACCTCAGGCTCTGCCTTCATCTTCGCATGCTGTTCTCCCTGTGTGCTCATCTATGTCCAGGTTTCCCCTGTTTATAAGGACTCAGTCCTGTTGGATTAAGACTTACCTTAATTACCTCACCGTAGCTAATTACCTCCCTGGTGGCACAGATGGTAAAGAATTTGCCTGCAATGCAGGAGACCTTGGTTCGATCCCTGGGTAAGGAAGAGCCCCTGGAGAAGGGAATGGCGCCTCACTCCAGGATTCTTGCTTCGAGAATTCCATGGACAGAGAAGCTTGGTGGGTTATAGTTCTTGGAGTCCCAGAAAGTTGGACATGACTGAGTGACGAACACTTCTGTTTTGATTTTAGGGTTTCACTGGTGGCTCAGAGGGTGAAGAATTCACCTGCAATGCAGGAGACCTGACTTTGATCCCTGGGTCGGGAAGATCCCCTGGAGAAGAGAATGGCAACCCACTCCAGTATTCTTGCCTGGAGAATTCCATGGACAGAGGAGGCTGGCTGGCTACAGTCCATGGGGTTGCAAAGAGTCAGACGCTACTGAGCCTCTAACACTTACTTAACTAATTATACCTACTGTGACCTTCTTTGGAAATAAGGTCACATTTTCTGGTCCTGGTTTTGACTTCATATGAATTTTGGGAAGACAGAATTCAACCAAAAAGTGACTTTTATGTGAATTTTTGCCTCAATTATAAAAAAACCAAAACCCTAAAAACAACCCTCCAGGAACTTCTCACTGCTGACAAGTAAGAGACCACAGCCCTGAACGTGGTCTGCCCTTGCCTTCCTCGTCAGCCCTTTGCTCCTTTTTCTCTCTGTGCTCTGGCCAGCTGGCTTTCTCCCCTGTGCCGGGCATGCTCCCTCTGACCGCAGGGCCTGTGCTGCAACCTACTTTTATTCCTTTTGGATCATCCCCTTGCTTTGTGTTTGTTGGAAGCCTTTTCACCCTTCAGATCTCAGCTCTGATGTTCCTTGTGTGTGTAGGACTTGCTGGTATAAGGCAGGCTATTTTACTACAGACACTACCTCTTATCGCTGGGTAACAAAGCACTCCAAAACTTCCTGGTGTTGAACAACCATTTTGTTATGCTCTTTGATCCTGTGGGCCCAAACCTCAGACACACTGAAGATGGCTTGTCTGTCTTCTGTGATGTCTGGAGCCTCAGCTAGGAGATTTGAGCCTCGGGGGCCTAGACTTATCTGAGCGCATCTCCCCTCTTGTGTCTGGGGCCTTGACTGGCGTGACTCAAAGACCAGGCTTGGCTGGAACTGTTGACCAGAGCTCCCCTCCAGGGTTTCTTCACGTGGCTTAGACCTCCTCATGCAGGGAGTCCTTGGGGGTAGTCAGACTTCTTACACAGCACTTCAGGGCTCCAAGACTGACTATTCTACTAAATAAAAAGGAGCAGGAAGCAACATGACTTTTGTGACCTCTCTTTGCATGTTACATAGCATCGTTTCCACCCGACTCTGATAATGGAAGCTGTTGGAGCCTACCCAGATTCACAGCAAGGGGACACAGACCTCACCTCTCAGTGGGAGGAGTGTCAGAGTCCGTAGCCGTGTGTAAAGGCTGCCACAGTGTGAACCGATCTGTGCTCCTTCACAGTGCTTCTTTGCAAACGACTCCTTTGTGTCCTTATTTGATTCATTTCTGCCTTTCCAACTAGGCAATCAGCTTATTTTGCTCACCCTAATATTCCCAACATCGAACACAACAGATGGCATATAATAGGTGCTTGGTAAGACTCTGAAATAAAAGTTGACTGTGAAAAATTTAGAAAAGGTAGCAGGGGAAGACATTTGCTTAGATCATAAACATCACAAGCGTTCGTGGCTGATCCAAGCATGGTCACCTAAGTAAGTGTGCCCTGTGGCCTGTAGCTTTATTGTTCCATCCTTTTGATCTTAGCTGTGGAGCAGTAAATCTGTGGCTGCCTTGTGATTATCGATATTGCATGACGTGCCTGAAAGTTGCTACCCAGGAGAAAGTTATATTGATGTCTGCAATAAAACATGGCAACAGTAGTATAAGTGAAGCCAAATGTTTGCTGAATGAATCCCCCCAAAGAGAATAAACAGCATTAAAAATTTAAGGTTTAAATAGGCTAATATTAATAGGGTTTTTGTTGTGTGTTCACAGATTTCTGTGCTTGTTAGGTGAAGGGGAGGTTAATAAGGGATACAGTTTCCTTTTTTTTTTTTTTTAACCCACTGCCTATCAGAGCTGTATGGTACTGATCATGTTTATTTAACATTCTCTGCAGAATTTAGAATGAGAGTCTCCCTCTCATCTCCTTGGCTTCTCATTTCTCTTAAAAATGTCAAGCCTGAGACAGATGCACACGTAACTTTGCCAGGCACACGGTTCCCTTGTCCCCCCAGCTTCTGCACAGCTGCTTGACATCTGTGCTACAGACTTGGTAGATGAGTGCCAATTTCCCTTCCTTGCCTGTGAAAAAAAGATTTCAGGGAAGTCATTTACACAGAAGCTCATAAAATGCAGAGGGATACAGTTTGATAATTTAAAATGCAGTTTCAGTTTTTGCTCCCACACACCTAAGCTCCCAAGCCTGAGTGGAGTAATGTTAAGAACACTGGCTTTGGAGTTACATGGACCCAGCTTTGACCCTTGACCCTGCCGCTTTTTATTGATGTGACCTCAGGCAAGATAGTGACCCTCCATATGCATCCTTCACTTTAAAACAGAGGAGATAATAATAGAGCTGTTTAGAAGAATCCAGTGAGATTGTACTTACAGAGATGCTAGTGCAGTCTGGCACACAGTGAATGCTCAATCAGCATTAGTTAGTTTATGACTATTATTATACAAATGGAGCTGCTTGGGGTTTACTTGGAATTTAAATGTAATGGTGTTGGAATGGCTTTCAAAGAATGTTCCATCTTCTGGTTTTGCTCTTAATTGGAAAGTCAGTTTATGCTGTTCTTAGGTCTGAGATATTTGTGTTATTCGAGTGATTGTTTCTACCTTGTCTTTAATACTTACAACTTCTGCTTTGAGAAGTGACTGTTAAATATAAATTGAAATGGAGAAACGGTTTAAAATTCTAGGACTTTTAACAAACGGAATGTGCCGGACAGAATACATGGAGGGGTTTGATTCAGGATGTCTGATGTAAAACCGGCGGCCCCCTTGCTTCTGGGCAAGGTCACCCGTGAGAAGGCCTCATGTTTGGCTCAGAAGGCTGTGGCTAATCCCCACTTGTGTAACCAGGGATACTGGCAGATGCCACGGTGTGTTTTGCAGTGAAGTTGGAGGAGGGAGGGCTTTGTAACAGATGGTTTCTTGATATCTGCGGCCTGTCCAGCTCCGTTCTCTTTGAGAACCGTGGGCTGGACCCCGAACATGTGCATGTAGTCCTGACTGCCAGAACAGGAAGAGAGGGCCTAGGGTGGTGTGTTCAGGGCAGCTGCTGCCACTCAGCTGGTCGGCTGGCCCTGCAGCACTGGCTTCCCGAGGTTTGGTGAGGCCGTTGTGTGTGGTTCAGTAACGAGCCATGAGGTGCGAAACCCAGCCTGGAATGCGAGAAGGTCGGAACCACGTGGGAGCTGTCAGCCTGTTTTGGAAGGAATGTCAGCTACCGTGCCCCGTGGTACTCGTGCCACCTTTGGTGAAGATGGAGATGTGTGAGTGTGGGAGCCGAAGATACGTGCGTCCTGCATCCATCTGCCTGGTGTCCTGGCTTCTGTGGAACAGTAAGCGCTGCTTTGTGGGAGGGCTTGGCTGTCCTCTTTGACATTAGCCTCCAGAGACTAGGAGCTTATCCCAGACTCTGCTGGCATCCTTTGATACCTTTCTGAAATGATTAGATCATTCTTGGCTGGGTCCTAGTGTTTGGCCTGCCACTCACTGGCTGGGTGTCCTTGGACAAATTACTTTCTCTCTCTGTGTCTAACTTTATCTATATAATGAAGAAGCTGGGCTAGGTGAAGTCATAGGTACGAGATGACCTTTAATGTTCAACTCTGATTAAACCATTTTTATGTATATATTCATATATCTTGGTATTTGCTTCTTTGACTACTGGGCTTCACAAATTTGCTTTGGTACAAAGTGAGACACGCACTTTCTTTTGCATTTTCAGTTCAGTTCAGTCGCTCAGTCGTGTCCGACTCTTTGCGACCCCATGAATTGCAGCACGCCAGGCCTCCCTGTCCATCACCAGTTCCCGGACTTCACTCAGACTCACGTCCATCGAGTCAATGATGCCATCCAGCCATCTCATCCTCTGTTGTCCCCTTCTCCTCCTGCCCCCAATCCCTCCCAGCATCAGTCTTTTCCAATGAGTCAACTCTTCGCATGAGGTGCCCAAAGTACTGGAGTTTCAGCTTTAGCATCATTCCTTCCAAAGAAATCCCAGGGTTGATCTCCTTCAGAATGGACTGGTTGGATCTCCTTGCAGTCCAACGGACTCTCAAGAGTTTTCTCCAACTCCACAGTTCAAAAGCATCAATTCTTCGGTGCTCAGCCTTCTTCACAGTCCAACTCTCACATCCATACATGACCACAGGAAAAACCATAGCCTTGACTAGACGGACCTTAGTCGGCAAAGTAATGTCTCTGCTTTTGAATATGCTATCTAGGTTGGTCGAAACTTTTCTTCCAAGGAGTAAGCGTCTTTTAATTTCATGGCTGCAATCACCATCTGCAGTGATTTTGGAGCCCAAAAAGATAAAGTCTGACACTGTTTCCACTGTTTCCCCATCTATTTCCCATGAAGTGATGGGACTGGATGCCATGATCTTTGCATTTTAATTCTTCCCTAAAGACTCAAGTGGTACTTCCCCATATCTAGTATATGGTGTAGAATTTTAGAGGTGTATTATTGCAATGGCAGTAGAGGCTGTCTGGTCAACTCTGTCATGTTGAGTGAATCTGAGACCCAGAAAGGTTTTACCACCTGAGACTGTGCCTCTGGACCCCATGAGGACCAAGGCTGTACTTGGTTCGCCTTGACATCTCCAGCGCCTCTTGGGCATCACATCCAGATAATTTCTCCATCAGTGCTTGTCAGAATGCCCTTAGGTAAAGATGATTCAAATAAATTGTCACCTGATTCATTAGGTTCTAAAATGTCAAGTCACCCATGTTCCGAAGTACTGTTTTTAGAGCAAGTGCCAGGAGCCTTGGGTTTCTTCTTCTGCATGGTCTAGGTAAACATGGGCTGATTCTCAGGAGTTGCGCTCAAGCCCTGGAAATACTCTTCATGAGAGGTCACTTCTCTCCTCCTCCTCCTCTGCTATCACTTTTTTCTCTGGGGTTTTAATTTGTATGAGGGGAGCAGAGGTACAGTTCTGAGGAGTGATGCAGATTCTGTGGAATGCAAGAGAAGCAACTAAGTGGGTTGGGTTAATAAGGAACTAAGAAACCATTGTGAAGGAAAAATGCAGCTAGAAAAGCCTTGCAAATCTACCTAGTGTGTGGATCTAGTTCTTGTGTGAAGCTCTGGGAAATTGGAAACATTCTCTAGAGATTGCATACACATGGTCTAAAGTGAGTTTCAGAGTCTTTGTCTTGCTTCTTCTTGACTGTCATTGTTTTTACTTACCTTCCTGCAGCCATCCAATGCTCTGTGTGCCATTTCCTAGGACTCTGCTGCCAGCCAGATTTGGCCATTTCTGCTTTAATTCCACCGCTTCTTCCTAACTGAAATGGACACATTTACCTTTTTTCTTAAGGATGCAGATAGTTCTAAGTATAACATTTCTTCCAAGTATAAATTTCAGTAAACAGTAATAGAAAAAAAAAAGATTGATAAAAGGTTTGTAATTATGCTACACAATAGCAGATTAATTACTTCAGTATGTTCTCTCAGTTTGTAATGAATAGTCTAAATGTGGCTAGGTTTTAAGTTATATCAAGAAATTAACTTTGAGCCATTATGTGAGAGCTGAGAAATAACTTTGTGGGAGGAAAGATAAAACAAGAGATGGCTTCTGCTTTCTGATGGCATTCACTTTCTGGAATCATGTCTCTAAGCTCCTCTGGTTTCCTTGAGGATCTTCCAGTCTCCTCGATTATCTCCCTTCAGTCCCCATTGACTTTAATCCTCTTTTGGCCTTCTTGATTCAGTATCTAAACGATTTAGCACTAAGTCTTGGCTGTCTTCTCTGCATACCCCACCCTCCACCCTGGATCATCTCAGACACTCCTGGACTTTAAACATCAGCTGCGTGCTAGTGGCTCCCAAACTTACATTATTTTCCTCCTTCTAAGACATTAACTTGTTGTTGTTCAAATAGCTCTTGAAATTCTTTCTCAGGTACTTGAGAGGAGCTCCTTCTCTTGAGATGTATTTTAACTCTTCCAGTGGATGCGTGTGGGTTAAGTCATCCAGTAGTAGTAGGTTTGAGGTACCCATGTGGTGGCGGTTTAGTTGCTCAGTTGTGTCCAACTCTTTGCAACCCCAGAGGACCCCAGGCTCCGCTGTTCATGAGATTTTCCAGGCAAGAATAGTAGAGCGGGTTGCCATTTCCTTCTCCATATTCTAAGATATTAACTCTAAAAAACATGTCTGAAATTCCAGTGAGTCCAAGAATCAATGTGTATATTTAATGTGGTGTTTTTATTTTCCCTAAAAGCACTGTTAGGAAATCTCTGTATCTGAGAATCCAGAAATAGCAAGAGTTAAGGACTTGGGCTTTCTTAGTGAAGAGAGAATCTGGAGGACTGAGAGCAAAATGATTAGAAGGAAAGGGCAAGAAAACCATAAAGGTGCCGATGATGGACTAAGTGAGGTGGAAGAGCACTGTGTTCTCTGGCTTGTGTACATTTTGTCCAGGGATATCCTCGCAAGGGTTTTCAGAGGATTATGGCTTTGGGCTCTCTTGGTCCCAAGGCCATGGGTTACATGTGGCAAAGGAGATGGGCTTCTTGGGACTGTCTGAGGAGACAGACGGTGTCCCAGGCCTCACAGGCACTGGGCTGACAGGTTTGTTTTAGATCCACGGCAGCACTGGGACTGTCATCAGCAAGAGTTCAAGATCACCACTTCCTCCTTGAAACCTGCTAAGATGACTTATTGTGGGTCTAGCTAATCACCAGCATCTCCATGTCAGTAGAACTTTGACTTTGGTACTTTGTCCTCTGTTGCTGGCCATCAGGGCCTCAGTGTGTGTATGTGTGGTCAGGGAGGATGGTGGAGGTGGTTAGCTGCAAGGCCATTTAATTCAGACCTTGCTTTCACAAAGGGCTTCAAATTTATCCCTTTAGTGTTCCCTCCACTGGAACTTATACATTCAGTTGCAGAGAGAAACTGGCAAGGTTGAAAGAAGATAGCATTCATCATCCAAATTTAGATTTGTTTCTCATTAACAGACATTCTGCCTGTAGCGCCCTATGAATTAATATGTTTTATAAATCTTGTAACTGTCTTATGAAGAGCATAATTAGTCAGAAGTGTTTGGGTGTTAGAAATGTTAATTTATTCAATGTAGGCATTAAAATGTCTTGCCATCTCTTTATTTTTAACATAACTGGGAGCGTGAAGGGTTGAGAGTGGCTCCATCCTCTTGATTCTGAGAGGCCCTGCTGAACTGTCTTCCCCATTGGTTGTCCAGAGTCTCACTCTCGCTTCTGGTCCAATCAGCTGGGAGCAGGGCTGTCACCTGATACAGAAAACTTTGCCTCCTGGGTACCAGCCTGGGACCTTTTACCTCAGAAAGTGCAACAAGCTCATGACTGAGCTGAAGATGAGGAACCTGGGAATCTGACTTACAAGACTGAAGAATAAAGCCCTCAGCAGAACTCTGATTTAGGCTTGAGATTCCTAAAGTTTTAGGCAGCTCAGTTCATTTCTCTGCATCTCCTTTTATAAACTACAGATGAATGACACCAAATGACTTTTTGAAAACTGAAGACTGTGGAACTCATTTGTGCTTTGAGATATCGAGCCAGCGCTAAAATACTTCATTAAAAATGAAGTAATTGTTCAGGCAGTTGGCAGTTGTTTTGGTAAAATTTCAGAGATCTATGGGAAAAACGGTTCCAGAAATAAAAAGGGGATAAAGAGATGCAAGGGGCCATTTAGTCGGCTAGATGAAGGCTGGAAGTGATAATTGGTTGTGCTTAGGGAGGGATAAAATTGGAATGTGATGTAAAAAATGCAGCTTGAGTCATTGTTGGTGGGAACTCTGAAATGATAAACTGGTATTCAGTAGTAATAGTGACCGTGCATTTTGAATTCATGAATCAGCCTCCCTATCCCTACCCCCATTTCTCTGTATCAAACTGTAATTTATGTTATAACTGTCACCAAGAAATACCTTAGGCAGTGCTGGATTGCATCAGTTCAGTTCAGGCACGCAGTCATGTCTGACTCTTTGTGACCCCATGGACTGCAGCACGCCAGGCTTCCCTGTCCATCACCAACTCCCAGAGCTTACTCAAATTCATGTCCATCGAGTTGGTGTTGCCATCCAACCATCTCATCCTCTGTTGTCCCCTTCTCCTGCCTTCAGTCTTTCCCAGCACCAGGGTCTTTTCCAGTGAGTCAGTTCTTTGCATCAGGTGGCCAAAGTATTGAAGCTTCAGCTTCAGTCCTTCCAATGAATATTCAGGACTAATCTCCTTTAGGATGAACTGGTTGGATCTCCTTGCAGTCCAAGGGACTCTCAAGAGTCTTCCCCACACCACAATTCAAAAGCATCAGTTCTTTGGTGCTCAGCTTTCTTTATAGTCCAACTCAGTCACCGTTTATGCTGTTGATACACCAAAGGTTTGATGTCTGCAGTAGGGACTAGAACTAGAAACTTTATGGGGAAAGATTGGCATGTTCATAGACATTGAGGTAAGCAGTCTGGGACCTTGTTACATTATGAGAGAAAAGATTTTGGACCTTGCATGCACCTTTGCATGGCTAGGGAGCACAGGATTATTTAGGGGCAAAATGGTTGTAACTACTCAACTAGCCAGTATATGTGGATTCTTGTTCATTCACAAAAATAGCTTTTCTGTGTGCTTGTGGAAATTGTAATATCCTGGATAGGTTTTATTACAATCATTTGTGGTGCAGTCAAGGTATCTGGAAATAGTATGAGAGGAGAGCATAGACGACTGCTATGTCTGTAAGCCTGCTGCTTTCTGGGCATATTGTGCTTATCAGAATTGTTGCATTACTGTAAATTTTTCTTCAGACTTCTTTCATATAGAGCAATTGGCGTGGTATTTCAGTGTATTATTTTGCCAGGAAAATGCCAGCTTAGTACTCCTGTCAATAGGGCATGGTGCGTCTCAGTCACCTGTGGAATTTAAAAAGGGGCTCAGCCCTGAGCTCTGTGCCTCGGTCTCTAGTCCTGGGCCCATCACTGTCCTTCTCATTCTAATGTTCCTTCCGGCTTCCTGTAAATACATATGGAGCTGTTGACTGTCTCTGAGATGGTTATAAAATGGCAAACAAAACCAAAGTGATTCTTAACTTCTTGGTGTTTACGTCTGCAAGGGGGTAGGGAATAAATGTATAAATAGTGCAGGAAACAAATTTCTCCAATTCTGTGGACAGAGCAACAAAACCCAGGGGGAGAATGAAAGAAAAGGGCAGAAAGGACAGTGTAGGTGGCAGGGAAAGACTGTCTGAGGAAGTGATACTGCAGCTGACCCAGGGAGGAAGGCCTGGGAGCGGCAGGAAGGCAGTGGAGGGAGGGAGGGGGAGGAAGGGGGGAGTGTGTTTCTAGAGGAGATGGCTGCTCTGTGTCTATTCTGCATTCCCTTGGCCTTGAGATTTCAAGATGACTTGCTTGAATGTCCCTTTAAAGGCAGTGGGGTCCTTGCCAGTGACAGTGGTGTCACTGTTTAGGTCTGCTAAAAAAAAAATCCCAGGTGTCTGTTGGCTTTGTTTTGGGAGTTGTAAATGAATTTCACTTGAGAACATTACAAGAACTGAAAGATTAGTTTAAGCAAAAGAATTTAATTGAAGGACACATCATTGTTCTTGCAAATCCTCTGATACTTACTTGGTTGTTGTCTCCTAGCTTTTTCATTCAGTGTTCACTCTGATTGGAGTACAGGGCTCTAAGCCTTCACCTCCAACCTGTCTCTTTGTAATGCTTGCAGCTTTCTTTTTTTTTTTTTTTTTTCTCCTAGCACATGGAAGGGAGATGGGAAAACGAGTTCACTTAGCTGCTCTTCTTTGAAATGAAATATACCTCCACTTCCACTGAAGGAGTTCTGGTGGATTTAGTGACCGGTAGTGGGTTCTTTGGACAGGATTGGGATCCCCAGGAAACATTAGGTGCAAGTGCATTGTTGATAATAATGCTGTCATGCGTGCATGCTCAGTTGTGTCTTGCTGACTCTTTGCGACCCTGTGGACTGCAGCCCACCAGGCTCCTCTGTCCATGGGATTCTCCAGGTAAGAGTACTGGGGTATGTTGCGATTTCCTCTTCCAGGGAATCTTCCTGACTCAGGGATTGAACCCTTATCTCCTGGGACTCCTGCACTGGCCGGCAGTTCTTTACTGAGCCACCTGCGGAGCCCAGTGATGCCATATGCACTTAAAATTTGGGACAGGGCCCTGTGTACAGTTGTAGGGTGGTTTTTTTTGGTAGAAGGGCCACATGGCCGAGGGCTGAATCCCCTGAAATGTAGCCCACTCCCTGCCTCCAAGGCTGTGGCGATGGATCAGCCTGGAGGAAGGGGTTGTCATTTTGCAAATTTGTCATGAAAGCAACTGAGCAAGCCAAGCCTGTTTCTAAAATGCCCCAGCCATAAGGGCTGGCAGTGACCCTACCTGGGAGGAACGTCAGGACTCTGCCTTCCCACCCAGGGATGCGCTGCCCTGACCTGACCTGGTGGCTAAACCACGTTTAGTCCTCGTTACATCACACTGGGTTGCCTCACTTTCCTCTTTTGGTGTGTCAGCCGGTTTTAATGGACATAATTGTGCAGTTAGTGCATACAAATCACATTTGTAAGTGTGCATTGTGTTTTAAAATATTTTCATCATCATGCTGAACTTTCATTTTAGCTTGTCCAGAATAATAGTGGTGTGGCATAACTCAAACCTAATTTCTTTCTGAGGCAGTACTTTCCACAAGTGTGTGGGGCCTGAATTAGTTACAATTCATTATAGTTATAATTCGTTCAGACACTGCTTCTTAACTTTCCAAAGCATTTGTACATTAATATTGCATTTGATTCTTATTGATAAGACTGAGCAGATACTTTTATCCTCAGTTTATAAAGGACGAAACGGTGGAATGGGAGATGTTAAGGGGCCTGTGCTGCATGCGTGGTAAATGTCTTCATTCGTGCCTGACTCTGCGACCCTGTGGACGGCAGCTTGCCAGGCTCCTCTGTCCACAGAATTCTCCAGGCAAGAATACTGGAGTGGGTTGCCATGCCTTCCTCCAGGGGATCTTCATGACCCAGGAATTGAACCCAGGTCTCTTAAATGTCTTTTGCATTGGCCGGCAGGTTCTTTACCACTAGGGCCACTTGGGAATCCCCAAGCAAATTAAAGGTTGGAATTAGGGCTGAAAGAGGGGTTCTCTGCTTCTTTCTGGACTTAGTCATGAGGTGTATTAGTCTCTTTTTGTGATGCATGTACCTCCAAGTGCAGTGGTCCTCAGATCATAGTCCAGAGGGGAGCAGTAAGGACTGGAGGGGTGGCTCTGCGACCCACATAGCTCTGCTTGCCCTCATGTCTCAGCTAGTGGTTCAGGTGGCTGTGTCTTTAAGAAAGTGACCCTGTAGAGAAAAATAAGGACCATACGATATTGCTCATAGGTGGAATCTTTAAAAAAGCCTACAGATGAGCTTATCTATGGAGTAGAAATAGAGTTACAGATGTAGAAAATAAACGTATGGTTACCAAGGGGGAAAGGAGGGAGGGATAAACTGGGAGATTGGGATTGACGCATACACACTACTATATGTAAAATAGATAACTAATAAACACCTACTATATAGTACAGGGGATTCTACTCAGTACTCTGTAGTGGCCTATAAGGGAAAAGAATCTAAAAAGAATATATGTGTAACAGGTTCACTTTGCTTTACACCTGAAACTAATATGCGTGCCTGCTCAGTCGTGTGCAACTCTCTGCAACCCCATGAACTGTAGCCCGCCAGGCTCCTCTGTCCATAGGATCTTCCCAGGCAAGAATACTGGAGTATTCTGGAGTATTTATTTCCTACTCCAGGGGATCTTCCCGACCCAGGGATTCATCCTGAGCCTTCAGGTCTCCTGCACTGGCATGAGGATTCTTTACCACTGCACCACCTAGGGGGATTTATTACCAAACGGAGCAAGAGAGGATGCTGGGGGACTGTCTCCAAATTATTCCTCATTCCTTTTCTAAAAATTGAGGTGTAGTTGCTTGATACGGTTGTGTTTCAGATGTACAGCATAGTGATATTTTGCAGATTATATTCTATTAGAGGTTATTACAAGATGAGTATAGTTCCCTGTGATAAGCAGTATACCCTTGTTGCTTATCTATTTTATATATAGTAGTTTGTATCTGTTAATCCCATACCCCTAATTTCTCTCCCCCTTTCCCTCTCTCCTTCGGTATTCACAAATTTGTTTTCTGTGTCTGTGAGTCTGTTTGCATATACATTCATTTGTATTTTTTTTTTGGATTGCAAATATGTTGTTCAGTCACTTAAGTTGTGTCCAACTCTTTGTGACTCCATGGACGCATATGAGTGATAATTATCTAGTATTTTTCTTTCTTTGTCTGACTTATTTCGGTAAGCATAATAATCGCCCTGGGTCCGTCTATACTGCTGCAAATTGCATTATCTCAGTCTTTTTTTTTAATGGCTGAGTACTAATCCATCATGTGCTTATGTATATGTATGTATGTATGTATGTGTGTGTGTGTGTTTGCATTTTTGCTAGATCGTGTGGTAGTTCTATTTTTAGTTTTTAAGTAACCTCCATACTATTTTCCACAGTGGCTGCACCACTTTACATTCCCACCAACAGTGTGTAGGACGATTCCTTTTTCTCCACACACACTTCCCAGCATTTGTTTCTTATAGACTTTTAATGGTGGTCATTCTGACAGATGGGAGGGGATACCTGATTGAAGTTGCATTTCTGTAATAATTAGCAATGTTGAGCATCTTTTCATGTGCATGTTATTCACCTGTGTGTCTTCTTTGGAAAAAATGTCTCTTCATGTCTTCATCCTTCTTAATACTAGAATGATGGGGGGACACTCTGTGAGTGGTTAGCTAATAAAGATACATAAAGAATGACTTCAGAAGAACATTTTATGATGGTTCTCCTGTAGCTGTCAATTTACCAGACTGCTTTTTATACATAGACTTTCATGTTTTTCTTGGAGTCCAGTTCATTCCCTCAGCAAATACATATTGAGTACTGACTCTGCCTGAGCAGTCCAGTGGTGGATGGTACTTGTAAGCTAGCTTGGGCCAACCATGCTCATAACTCATGATGAAGGTCTTGCTTTGGTGGCTAATTTTGCACCTTAGACAAGAAGGAGATTGGCTTACCTGTCATCAAGTTTTCAAAGAAAGATTTTTGCTACTGAGCGGAGCTCAAGGAGGGAGGGCTGTGTGGGCCCCAGGCGTTTCCTGTACAGCAGCAGAGCTAATGACGCTGCAAATTCTGTTAGTCTGTTTTGTATCGAATGAGGGGCCCTCCTGCTTGTTCCATGAAGGCAAGGTGCTCACAAAGCCACAGAGATCAGATAGTCAGCCTCTTCTGACTTCTGTGTGCTCTCCTTCTGCTCAGAACATACTCAGCTCTGTCTGCCTAGGCCTGTGATTTTTGGGGGGCAGGCCCTTCCTACCTCATTAAGTAAGATAGGGAACCAATTCTGCTTTGGCCCTCAGGGAAGAGGAAGGAGTTGAGGGCATCAGGGGTGCTCTGAACTGAGGAGTGGTAGTGATGGTGCACAGTGCTAAAAGTGTTATCCTTTAACACACCCATGAGTTAGAGGGATATCTTCACCCAAGAGGTTGGGGACTGGGCTGGGGGCTGTGTTCTCATCCCCCATGCTACATGGGCTGCTGTTCATCTCCACTGTTGCTCAGAGAACACATGCCCTGCAGACACCTGACTTTGTACCAACTTGGTGATTTTTCCTGGGAGGACCTGCAAGAGGGACGCAACAGGGACAGCCTGCTTTTTCCGTCTAGCATTCTAGGCACCACTTCCACTTTTTCCCTGGTGCTCTCTGCTGCCTGCCACTTCCCTCAGCAGAAGGGCTGGTTTGGGTATTTCTCTTCGCTGGCCACTGTAGGGGAGTAACATGGGAGCTTTAAAATATCCAGTGTCCAACTCCCACCTCCAGCAATTCTGAGTTAATCAGTTATGGATAAGGCTTGGGCAACAGTATTTCTTTCTTTTTTTTTTTTTTTTAAGTTGTTTTTAGTTGAATTTAATGTTAAGATTGGGGTTGAAAATTCTGGTCTAGGTGGACTACTCAGTGTTGGTGGGATTTGTTTTTCTTTCTTTCTTTCTTTTGGCATCCATTTGTTTTACTACCCTCAAGATCACTGTGATTTTCTAGTCTACACTGACATGCTATAGAAAAACTGTTAAATATGTCTTACACAAGGGAGTGATACAAGGTGTGATTTACGATAAGAGATATCTTGTTGAATAAAAAGAGTGAATACAGTGTATTGACTGCAGATTTATCTGAGGGAACAATAGGAAGGATTTTAAGGCAGTGGCGGGGGAAAAGAAACAAGCATCTGTCTTTGAGGGCAAGAGCTAAGGTTTTGGACTTAGTGGAAAGAGTTCTCAATAAATCCAAATCACTGGTGAATTTTAACAAACATTTAATGAGGAATTAACCACAATCCTTCTTAAACTCTTCCACCAAGTCTCAAACTCATTTTATGAGGCCCCATTACTTCTTGGAAGAAAAGCTATGACCAACCTAGA
This sequence comes from Oryx dammah, assembly GCF_014754425.2. NCBI lineage: Eukaryota > Metazoa > Chordata > Mammalia > Artiodactyla > Bovidae > Oryx > Oryx dammah. The sequence continues at coordinate 25,554,873 of NW_024070187.1, forward strand.
TAGCGGGCTTCCCTGGTGGCTCAGAGGTTAAAGCGTCTGCCTGCAATGCGGGAGACCTGGGTTTGATCCCTGGGTCGGGAAGATCCCCTCGAGAAGGAAATGACAACCCACTCCAGTATTCTTGCCTGGAGAATCCCGTGGACGGAGGAGCCTGGTGGGCTACAGTCCATGAGATCACAACGAGTTGGACACGACTGAGCAGCTTCACAACCTAGATAGCATATTCAAAAGCAGAGACATTACTTTGCTGACTAAGGTCCGTCTAGTCAAGGCTATGGTTTTTCCTGTGGTCATGTATGGATGTGAGAGTTGGACTGTGAAGAAGGCTGAGTGCCGAAGAATTGATGCTTTTGAACTGTGGTGTTGGAGAAGACTCTTGAGAGTCCCTTGGACTGCAAGGAGATCCAACCAGTCCATTCTGAAGGAGATCAGCCCTGGGATTTCTTTGGAAGGAATGATGCTAAAGCTGAAACTCCAGTACTTTGGCCACCTCATGCAAAGAGTTGACTCATTGGAAAAGACTCTGATGCTGGGAGGGATTGGGGGCAGGAGGAGAAGGGGACGACCGAGGATGAGATGGCTGGATGGCATCACTGACTCGATGGACGTGAGTCTGAGTGAAGTCTGGGAATTGGTGATGGACAGGGAGGCCTGGCGTGCTACAATTCATGGGGTCACAAAGAGTCGGACACGACTGAGTGACTGAACTGACTGACTGACTGATGATACCAGCACCACAAAGGGACACTACCAGGAAAGAAAGCTACAGGCCAATATATTTTTAGGAATGTGTACAATGGAATGTTATTCAACCAAGAAAAATGAGGAAACCCTTCCATTTGCAACATGGATGGACCTTGAAAGCATTATGCTAAGTGAAATAAATCATGCAGAGAAAGACAGATACTGTATGATCTCATTATATGTGGAATCTTAAAAAAACCCAAATTTAGAGAAAAAGGATCAGACTTGTGGGTACCAGAAGCAGAGGTGGGGGGAGAGGAGTTGGCATAGATTTCCCATTATAAGACAAGTAGTAAGGGATGTAACATACAACAGAATGACCAGAGCTGACACAGCTGAATTATATATAAGAAAGTTGTTGAGAGTGTAAATACTAGGAGTTATCATCACAAAGAGAAATTTTTTCCCCTTTTTTTCTTCTCTTTTTATTGTATCTGTGTATGAGAGGTTGGATGTTAATTGAACCTATTGTAATCATTGATGTCTATAGATCAAGCCACCATAAAGTAGGTCTTATACAGTGATGTAGGTCCATTATTTCTCAAAACTGGAAATTAAACTATTCAAATCAGGGAGAAATACTCAGGGGAGAGACTGAAGGCTGCACTGTGTGAATTTTTCAGTGGGTAAAAATAAGACACTGCATTTATACAATCTGTTTCCTCTGTAACAGCGGTGAAGTGTTAGAATGCTTGTCTTCAGGAAAAGAAAAATCTATATCACTTAATATAGACAGTGAAAATCATTGGCGTTCTGGGTGGGGTCAGGAGACCCAAGCTTCATTCTGCTCCTGTCAGCCGCTAGTGTTGGGAGCTGTTCTCTCACAGATGGCTGGTCCTCGTGGTGATTCAAGGGGCAGGGCCGGGGAGAGGGGTGCTGGGCCCCTTTAGCTCTCTGTGGAGCTGCATTGCTGGGCGTGTTAGTGCAGGAAGGGCTCCACGTGGCTTCCTGCAGAAGAAACCAACCAGCTTCCTTGCCATTTCTCTAGCAAGAAGGGACCCAGATGGGATGCAGGGTCTGTGAACACCTTAAATTATGTTAGATGGTGTATATTTGAGGGTGTGTGTTTTTCTGGAGGAGAAGTCCCATGGCTTTTAAAAATCAGAATCCTGAGGGAGTTCAAGGACTATAAAAGGAAACGAAGGATTCCTGTCATAGGTATGTTTGTCTGCAATCGGGGAAGAGGATGTCTATGTAATGTAGTAGAGAATTCCATGAATTGAAACAGGTTTTTTTCCCAGTCACAGTCTAGCAGCTTATGTCTAGCATATGACTCTATAATGCATATGGTTCCAAAGTTAAACTCTGACGATTTCTCAAAAAATAAAATGCCATTTTATTAATAGTTACAGTGTATATAACTTTTACTGCAGGCATTACAAAAATTTATCAAGCTGTACTCTAATTGTAGGCAAAATATATTTAAGGAAGATTGTAACAATGTAGCTATAGGCAACAGGACTGATAAAATACAAATAAATGTACCGAATAATTTAGGCTGCTGCTGCTACTGCTAAGTCGCTTCAGTCGTGTCCGACTCTGTGCAACCCCATAGACAGCAGCCCACCAGGCTCCTCCGTCCATGGGATTTTCCAGGCAAGAGTACTGGAGTGGGGTGCCATTGCTTTAGGCTGATGAAGTTACTACAAATGAGCATTACATTTAAGTTGCGGCTTCCTGGAAACCAAGGTAGAAAGAGAAACATGCTGGGTATTATAATTCTTTCTTAAAGCAAATTATTTTGGTAGGTGAGATACTCTCTGTGGTTAAATTCTAAGGTTTTGTGGCATATCTCCATGTATGTGTCATCATCTATGCTTTTACCAAACATAGGGAAATGTCCCCCCGCCCCCGCCCCCGCCCCCCACCGCTTCTACAGTTGTTTTATAGGGAAAGTCTTTGTGTGGAATACTTAGCTATTGGGATCCCAGCATGTGACTCTGAGTTTTCTCTCTCATCTTCCTTAAAACTTAGCTTTCTTTGCTGCCAGCAATTGTAGTAGCTGACAATGCAAGACTGGATTCTTGAACTGCAAAGTGTGGCTAATGAGGGATAGTGTACTTTCCTTCAGGACCTAGCAACATCAGTGGTGACTTTCTGCTATGGGAATTCAGGATCTTGACCAAAATATCCGAGAACTGAGCTGTGGCATGGTGCCTTGTTATGGCCAGTCCGCTGCTTGCCCCTTACAAAGAACTGTTTCTCTCACCTTCTTGCCAAGGGCATTCGCTTCATGACTGTTCATACATGCCTCAAGGTTGAAAATGAATTTTTTAAATTTGGAATGTGAATCGTAATAAAGCCGCTTTAGAATCAAGTTATGTTTCTTTTCTGAACTTCAAGGCTTTCGTTTCCTGCTCCTTTTCATCCTTAAAAAAGTCATAAAAATTCAGGAATAGAAAAGACTTTTTATTCAGTTCCTCATTTTCTTCTGTGTATGTTCAATAACTGTGTAAGCTTTGGCACTTAAGGCATTACTAATAATAGCTTTTAGGTTGTTTCGGAGAACTAAAAACACCAAGTTTTCTAATACATAAGTATTTCAAGTTACATTTCCTTGATAATAGTCTTTGATCTGGAGTGAGGGGTAGAGAATGAGGTAGGGGGTGGGAAATATTTAAATGCATAGTTTTTCAGAAGGATCTGTTTCCATGATGATTTTGCCTTGAAATAATATGTGGTGCAGTGAGGTGTTTCCTTGTCTTCCTGGGGAAGCTCATGAGGATGACCTGATATTGCTTTGGAAAGTTTTGTTCTCTGAGTATTTTGTGTTTGTCCTGTTGTCTTTTGAGAAGTACAGATCTGAGCGTGAACCTTTCAAAATGATGAAGCTAGAACTGTATGTGACAAATTAGCTTTATGTAGTAAAGACTGTTTCGAGGGTGCCGGTGATCTGCAGAAATAAAATCAAACTTCTTTGGGCCTGTTTTTTTGCTTTTCACATGAAAATGGTTCAGTGGATTTCCCTTGCTTTGGAGAGTACCTTTAGGGTGTTCTGATGTAAAATGCAAGTAGACTCTTGTGAAGTGCATAATCTTAGATGGTCCTGGTTGCCCGGACCAGCTGAGAGCGCCGTACAAAGAGACACATGTTTACCCGCCCTCTGGGAGAAGTGTGCCAAAGGCATAAAAATGCCATACAGATGACCAATAGTGGTTTCACTGTGAGCCCACATCAGGTAGCCAGGGTGCACTCTATTCCAGGGGCAGAGGAGCAGTGGAGCTGCTGCTTCTGAGGGCAACTCCATGAAGTCCACACAGCAGAGAGAGGAGCTGGGAAGTTGTGCATTTCACAGGGATGCTTGATTTTCCTGAGCAACCCTGGACAAGCCACTAAGATATCAGAAACAAGCAACCCAATGCAACAACAAAAAAATACACAATACGCATTAACTGAAAATGGGTGAATTTTAAGAAGCTACATGTGTATCTCCATTTTAAGACTGTTTAGATGTCTTGAAAATTGGTTCCTCTTACAGTTATTCACAGGGATGGAGTAGAGTACTACAGTGCTACATGATCCATGGTTGATTGAATCCATGGATACGGAGGACCAACTAGAAGTCATATGGGTTTTTTCAACTTGCAGAGAGTCAGTACCCCTAGCCCCCACCTTGCTCAAGGGTCAACTGTATTCATAGGGATTGACCGTTTGGGCCTGAACTTGTTAAAAGCTTTGTCAAGAGGAGGTATTTTAAATTAGCTTTATAAATGAATTGCAGTATCCTGTGGAGTAGTTGCTAAAAACTGTATGCTTGTCTTCTGGGCATTCCTTGTTTTAAAGGCTCAAGAGAGTCATGCAGAAGGGCATGATGAGGGCAGCTGCCATGGGGAGAGGTGGAAGGGCAAAGGGACCTCTGCTCATCTCACCTCTGTAGTTGTAGGTCAGGAGTCTTGTCCACAGGTCAGTCCTGGCACTAGCTTTGGAAGAGTGATGCAACATTTTTTGGTGAATTAGTTAGTGCCCCCACAATTGTACTTTAGCCAAGTTGTTGCTTGATAATTGGCATATTTTTTCCCCGACATGCTGATAGTCTAGTTATTGCTTCAAGGTTACGTTAAAATGTTTGACTCTTTCAAGCCTTAAGGTTTACGATGATGTCAGCAGAGCACTAGACTTTATGAATAGGTCTTTGTTTTAACAACAACAACCCCCCCCCCAACCCCATAAACACACACACAAAACCGAAAGGGAGGGAACATGAAGACCCAGTAAGCAGTAACCTGCTGTTATTGATTGTTAATTGATCGTGAACTATCTTCTCTCATGGAAAAATTTATTTAAAATATTTATATACTATTTAAAATGTGGAGCAAATGGAACGTGAGTTCAGTTTTGGATCTGCTGCCTTTGCAGTGCCTGGAGCAGCTGGATGTTGTAAGAGTGAATCTGAGTGGGAGAGGTGGGTGAGGAGTCCTGGCCGGTATCTCTGGGCAAAGCTGCCTCATATCTTTGAGCCTTGGTTTTCACAAAAGGCATGAAACCTCCCTTTTAAAGGTCATATTAGAGATGAAACAGAGAGTCATATAAAAAGTACTAAGAACATAGAATATATTCAGGAAATATTTTCTTTTCCATTTCTCTTCTTATTGGATTTTGAGGGTCATTGTAAAACTTTTGACACATTTAGGGAACACACAGCTTTCTCTAAGCCTCCTGGGCTCGTCCTGGTTCATTCACAAATCTTGAAAGTTGGAATCTCAGATGACATTTGGAAGCTCAGATAACATATGGTGTTGCGAGACGAATCCCACCACTGCCTCAGTGATGCTAGGGCAGTAACTTCCCATTCCTTACATGCCTTCTTCTATGAATACGTCTCAGGTCATGTTAGCTGTTTTATAAGTCGATTCATTGCTGATTCATCTCAGCTTTTTGGTTCCAGGATGGTATGGTGTCAAAGCTGCAGTGACTCTGTCATTTTGATAAGGACATGTTAGAATGATTTTCAGTGTGAGAATCCGCTTGAGCATTACAAAACATTCATTTTTGTGGAAAGAAATCTTCAGGAAGCCCAGAAATGGACTGAAATGACTCTTTTGGTTTAGCATGAAAACGAGAACATCTTTGAAGTTTGGGTGACTGGTGATGGGGAGAGTGATTATGCGAACGGTTTTGGCCTTGTTTCCTAGAAGGATGGTAATGAGCTGACCTGGTGCCTCATCAGCCCCCGAGTCACAGAGCGCCCCGAGCTTGCCGCTATGCTGCGTGATGGAGAGTGCTAATACCCTCTCTCTCTTCATCCTGGTTCACGCTATTTTTCACACAGCTGCAAAGGCTGAGTAAGTGTCAGGAGAGGAAATGGCAGGCGAACTGAGTGGTAGTTCAAAATGGCCAAATAATTCCCGAAATTCAAGAAAGGTAATTGTTTTTCAAGGGCCTATTAGGATTGGGCAGCCTGAGAGTCAGCACAACTCGGAAGTGATTAGAGGGGCTTTGTGGCTTTTCTATCCTCTGGTGGCTGGAGCTGGCTTCAGACTCCAGCGTAAGTAGTAGGGGAGGGAGATGAGAGATGCTGAGGAGTCAGCGTGGCACCGGTTCGCTTTGCCGTCATGGAGAGCTGTGTCTGTGACCTGCCGCAGGATTAGCCCACCGCATTAGATTGGACCCTCGTGTGGTACATTCACTTTCCATTACTTAACTGAGAGAGCTGTCGTCCACTTGAAAGTGTTTGTTATACTAGAACTCTAAGATGTTGCATAAGCCAAAAGTGGTTTATCTGTTTCCTGGCTGCTGCTAAGCTCTGTGGGGAAGTTTATTCATAAGAGTTTGAGATAGGAGAAGACAGAACCCACATTGGCATGGATGAATCAACGGCAACGGGGTTTGTTTCTCTTCCATGCCCTAGTGTGAGCTGGCTACCTAAGAGTGATTTTAGACTTGCAGTCTATTGACAGCAGACTTATTTTGATAGTAAAATTGCTTCTGGCTTGAGTTTCTGAAATCTGATCCTCCTTTACAATAGGCCGATGGCAAATGTCCTTTCACAACATCATGAAAATGTGTGATGTTAATGGTATGGCTGGGGGATTCTTCTTCAGCAAGGTGCATGTGTATCTGTTGCTAAGGTCCAGAATGTCACATAGCAAAATGCCTGGTAGAATGAAGGCTAAAGGAACTAGTGGCTAAAATGATTGTCCAGGATCTTATTCTAGTATAGATGGCAACATCCAGCTTATAAATGACATCTTCTTGCCCTTACCATACCTTCCGTTACTATGGGTTCTAACATAAAAAGAATCGGAGTTCAGAGGTACAGAAGGAAAGAAATGGTGAAGAACAGAAAGAACCGTGTGGGACTGCATATCACTAGGCAGGTCTATAAACACAGTGAACTTTCTATCCTAACATGATAAAATATATCTTCTCCTGCCTTACCTTGTACACCCACCTTTCATTATTTCACTCTACTGCACTGCTATATGCCTTGGATGTTAGGGACTCATTTGGAAAAGAGTAATACTGTAGAATTATAGACAGCCATCTCTCTAACCTTTGTTTGAACACTTTAACCTGTCCTCTGTGCTAATGTCCATGTAATCAGATTGTCTCCCTCATCCCTAAACATGAAGACGTAAACAGAGGGGTGGAAGTTTTGGTTTGCAGTGGAGGAGGAAGGCAAGGGGAAGAAGGTAGCTTTAGAAAATGGAACAGTTTGATCTTTAATCCATTTTGAGTTTATCTTTGTGTGTGGTGTTAGAAAGTGATCTAGCTTCATTCTTTTACAAGTGGTTGACCAGTTTTCCCAGCACCACTTGTTAAAGAGATTGTCTTTACTCCATTGTATATTCTTGCCTCCTTTGTCAAAGATAAGGTGTCCATATGTATGTGGATTTATCTCTGGGCTTTCTATTTTGTTCCATTGATCTATATGTCTGTCTTTGTGCCAATACCATACTGTCTTGATGACTGTGGCTTTGTAGTAGAGCCTGAAGTCTGGCAAATTGATTCCTCCAGTTCCATCCTTCTTTCTCAAGATTGCTTTGGCTATTCGTGGTTTTTTGTATTTCCATACAAATCTTGAAATTATTTGTTCTAGTTCTGTGAAAAATATCGCCGGTATCTTGATAGGGATTGCATTGAATTTGTAGATTGCTTTGGGTAATATACTCATTTTCACTATATTGATTCTTCCGATCCATGAGCATGGTATATTTCTCCATCTATTAGTGTCCTCTTTGATTTCTTTCATCAGTGTTTTAAAGTTTTCTGTATATAGGTCTTTAGTTTCTTTAGGTAGATATATTCCTAAGTATTTTATTCTTTTTGTTGCAATGGTGAATGGAATTGTTTTCTTAATTTCTTCTTCTACTTTCTCATTATGTAAGACCAGAAACTATAAAACTCTTAGAGGAGAACATAGGCAAAACACTCTCTGACATAAACCACAGCAGGATCCTCTATGATCCACCTCCCAGAATTCTGGAAATAAAAGCAAAAATAAACAAATGGGATCTAATTAAAATTAAAAGCTTCTGCACAACAAAGGAAAACATAAGCAAAGTGAAAAGACAGCCTTCCGAATGGGAGAAAATAATAGCAAATGAAGCAACTGACAAACAACTAATCTCAAAAATATACAAGCAACTCCTGCAGCTCAATTCCAGAAAAATAAACGACCCAATAAAAAAATGGGCCAAAGAACTAAATAGACATTTCTCCAAAGAAGACATACGGATGGCTAACAAACACATGAAAAGATGCTCAACATCACTCATTATAAGAGAAATGCAAATCAAAACCACAATGAGGTACCACTTCACACCAGTCAGAATGTCTGCGATCCAAAAATCTGCAAGCAATAAATGCTGGAGAGGGTGTGGAGAGAAGGGAACCCTCCTACACTGTTGGTGGGAGTGCAAACTAGTACAGCCACTATGGAGAACAGTGTGGAGATTCCTTAAAAAATTGCAAATAGAAATGCCTTATAACCCAGCAATCCCACTGTTGGGCATACACACAGAGGAAACCAGAATTGAAAGAAACACATGTACCCCAATGTTCATCGCAGCACTGTTTATAATAGCTAGGACATGGAAACAACCTAGATGTCCATCAGTAGATGAATGGATAAGAAAGCTGTGGTACATATACACAATGGAGTATTACTCAGCCATTAAAAAGAATACATTTGAATCAGTTCTGATGAGATGGATGAAACTGGAGCCGATTATACAGAGTGAAGTGAGCCAGAAAGAAAAACACCAATACAGTATACTAACACATATATATGGAATTTAGGAAGATGGCAATGATGACCCTGTATGCAGGACAGCAAAAGAGACACAGATGTGTATAGCGGACTTTTGGACTCAGAGGGAGAGGGAGAGGGAGAGGGTGTGATGATTTGGGAGAATGGCATTGAAACATGTATAATAACATGTAAGAATCGAAATACCAGTCTATGTCTGATGCAGGATATGACACGCTTGGGGCTGACGCGCGGGGATGACCCAGAGAGATGTTGTGGGGAGGGGGGTGGGAGGGGGGTTCATGTTTGGGAACGCATGTACACCTGTGGTGGATTCATGTCAATCTATGCCAAAACCAATACAGAATTGTAAAGTAAAAATTAAAAATAAATAAATAAATTTAAAAAAAAAAAGAAAAAAGAAAATGGAACAGTTTGGAAGAGAGATGGACCAGTTCTGTAGCTTCATCAGGGATTTAGAATAAGATTAATGGGAGGGCTGGGAGCACTGAGGCATCGATGGAAGTGGAGGGGTGGGGGAGAACTGCATAAATGGGACTTTGTCCAAAAAAATTTTGGAATGGGCCAAATGCTTCTAGTTTTGCCAGCAGAAAAACGGGACTTTCTTCTCAACAATCCTCTTATACTACAGGGCTTTTTTTTTGAAAAAACAAAAAAAAAACCAGCTCAGTGGTGATAGTTTCAGGCACACAGCAGATTGAAAAGACATTTGTGGGTCAGCTTTTAAACTATACCATTAATTACAATGTAAAATGGTACAGTTACATTGGAAAACGATTTAGAGTTTCTAGAGTAATTAAAACGTGGTCACAGAAGTCTCGTGTGTGAATATTCATAGCAGCATTATTTGTAATAGGTCAAAACTGGAAACAACCCATGTGTCGTCATCCAGTGAAACAAATTGTGGTATATCCGGACAACAGAGTCCTAGGCAGCAAAAAAAGGAGCTATGGGTGCCGTCTTCCCAGGCAGTTATCAGTGGGTACATAGAAGATGCCCAGTAAATGTTTGGAGATGGGAGGAAAAAAGACTAAACTATGGGTATAGACAGCAACATGCCTGAGTCTCAGAAATGTTGTGCCCAGTCAAAGCAGTGAGACACAAGGAATACGTACTACATGAATCCATTTATACGAAGTTCTGGAACAGGCAAAAGCAGTCTGCATTGATAGAAAACAGATCAGTGGTTATCTGGGGCTGGGCACGAGATTAACAAAGGAATTTTTTGGGGTAGTGGAAATGTTCTATATCTTGATGTGGAATGACCACATGGTATATATAATTGTCAAAACACCCTTCACTGTCCTTTCTGAATGACTGTATTTTAAATAAATTATACCTCAGGATTGCCTTTTTTAAAAGTTTTGGTTAAAAAGTAAAGACATTTCTGGTGTTTTGTTTTGTTTTTGTAAATACTGCTATTTCTTATTACCTTGCTTCTATAGACACATTACTTTCCAAGTTTAAAAAACCCATTTAAAAAAGTGACTTTAGATTATAATCTGTATGAAATTGAGGATTATCTGTCCTTTATATTATTGGTCTGTTTTAAATCTTTTTGAACAGTGTTCTGGATTATGTGCTATTTTCAGAAAGCTTTTGAAGCCTTTTTAAAGTGTGTGTTTTAACAGGATTTTCCCGTATATCCTTGGCACACTTTACACTTTTATTGTTTAAGGAGTATAAATAACAACAGGACAGAATTCTTTTCTGGCGCATTTTCCTCTTGTCCTGATTCTTTCATGTTAGGTAACTCTTCAGTTCCTGTATCTCCTGCATTTGAACTTAGGAAAATGGACCATGTCTCATATACTTCAGATTAAAGCGCAAAAGACAGGAAAACCCGGCAGGATGAAGATGCTGGTTCCTGATGAGTTAGCACTGATGGCAAAAAGCAAGGAAAGTTGATTTCCTACCTGATGGACACAGGTATTTGAGGTTTACTGAATTACCCAAAATGTATGTTCCTTCTTGCTGTCTCTGTTTCCTGCACTGATGGCTGGTTATTTGGAGAGTCAGTTATTTGAAGAACTCATACTTTAGGATCTCAAAATTTCTTAGCTATTATGCTGTCAAAGTAAACCTAAATTTGATGGCCTGCAAATTAAAGGGAAATGTCTGAAGAAATCAGTATCTTGAATGCTGGGCATGTAAAACATAAGTTGAAGTGGTTTAAGCCGCATTGTTGAGTTTTCAAGGGAGTGAGGTCTGCTCACTTAGATAATATGCTGGATGGAGTCTAAGACCAACCCCACCTGTATTGCCAGACTATTTATGGCCTAGAGTTATCCTCATAGAAGCAGATTAGATCACAGGCAATTCTGAGCTTCTTCAAGATCAATACAGGTCTGTTTTTAATGCTGGTCACTAGGTTAAACCACTTCATCCTGGTTTAGGTTATGAGTAGAAATTGCACTAGGCTTGGAGTTTGACCCATGTTCAAAGCATGGCACTGGCCAACACCATAACTTTGGGCAAATTAATTTGGTTTTTTTTGAGCCTTAGTTTCTTTATCTATAAAATGGGGATGTTAACTTCACAGAGTTTTCTGGAAAACGAGATGAAAGGGGATAGTGCTTGGCATTGTGCCTGGCACACAACGGGCAGGTGGTGAGCCTGAGTTTGTTTCCTTTCTTTGTTGGGTAGCTTCCTGACTCTCATCCATGTTACGTACATATGATTGTATGTCCGATAGCATTGTATTCATTTCATAAAATGCTCGAATGATAAGAATGAGGCGAGGAGAATGTGAGACTGTGTGCTCAATGTTTGTTAGTACATAGCGTGTTTGGAATTGGAGCTAGGCACCTTCATTGCTTGGCCTGTGTTGTGAACCTTACCTTCACAATGTACAGTGATGTGACTGGAATTGGGGCTGGGATGCTGAGAATAAATCTGAGCATCGGAGACTCATTTACCTATGATTGCAGTGCCAGAGAGGGGAGATGTGACTGTGTAAATGGAGCGTGATGTGCTATTGAAATAACTCAGCAAATTCATAAAAAGAGAAGAAAAAAATCAGACCCCACTTTCCAAGGCAATTTTCTTGATATGTTTCTGCTGATACTGCAGTGCCAGAGAGAGAGTCAGTGTATTTTGCTCCAACACTATACACTTTGGTCAGAGAAAACACACTTTAACACAAGGTGATGAAAGCTTTTGTGCCAGAGTAAAGTATTTGTCAAAAACTTAATTATTAAGTACAGTATGAGGGCTTTTGTTCTAATTCTGGTAGTCTGTGTGTGGATGGAGTGCCAGTCCCCAGTTGTGGGTCTAGGCAATTGGAAAACAGAAGCAATTATCCAGCTGATATAAAGAAATCCTGCTATGAAGGAAAGAAAGGCACCCCTCACCCTCTCATCAATTACTCCAAATTGGTGGTTATAGGGAATTAAATTCTTTGATAATTGCTTGTTGTCTTCCTTTGTCTGTTAGCATCATCATCAGAGGCTTCACTAAAACCTGCGGAGTATTTCCAGCCTCTTCTATGTCAGGCCAGTGATCCTGCTGTTAAAACCCACTTGGGTGGGGGTAGGGAGCATCCATGGTGCTTCCAGGCCAGGACTGGTTTTAGTTCTGGGGGATTAATTGACCCTTAAGAAATATGATGGTGCAAATAATATATATGCCCACTCCAGTTTTCCGATTAGTGTTAAATGTGCAGAAATTCACACTGAGGTGACCCACAGTTGTCAGTATTAAAGGTAACATGCATCCTGTTTCCAGCAAGATGGACATCATGGACCAGTGCATGGGGATTCCTGCCCACCTGGACAGCACTGGGGTGGGGTGGGGGTGGGGCTGCAGAACCAGCGCTGGGCGGCTGCTACTGCTAACTCGCTTCAGTCGTGTCCGACTCTGTGCGACCCCATAGACGGTAGCCCACCAGGCACCCTCGTCCCTGGGATTCTCCAGGCAAGAACACTGGAGTGGGTTGCCATTTCCTTCTCCAATGCAGGAAAGTGAAAAGTGAAAGTGAAGTCACTGAGTCGTGTCCAACTCTCAGCGACCCCATGGACTGCAGCCCACCAGGCTCCTCTGTCCATGGGATTTTCCAGCGCTGGGTTAGGGATGTGGAGCTGGGTCACCTTCCAGCTGTGTCTCATTTTCATGGCCTCTTACCTGTTCTGGGCCTCACTTTCCTCATCTGTAGAAGATATAGTAATAGCTTACTTTCCTGCCAACTTTCTAGGGTTTTTATCAAAAAATAACCATGACATTTATAATGATGCATTGTAAATGAAGACACCTTAAAAATCAGAGCATTCTACAAATGTGTTATTAAATGTAAATTCAGTGACATTATTTCAGTGCTCACACTGGAGGAACAACATTTGAAGTCTTCTAAGAGCACACAGATGATTGTAAAGCTTAAATTTTCCCTAGGTGAGGCCCTTTTAGGGTGGATCAGTATGCCACAGGGCACAGTCCTCTTTATGAGTATCATAACTGGACTTTTCTTTGGCTTTCTTTTTCCATTGTTTAATCCTATTATCTTTGTCCTTTATTTTCAGTCATTGGGAATAATGGGGAAAACTGGAAAATTTTTACAAATAGTGAAAAATAAGATGCAAGATCTCTGGAAAGAGAAAAGAGATTCTTTAAAAATGAGAAATGGTAATTTAAAAATTTCTTTTTTCAGAAGTGACAGACTTGGGAATAGAGTTGACTTAAAAAAAAAAGAAAGAAATTGAAACCCAGACTGCCCTTTCTTTACTTTGTGAACGTATGGTAGGAACAGACTTTGTGATCCTCTGCAGTCTCTGGTACCGCTCACCGCATTCAGGTGACATTGCCACAGCTGGCTCGTTTAGAAGACTCACTAATGTCTTAGAAGCCTAATGACTCTATTTTATTTTTTTTATCCTGCAGGACGTGAAGCTAATATCTTTTCAACTTCCAACCACTTTTACAAAACAGGGAAATGAAAGGTCTCTCAAAAGTGGGACACAGAATATCCAGTTTGCAGAATAGACAGTACAGGTCTGTGCTGGAGGATGGGTTTTATTTAGGAACTTTAAGTAATATAACATGGTGGGAAGTGTAAGGAACGCCTTCAGGGAAATACCAAAGGGACTGATGATTATCAGAAAAGCTGGAAATGGCCAGGCCTTGGAGCCCTGGGCCCAAGTGCCCTGGTCTTTGTGGAGATGGCGTGAGTGCCTTGCTTCCCTGATGTCTGGACAGAGGAGTTTGTCTTCCTGACTCTTCCGTCTCTCCCACCCCTGCCCACTGCCTTTAGAGTAGTAAAATATGTTTACCATTCATGGAGCTGAGAAAAAGGCAGGCAGCCGAGGGAGAGACTAATAATTAGGCCTCTTTGGAAGGTATGGGACAAATTGGCAGCACGGATGCCCGGGGAAACACAATGGATCTTTGTTAGCCATTCGGGACACTAGAAATCACGGTGTCCCAGCGCTTTCGGGGGAGTCCTGTCACTGTGGGGAGCCTGGTCCTGCCTGGGCCACGCAGGGCCCTCTAATTGGACCACTGGTGCACACAAATGTTTCTTCATCGTCTCTGCCCGTGTCCCTCCCCAGCGTCTCTTTGGTTTTGTTACTGCAGTATTCTGAATTGACCCATCGTGCCCACCGCCCTTCCTTTCTTTGGCTTCTTCCGTTCTTCTTGGAAGAGGACTCGAAGCAGTCGTTGGTATGTGTGATGGTAGCGCTGCAGGCTGGCCATCGGAGGAGAATTGTCAAAGGAAAAGCCGCGCCCCCTTGGGCACTTACCCCTGGATTTTGGCCCTCTCTGCCTCCTCACTGCCAGTGCATTCAACTCCCTGCCTGTTTCCTATTTGGAAGCCAGAGTCACTCCTCCAGCTCGGGAACTGTGAGCTTCTTGTGAAGGCCGTTGGCTTGTTGCGAAGGTCAGGATGGGGACTCTGGCTGGCTGTTGTGTGCTGAGTTGGCCAGGAGGCCTGTCCTGTGCTGGGCTGTTTGTTGTCTGTTATCTGTAAGCAAACCACAGAAACAAGCGTCTAGAATTAGATCCATTGCTCTGGACCCCAGTTCCTTTCTCCATGTAGACTTTCTCAACAGGAGCTACTTTTCGCTTGATTAACTGTAACAAACTCTCTTTGGATTTTTGTATTTGTTGCCAAAGAAGGATCATTGTGTCTGTTGTAAATGCCTCAAATTAATTCCTCCTAGTATGATAGAAAGGAGAACACAGAACAGAGGGCTTTAATGTATCTTCTTGCCTATTAGTGAAATACTACTAAGTGACCTAGTTCATCTGCATATTAAATGTGCTAGACCCATCTCTGCTTTTTTTCTTTACTTGTTACCTTGGCAACTATGCCCTGGCTCAGGAATTGCGTGAGGCATGCTGCAGACCTTCAGGATGGCTTCTGCACTCTGAGAAGGCAGTTAACGGGGTAAAGATTAGATTTTTTCAAAGGGTCTTCAATGGTTAATAGAGAAGAGAGAAGAAGAATAGTGAGAGAGGTTTATTCTTCTGGTAATATTTCCAGAATAATATTAATACTTTTAAAGTACTCAGAAGCAGTTTTACCTGCATTTCAAAAGAAAATAAGACTGTGGCCTCTGATCACGTGAGACTGCTTTGAGAGAAGAACTTTCCAGTGCCTTTTGCAGTGCTGGAAGCACAGAGGAAGATCGGCTACCAATCGACACTGGATTCCCAACCTTTAGGGAGTCTTACCTCTCACTGCTTGTTTAATAGCACTATTCTTCCAGATTGTTTCGTGGCATCTTATCTTCTCAGGCCAACTTTTTCAGGAGACAAAATTTAAAAATAGTATTCAGTCAGCAGCCAGAGAGCAAAACTGGCCCATCTTCGCAGCTGAATATGTAGGCTGTGTGTACAGCGGGAAACTTCATTCTTCTACAGTCTCAGCGCCCAGGGTACTAGATCACCCATGGCACACCTCTGCTTGGGGAGAGAGTCTGGACTTCACATCAGAGTCCTTGCCTCCAGGTGGAGGGCTCTTTGGACCTCAGTCCTGACCTGTTAAATCACTTGCTCTGAATTCTGTTTGAGGTGAAGTTGTGTGAAGCAAGCGTGAGACGAATGATCTTCTCTTGAGTAAAGGCATCCACCAGTCATCTTGGGAAGGAAGGAGGCCCTGTGCAAATTTTAAATCTTTCTGTTGGTGTTTGTTGTTAATGGAAGGAATTAGAGTGAGTCTGGAGCTGTGGGGTGCTCTGAGGATGAACTGTCAAAAGGGTGCCTTACTATTCAAGGCACATTTTGCTGTCTTTGTAACTCTGTCTTTTCTGAAGTCCCCTTGACCATGCTTTGCTATGGCCATGGACCCCATGGTTTGAGGAGACAAGGTGTCCCTTAGGCTTTTTCTCCTGAAAACTTGAATATGGACAAGTTAGCCTGAGGCAAACACAGAATCTTTTAAAATGAGACTTCTAGCTAGGAAATGAATTTTTCAGTAGGACACAGGATTCTTGACTTTGAACAGGAAAGACTGCAGGTCAGATAGGAACCATATATGGTATCTTTTGTGTATTCATTTCTCATTTATGTTTTCTTGGTGGCTTAGTCACTAAGTTTTGTCCGACTCTTGCGACCCCATGGAGTGTAGCCCACCAGGCTCCTTTGTCCATGGGATTTTGCAGGCAAGAATACTGAGGTGGATTGCCATTTCCTTCTCCAGGGGATCTTCCTGACCCAGGGATCGAACCTGGGTCTCCTGCACTGCAGGCAGACTCTTTACCAACTGAGCTACCAGGGAAGCCCTGGTATGTTTCCTGGTGGTTATTCATTAATTCAACAGGTACTGGCTTGTATTGAGGGCTACATTGCATTGAAGCTGTTAGGGAAGCAGAGTTGAGTGTTATACATAATCTCTGGCTTCAGTAATACTGAGGCATATACTTGTTCAGGAACTGGAAAATTTTAAAAAGAGATGAGCGTTTTGACTGCTTACATTTAGTGTGAAGGATTGAGTAACTTTTTAAAAGACAGTAGTAATTCAAGCATTCTTATTATACTGAGAATAATTAAGAAGGTCTTTCTTTGTAAGGGCTCACCTATCATTTTCCTCAAACAAGCTCTGGTGCCAGAGGGTATGTGCGTTCCTATGGCCTTTGGCTGAGGGCTTTACTTGAGATTGGAGGGTGGGGTGGGGAAGGGCCAGGGCCAAGTTTGCGAGAATGTATGTGTGTAAATACCACAAAGACTTGTTGACTGACCAGTGGAGTTCAGAACAGTGGAGGGAAAAGGGAGTGGGGAAGCAGTGAGTAAAGGCAATATTCGGTACAGCTTATTATAATACCCACCGTGGTCCAGGCTTCATGCTGGGGACTTCATATATATTGCATCACCTATTTCTCTTAACAACTCTGTGAGGGTGGTCTTGTTGTGTATTCCCTTATTGCTAATTCGGACACTGATGCTGTGAGGATCAACACAGACCGGGTCCTATGGCTGAGTGAAGGAGCTGGTGTTTAATCCAGCACTTTCTGCTGTCCAGGCCCACCAGCTCTTGTCTCATACAACGCTCCTTCCTCTTGTAATGAATTGCAAATTCGTCGGGACCACAGAGCTAATTTTTTCCCTCCTTTTCATCATTAAAATGGGGTCTCTGTGGATCAACAAACTGGAGGAAAATTATACTACCGTGTCCAGAAAAAAGCTGGCATCTAGGACCAAAGGGGTAGAATGTAATAGAAATGAAAGGCATCACACCCGTGGGTTCCATCCCACTTGGCCTCAATTAGATTATTTCAGTCGACAAGCTGCCTTTGGGTTAAGGTAACGGGCATAGAGAGAGGAGGGGCTGGTGAGTTCTGGATAGATACAGCTTTCCAAATTCTAGGTGGAAGCAGGTCTGTCCCCTCTTTTGCTTTTTGTATGGTACTAAGGAGGTGACTTGCTTTCGTCTCACATGGGCAGCTCATAATTAATGGTAGTTATTTTACCTTTTTAGTGGGTACCATGCACTTCCTTCTTGGGACTCATGCTTTCATACAATAAAACCAACATAATTTCCCTGCCTTCAGAGAGTTTGCAGAGCATGGCTGGTTACAATATAGTGGGATTAGTGCTGGGGAAGCACCAAGAAACATAGTGTGAATTCATATCTAAACATTAGTGATGTGGAAAACAAGCTAGTGGAAAGATATTTTGGACTTCATTTTACAAGGAGCTTGAGGAACTCCTGACTTCCCTGGTCACTCAGATGGTAAAGCGTCTGTCTACAATGTGGGAGACCCGGGTTCGATCCCTGGGTTGGGAAGATCCCCTGGAGAAGGAAATGGCAATCCACTCCAGGACTATTGCCTGGAAAATCCCATGGACAGAGGAGCCTGGTAGGCTACAGCCCATGGGGTCGCAAAGAGTCGGACATGACTGAGCAACTTCACTTCACTGAGGAACTCCTAAAAAAAATTGTTCTGCAGAATTGTTTGTTATAAGACTTGTAATTTTCAGTTGGTGATTTAGTGTTGATCATGTGAGATTTGTCAGAGAGTCTTCTGATCAGATCTCTGTGATGGATGCCTTCCTTTACTTACTATCAAAACTGCAAGGGACCTTCCTTGGCAGGCCAGTGGTTAGGACTTCCCCTACCGATGCAGGGGGGTACAGGTTCGATCCCTGGTTGGGGAGCTCAGATCCCACATGCCTCGTGGCCTAAAAACCAAGACATAAAACAGAGCAGTATTGTAACAAATTCAATAAAGACTTTAAAAAATTGTCCCCGTCCAAACACTGCAAGCACGTCTCTTCTGTACCCTTTTCTGTCTTATTTCCTTTGTTAGTGCTTATGTAGTGCGATAAAGAACCCGCCTATCAGTGCAGGAGATGTGAGACACAGGTTTGATCCCTGGTTGGGAAGATCCCTGGAGAAGGAAATGGCAACCCACTCCAGTGTTCTTTTCTGGGGAATCCCATGAACGGAGGAGCCTGGCAGGCTACAGTCCATGGAGTCACAAAGAGTTGGACATGACTTAGCAACTAAACAACAACAGCAGCAGTGTGCATTTATTTTCTTTTCTGGCTTGATGAATTTGGTCCTAGGTAGCACCACAATTTGAACCAGATTTTAGTGGTAATCACTCAAGGCATCTGAGTCATTCTGATCAGCATTTGAATTTTTCCCCACTGGGACCCTAAGTGACCTCAACTTCTAGCCAGTCTTGTGAAAAATAGTATAATTTGGTTCCATGCAGCATATCTTCTAGACAAAAATCACATCTATAGGCAAATTTACTGGCTGTGCAGGTTACTCCAAAATATTTTTAGTGCTTTGAAAAATCAGAAGGGCTTCCCTGATAGCTCAATGCTTTAAAAAAATTCAGAAGGCCAGTAGGGCTGAAGGCAAAGGGAAGTAATTATATTTTTCTTTTTAATGTCCAGCAAAATATGCACTAATGATACAATTACGGTATATTAAGTTAATACAATAAATACAAAGTTAATCCATTTTGGACTTTATTGTGTTGTCCTTGTTTGTGGAGTAATGTAATTGTGACAGGATAATTAATGTCCCACAGAGGGATTAGCGGTAAAGATTGAGATAAAAGTGCAAGAAGAATAAAAGGGCTGAGTTGTCCAGAAGACAGGGGAGTTTAGAAAGTGCTGAGGCATGGAATTGCCTTGAGGGTGATTTTTAGCTTTCCTGACTCTAATTATACATGTTCACATCTGCTAGTGATAATCAGCTGGGTGAGACAAGTAAAATGTATTAGAAATGATAGAGTTCTGAGATGATGGGTCAGCAAGAATGATGTTCCAACCAGGTCACTGGCCCTCTCCTCGGGCTTTGCTATGTTCTCAAAGACTTTCTCATCTCTGTAATTCACATGTTGTTACTTTGTTATTAAAATATCCTTGGGGTCATTGTTTCATCTATATAGGTCTTAGAGAACCAGGAGGAGGAGTTCCCCTAAATGAGTGCTTGGTTTTCTGTCAAGCATGGTGGGCCTCTCAGGGCCAACAAATTGTTCCAGTTAAGTTTTCTTGCCCCTTTTATTGGCTGTAGAGTTTCCAGCAGTCAGCTTGTGCTTCAGATTGAAATCATTAACTTGGACCCAAGTGAAACGGATTTGAGAAGACAGGAGACAGTAGAGTAGAGAAAGGGGAGAGATCTAGCTAGCTGCTGATGCTGCTGCTAAGTCGCTTCAGTTGTGAGACCCCACAGACGGCAGCCCACCAGGCTCCCCCGTCCCTGGGATTCTCTAGGCAAGAACACTGGAATGGGTTGCCATTTCCTTCTCCAATGCACGAAAGTGAAAAGTGAAAGTGAAATCGGTCAGTCATGTACAACCCTTAGCGACCCCATGGACTGCAGCCTACCAGGCTCCTCCGTCCATGGGATTTTCCAGGCAAAAGTACTGGAGTGGGTTGCCATTGCTTTCTCCGATCTAGCTAGAATTTCTTATTTTCCACAGAAATAATTGCATTTGGAAAAAAACTCTAGGAATCGGATTAGGTAACTCTTGCCCTTCCTCACAGCCAGGTTGACATGGTAAATATTCTTAAGTGGCAGGTGACTCATTTTTGAATTACAAAATAGGCTTTCATGTTAAATTATTTAAAAGTTTGTGGTTTGGCTTTAAAATCAAATAATTTGTTCACAGATGAATTAGAGGTTAGTTTTAGTTTTCTTTATTTGCCCTCCAGTTCATCTTGGCCTTTTTGGGGATGGTCTTGATGTTCAGCTGTCTGCTCTGCTTCTGTTCATGGCTCTGCGACAGGCAACCTTCTCCAGGTTGGTTGTTGCAGTGTCCGCTGCTGCTCTGTGAGCAGGTACAGGTGGGACGTTCTGCCTACCTTGGAAGACTGAAGCCAGAGTAATTTTACCCTCAAAATCTTTTCCACAGTTGACATCAGAGTCAAGGAGGTCAGCTGGACAGCTCAGCCCCATTGGACCCGAGCAGTCTGAGCCAGATGATGTTTCCATGGACTGTTTTGTTGGGTCAGGTGGACTTGTCTCTGTAGCCAACATCCTCAGCCCCCATGGGTACTAGCCTGGTCCTAGTGGGTGGTTACTACCTATACTATCTTTCAGAGACTTCTGCAAGTAAGATCTATATCTAAGCATGTATATTTACAATTGTGATGGGCAAGAGCTTGAAAGTGGAAGTGTTAGTCACTCAGTCGTGTCCAACTTGTGGCTCTATGGGCCTGTAGCCCGCCAGGCTTCTCTGTCCATGGAATTTTCCAGGCAAGAATACTGCAGTGGGTTGCCACTCCCTTCTCCAGGAGATCTTTCTGACTCAAGGATAGAACCTGGGTCTCCTGCACTAGCAGGCAGATTCTTTGCAGTCTGAGCCAGCAGGGAATCCCACTTTAGCTGGTGGTGGTTTAGTGGCTAAGTTGTGTCTGACTCTGTGACCCCATGGACTGTAGCCCTCCAGGCTCCTCTATCCATGGGATTCTCTAGGCAAGAATACTGGAGTGGGTTGCCATTTCCTTCTCCAGGGCAAGAGCTTACTATTCTTAAGGGGAATGGAAATTTGTTTCCACTACTATTTCTATTTTCTGGGGCAAATAGGTATGAATTTTTTGTTCTAGACAAAAAATAGAGGCCATTGCTAATGGAAAAAATACTGTTCTGTATTGTTAAAGTGTCACAAAGCAGATATCCTAGCTAGCTATCATATGTACATATAAATTCTTTTAAAGGATAATTTCAACATCCTTTTGGATTTATTGTTTTAAAAAATGTTTTCCTGCCAACTAAATACAAACATATGAACAATTTTACATAAATTCTCACTTAGAACTTCACATAATAATTCCAACCAAATTATTTGCTTTTTTTGAAAATGTCTCTCACATTGTTTATGAAGATTTGACTTGAATAAACACAGCCTTGGGAGATTTTGCTTTCTACAGGTAAGCCCAAATGCCATTCTGATGCTGCATAAAATAGCTAGGATTAGAAGAACTCTTGAAAAGCAAGATTGGTAATGGGGAAGGATAGCTGTGTGTGAAAGCCTAATGTTGAAGTATGTTCTTGTAAAGCAATTTTCTTGTCCTCCTTGTTATCTTACTATTTTAGTGGGAAAACTAATAACAATGTTATTCAAAGACATGGTTTAAAAATAATCAAGTTTAATAGAAAATGGAGCTCTGGCCTTTGGTTAAACATTCATTTACTTTGCTCTCTGTGAATTTTTTTTTTCTTTTTGCACAGTTACATGGATTGGTGTTAACTCTTTCTCAGGTTGCTTGTTGGTTTGGGGCTTCAGAGGTTTAACTTGCTCCTGGTTCATGTGTGAAATGCTGCACTTGGGATAGGTTTGTGGGGTTGATCATTTATTTTTTTCCTCCAATTGTTTTATTCAATTTATTGAATAAATGCAATAAGTCAAATTTATTTTCTCCTTCCAATTTTTATTGGAGTTTGGCCTGTTTACATTGTTGTAGTTTCAGGTGCAAAGCAAAGTGAATCTGTTATACGTTTATCCTCTCTTTTAGATTATTTTCCCATGTAGGTCATTACAGAGTTTTGAGAAGAGTTCTCTGTGCTATACAGTAGGTCTCTATATTAGTTGTCTATTTCATATATGGTAGTGTGTGTGTGTCGATCGCAGTCTCCCAGTTTATCCCATCCCCTATCTGTCCCCCTTTCCAGTTGGGTTTCTGGTGCTTCTGACCTGGGAAGAGAATGATGGAGCATGCCAAGATGGAGCCAGGAGTGTGCAGGGGCCAGAGCCAGCTTTGGCTCCCTGGAAAAGCAGTACTGTTGTAGAAGTCCTGCAGCAGCTGCTGGTGCCCTTTCTGGGACCTGGGGAGGCGGTTGTTCTGCTTCAGCCACTCTGTGTGGAGCAAAGCTGCCACACCCCCCCTGCATCTCTCCCAACACATCTCCTTTTGTCCTTGGCATTTATACTATATCGGGGATGTAGCTTCCCTGGTGGCTCAGACAGTAAAGAATCTGCTTGCAATACAGGAAATGCAGGTTTGATCCCTGGGCCAGGAAGATCCCTTGGAGAAGGGAACAGCTACCCACTCCAGTATTCTTGCCTGGAGAATCCCATGGACAGAGAAGCCTAGTGGACTACAGTCCATGGGGTTGCAAAGAGCTGGACACGACTGAGTGACTTTTCCTTTTATTTCATGCAAGAACATAGGACAACATGGTCCATGTTGTGGGACATACACAGGTGAAAAATAGACCATCCTTACCCCTTCAAAGCTTTCAGCTGATGTGTGTTGGGGGAGATGTGCCTTAAGGAAGTGCTGCACTCAGATGAGAGGAAAGGATTTCTGCAGAGGACGGGGTGGCTGGAGAAGAGGCGAGATCTTGCACCAGATCTGGAAGGAAAGAGGTGGCACCGGCCGCCTGAGGACGTGGCGCCAGAAACAAGAATCTTCCACCACCAAGTAGGTGCTTAACAAGGAAGCGTTCCCTTACTCACAGGGGAGGTTCGGGAAGAATGTTCCAGTGTGCATGGGTGTGTTGTTTGGGATGTACAGTTTTGTATGCCATGAGGGCCCTTTTGTCAGTGTTTGCTCTGCCTAGTGGCCTGGCAGCCCTGTCTGTTCCTTCACCTTACTCCGAGGTAGGTTTTTGCAGACTTAAATCTAGGCGGTATGGGTTTCCAAATAAGGGAAGGGACTGTGGCTCTTTCGCTTGTATCCTGTTCCCAGAGCCCAGCACAGGGTTTGGCATGTAATAAATGCTGATAAATATGGGTGGAAAGAAGGGAAAAAGTCTAGGGGTTATTATGTGGGGAAGACCTAAGAGGGGAACTCATTTTTGAGTAGATAAACTGCATCTAATTTCAGGATTATTTTCTCTTTAAGCATTTGGAAGGACTGCGATGAGCTTCCTTCGCAGGTGGGTTGGCTCCGCAGGGATAAAGGGGGTGGGGTTTTCAGCTCTAGTTCCAAGTTCATGTCTCCGGAGGTTCAGTGAGACTGAGGGCTGCCTCCTGACCATACAGCTTTACATAATTGATTAACTCCATGTAGCTGTTTGCATTTCTTTCCTAAAATAAATTTCATTTTCTCATGAACTCTCTGGAGTTAATAAATGCCAATAACCAAGATGTGTGTTGAGTCTTGTGATCTAATGTAACACACTGAGCTCCTCGAAAAGGTATAGTTAATGATGTTGAGTCTCAGGGCATTCTTCGTTCCCAAGTTGGTAGACAGGCCTCTGAAGAAGCTAGTGTTTGTTGTTTACCATGGGCCAGGCATTGTTCTGAGGTCTTGTCCTGATCACTTCCTTTGATTCTCTTTTTTTGAAACCATCACGAACACCAAGAATTAGCACCATGAGTATCTCCATTGCTACCTGTGGGAGCAGATTCTCAGAGTGATGAAGCCACTCCAAGTTGACACAGCCAGTAAATAGTAGAATTGGATTCGAGTTGGAACAGTTGGGCTCCTAAAGTCCAGGCAACACAGCTGTCTCTTGGGCATTTCTGTTTTCCTTAATGCTTCCTCACTGTCAGACAGCTTCTGTCTGTCATCCTAACACTCCCCTCAGATGTAATAAATAGCATTTGAGTGGGTATGGCACAGTTCTCGAATAAACAGACCCTGAGACCATAAAACAGGTTAAGAAAGATTTTGGTAGATCTCATCGCTATGTAAAGACAGGCCATGATCACAGTAGTGCCTTAGAGGTGAGTTTTGGAGCAATACAATGAGGAAAAGGTGTGTAATTTACACCAGCAGAGACCTGTGGGCTGGGAGAAGTCCCCTGATGAGGGGACTGGGGGTTTCAGGGGGGAAAAGATGAAGGATTCTGGTCGTCTAGTCTCTTGGAACATTTCAGAGTAGTAAACATTTTACTTTCAGTACATCAGTAATTTCTGGATGAGGTGTTCCAGGTACTTCACCACACTTAAATATAATGTGTGAGCACTGTGGTTGATAAATGGAGATGACACTGATTCTTTCTTCTGTGTTAACAGAAATATGAAAATCACCGAAGATAAAGAATTTTTTTAAAATTAGATTTTAGTAAAGCAGAATATATACAGGTCAGGAAGCAACAGTTAGAACTGGACATGGAACAACAGACTGGTTCCAAATAGGAAAAGGAGTCCGTCAAGGCTGTATATTGTCACCCTGCTTATTTAACTTCTGTGCAGAGTAGATCATGAGAAACGCTGGGCTGGAAGAAGCACAAGCTGGAATTAAGATTGCCGGGAGAAATATCAATAACCTCAGATATGCAGATGACACCACCCTTATGGCAGAAAGTGAAGAGGAACTAAAAAGCCTCTTGATGAAAGTGAAAGAGGAGAGTGAAAAAGTTGTCTTAAAGCTCAACATTCAGGAAACAAAGATCATGGCATCTGGTCCCATCACTTCAGGGGAAACAGTGTCAGACTTTACTTTTTTGGGCTCTAAAATCACTGCAGATGGTGATTGCAGCCATGAAATTAAAAGACGCTTACTCCTTGGAAGGAAAGTTATGACCAACCTAGTTAGCATATTCAAAAGCAGAGATATTACTTTGTCAACAAAGGTCCATCTAGTCAAGGCTATGGTTTTTCCTGTGGTCATGTATGGATGGGAGAGTTGGACTGTGAAGAAGTCTGAGTGCCGAAGAATTGACGCTTTTGAACTGTGGTGTTGGAGAAGACTCTTGAGAGTCCCTTGGACTGCAAGGAGATCCAACCAGTCCATCCTAAAAGGGATCAGTCCTCCGTGTTCATTGGAAGGACTGATGTTGAAGCTGAAACTCCAGTACTTTGGCCACCTCATGCGAAGAGTTGACTCATTGGAAAAGACCCTGATGCTGGGAGGGATTAGGGGCAGGAGGAGAAGGGGATGACAGAGGATGAGATGGCTGGATAGCATCACTAACTCGATGGACATGGGTTTGGGTGGACTCTGGGAGTTGGTGATGGACAGGGAGGCCTGGGATGCTGCAATTCATGGGGTTGCAAAGAGTCGGACACGACTGAGTGAGTGAACTGAACTGAAAGCAGAATATAAAATAATTGAATTACTAGGATAGGAGACTTAATGTGCTCAGTCGCTAGGTCGTGTTTGATTCTTGCAACTCTGTGGACTGTAGTCTGCCAAGCTCCTCTGTCCATGGGATTCTCCAGGCGTGAATACTGGAGTGCATTGCCATTTCCTCCTCCGAGGGATTTTCCTGACCCAGGGATCAAACCAGTGTCTCCTGCATTGACAGGCAGATTCTTTCTTGGTAGGCAGATTCTTTCATAAGTCCCCTGGGGCTTCCCCCAGGAGACTTAATAAAGCAATAAATAAGTTTATGCCAGAAAAAAAGAATCATCAGTCATGACATTTATTTGAATCAAAGTATCTAGAAAGTCAAAGATAATCAATGTATTCAAATAATCTAATTGGATGTATGACTTATTTTTCTTCTTTTTAAAAAAGCAAATT
Source organism: Oryx dammah (assembly GCF_014754425.2). Taxonomy (NCBI): domain Eukaryota; kingdom Metazoa; phylum Chordata; class Mammalia; order Artiodactyla; family Bovidae; genus Oryx; species Oryx dammah. The sequence goes on from NW_024070187.1 coordinate 25,581,139, forward strand.
CGGTGCATGTTGTCAGCTTGTTTCAGTTCAGTTCAGTCGCTCAGTCGTGTCTGAATCTTTGCGACCCCATGAATCACAGCACGCCAGGCCTCCCTGTCCATTACCAACTCCCGGAGTCCATTGAGTCCAAACCCATGTCCATTGAGTCAGTGATGCCACCCAACCATCTCATCCTCTGTTGTCCCCTTCTCCTGCCCTCAATCTTTCCCAGCATCAGGGTCTTTTCAAATGAGGTGGCTCTTCGCATGAGGTGGCCAAAGTATTGGAGTTACAGCTTCAACATCAGTCCTTCCAATGAACACCCAGGACTGATCTCCTTTAGGACGGACTGGTTGAATCTCCTCCCAGTCCAAGGGACTCTCAAGAGTCTTCTTCAACACCACAGTTCAAAAGCATCAATTCTTCGGTTCTCAGCTTTCTTTATAGTCCAACTCTCACATCCATACATGACCACTGGAGAAACCATAGCCTTGACTAGACTGTCGACTTGGTAATACAACTTTAAACAACTTTTGTAGCTTTACAAGTTGATTTTGAGTTAATTGAATATTTTGAAGGTGCAGTAACATTGGGAAAATGGATGTGAGCATGTAAATTTAGGGAAAAAGCAAAAATTAATACTGTTTGGTTTTTTAAAAAATCCTCATAAATAATATGAATATCGAGAAAGTGAGAAGATATACTAGGTCTTTGGAAACAAGATAATTTTCTTTCTTTCAAGGGGATGGCATTTGATACAATATTCAGGTTATTATAGTTTTGAATGAAAGAAAGTTCTCAGAATATTGTGTAAATATTGTTTTAAGTGCTGATTATTTAGGAAAAAAATTTAAACCCTCAGGAGATGTTTTTCATTAGTTAGGGTATGTACAAGCATTCAGATACTCTAACTGACTCGCCTTTTCAATATGAAGACACCCAGGGATAAACCCCCATGGCTCTTGCTGGTGAAATCACTCAGTAAGTGATCACAGATAGGTTGTAAGCAGGCAGAGAAGAAAGAGCTGGGAAACAAGATGTGCAGGGGGCTTACAGACTCTCAGGTCATCCATGTGCTGAAGGGTTTAGATCTGAAAGATGAGCATTTCTCTTGTTTCATTGGGAAGGGGAATGACAGTATGGGCTCTTTCTTCTTTCAAAACAAATACCCCCACCCCCCATTATAGATATACTGTGTTCAAATCATTCCCCCAAACTTAGACTTGTATGTAAATATGAGAGATGGAACGAGAGAGAGGAGTTGGGAGGGAAGCGGCGTCGTGGGGAACGAGAGAGTGTGTGTGTGTAGGTATATTGGTTGTCCGGTTGATCTATGTTTTTAAACAATTTTCCGTATTTCTGTGTTTTCCAAATATTTGTATATATGTATCCACACCTTCTTTTGTTTGTGGCTTATTTTTTTCACTGTAGCAGTACATAGTGCCCCCGTGTCATTAGATGCTCTCTGAAGAGGGGATTTGTAGGCTGTGAGCTCCAACTTGTCCATCTCTACTCGGATTCAGTGTTCTAGCAGCTGCTCTGTGCTCATCTCCTGCATTCTCTGTGCTTTTAATCTACATAGTACTTTTTTTTTTTTTTTAAGTTAGATGGATTTTAATGCTTTGGAAATTATGCAAAGACCATTTTCACTGGATTACAAAAAGTAGGCTTCTTTGGGCAGAACAATCTCTAACGTCTTCAATACCATCATCATTTATTGTGTGTCCGTTGTGAGGATCAGCCCCTTGCTAAACACTCTTCATGGCTTCACACTGCATTCATAGTTACCCTGGCTGGGATGAAACCAGGGCTGAAAGTAAGGTATGAGGCAGAGACAGGACTGAAAGCCACTTCTGTCTCTTTGTCCTTGGATCCTATTATTTCTTTTATTTGTGACTCTCTAGGACATTGCCAGGAGCAGAGGGGGAGAAATCTTGGTAGGGCACTTGATGAACCACCACAGCCCTGGGAACTGTTAGCTATTAGCAAGGCCCTGTTGGACTGGAAATAGTAGTCATTAAAAGACCTCATCCTGAACTACCTTAAGGAGGTCTCTGGGAGAATGTTGAAGATCTCTAAGAAATAACTTAAAAATCTAAGGATTAGTCTTTTTTTTTTTTTTAAATTGGAGTATAGTTGTTTTACAATAGTTTCTGCTGTATGGCAAAATGAATCAGCTGCATGTATACATATATTGGCTTCCGCAGCCGCTCAGGTGGTAAAGAAGCCCCCTTCAATGCAGGAGATGCGGGTTCACTCCTTGGTCAGGAATATCCCCTGGAGGAGGAAATGGCCACCCACACCAGCATTTTTGCCTGGAGCATCCCACGGACAGAGGAGCCTGGCGGGCCACAGTCAATGGGGTCTCAAAAGAGTCAGTCATGACTGAACAAGAATGATGATACATCCCGTCCCTGTTGAGCCTCCTCGCCACCGCCCAGCCCCCTGCCCGTCTCACCCCTCCCGGCCGTCACAGAGCAGCGAGCCGAGTTCCCTGTGCTGTTCAGCGGCCTCCGACCAGCTAGCTGTTGCACGCGTCATGGTGTATATGCCGGTGCTACTGTGCCAATTCCCCTCGCCCTCCGCTTCCCGCTTCCCCCTGCGTCATCCACACGTTTGTTCTCTACATCTGTGTCTCTGTTCTCATCCTGCAAATATGTTCATCAATATCATTTTTCTAGATTCCATATACATGCATTAATAGACAATATTTTTCTCTTTCTGACTTAACTTCACTCTGTATGACAGACTCTCGGTCCATCCACATCACTACAAATGACCCAATTTCACTCCTTTTTATGGCTGAGTAATATTCCATTATATGTATGTACATCATCTTCACCCATTCATCTGCTAATGGACATTTAGATTGCTTCATGTCCTGGCTGTTTTAAACAGCGCTGATATGAAAACTTAGTTTTATGCTAAATGTGTATAGGTAAATGACCGTAGTGCAGAAGGGAAAATAATCTTTAGCAAAATCTCTGATCTCTGAGGAGGAACCCTGAGGAGGAACCCTACCCATCATTAACAGTTGGTATATTTAAAGAAAATAAAAGAACGCAACTCCAGTCAGATCATGAAATGTGATGTACTGAACTTTTAAAGGTTTAATAGGTTGTTTTGGTGACAAGGGTTAACTTGAGGATTAATGAGTCAAAAAAGCTGCAAAGTTAAAATTTCTCTTCTTTGCACCGTTCAGTTCAGTTCAACGAATACTTTCCTAGGCCAAATGAAATCATTCGCCTTGTAGGAAGGTCTTGGCCTTTTTTAAAAATGATGAAATTGTGGTCAGTTTTATAATAATTTATGCTCGACTCTGTAGACCTTGAGTCAGATGAATTTTGTGATGACCTGGGGGAAGCTGATTAATGGAGAACCGGTTTCTCCCCATCTTACCCACAGTGTTGATGACCCATTTCTACAATGAGATTCTGATGTTCTTCGTTACCTAAATGCTTAAGTGTTCCCTGTCATATAACTTTAAATCATAGGCACATTTTTGGGGATACATTTTATTCATATTTCACTTAAAAAAATTAAGCCAAACTCTAGAACATTTTGTATGGCTGCTTCTTATTAAGATTGTTTAGCCACTGGTGGGGGACTATGAAGAGTATTCAGCACTTTGAAAATTCACTCATAAATCAAAAATCATTTCATGACAGATTTTTGTACTGCTTCAAATGATGGTTTAAAATCACTTATATTCATGTCAATGTATGGCAAAAACCACTACAATATTGTAATTAGCCTCCAATTAAAATAAATTAATTAAAAGCAAAAAAAAAATCACTTGTAGTTGTTACCCACTTTAGAGTGGAGTTATTCTGATGGAAAAGTTGATATTTCGTGACTTGGAGTTCTAAAGTGCAGTAGACATTAGATAAGAAGGATTGCTTGTAACATGCATTTGCCCGTGTGTGTGTGCCTCTTCACAGGACCAGGTCAAACCATAGAAGAGAACCAAAATTTGGGGGCTCTAAGCCTGTTTACCATGTTTCCTTGTAGAGACTTTAGAGACATTTCTAGAAATTGTTAGGGTTGGTAGCCATGGGCAAGACATAAACAGAACAAATTAACAATTTTTTAAATTAAAGCACAGTAAGGAGGAGTAAGTGTGCCCCCCAAGAACCCCTGCACCAGAGGGTTGACAGCGTTTTCCTTGAAGCGGGGTGAATGCTACCCTGGCTCAGCCGTTGATGAAAACAACGTATGGTTGGTTTTGTGAGGACTGAGAGACAGATGGTGACCTACGGGCTAATTATGCAGTGGGCAAGACTGTTCAAACAAATCACCGTGACGGTGACAGAACGCTTTCTCAGGAGTTAGACAATCTGGGCTGTTTATTGTCACACTAGGTAAGCACGTTCTAGGTGAATGGGGAAAAGGTGCTACCAGAGGGAAGTATATTTGCAACTCCTTTTCATCTTCTTACTCATTTTCATGGCAAAAGCGAAAAAAGGAAGAAAAGAGATTGAGAGAGGCAGTTAAAATAAACCTCAGCTTGTACTGCTATGATGACAGCTAACTTTCTGGAGTGCGCTGCTCAGTCCTGTCCGATTCTTCGCAACCCCATGGACTGTAGCCCACCAGGCTCCTCTGTCCATGGGATTCTCCAGGCAAGAATACTGGTGCAGGGTGCTCTTTCCTACTCCACAACTTTCTGGAGAGCTAAGGGTTTTAAACATCAACATTTGTGTTTTCATTGTTTCGAATGGAACCTTGTTGAAGACTTTGTTGTGCTCTGAAAGCACTGGGAAGCACCGGGAGCAGAAGTAAGTTCTGCGATGGGCACCCCTGCCTCCTGCAGCAAATGCTGCTCCCTGAGGCTTACGGTTCACTTGCACACCTCCCGGCTCTAAGATTGCACCCCCTCCCAGACTCTCCCTCTCCCTGACTTTAGTTTCTTTCACCACGCTTTTCAGTCATCTGACATATATATATATATATATATTTTTTTTTTTAACCTATACATATGTTCATTTTGCAGTTCTTTCTCCACATGTAAGCTTCATGAGGGCAGGGGTCTTGGCCTGTTCTCTGCTGTGACCTCAAGCCCTGGCACACAGCAGCTTTTAAATATTTACTGATAAAATTAATTGACTGGTTAGCAGTCCTTTACTCTTCAGCACGGTGCTACACAGTACCTCGTTCTTTGGTCTGTGTGCTGGCCCGCTGACCCTCTGAGGCGTGACTGCTTCTGTGCTTATGGTTGTCGTATTCACTCACTGCCTCGTTGATGCCTTTTCTGGTCTGTCTCACTTGTTGGACTATCTCATCCTCGACAGTGGAAATTGTAGAGGTTCATCACTGTATTCACGATGCCTGGTGATACTTACTGCTAGTTTATTGACTGTTTATGTAAACTAATGCACCAAGGGAAATGGTCACTGCCTTGGGCTCTTTTCCTTCACAAAACCCTATGAGGTAGGTGGTTTCATGCCCATTCACAGGTGATCAACTGAGAGAAGCAGCCGTGATTTGAATCCAGATTTGTCTGATTTCAGAGCCCATCTTTGAAGATGTTGGTAATTCTCAGCCTTTTCAAGCAAAAGGATTTCCTTTTCATTGTCAGAATTCCCAGACCTCATACATGATGGCAGATGTACTTTGTTTTTATTTATTATTGTTTTAAAATATTTTACTTTTGTAGAGCAGTCTTAGTTTTATAATAAAATTGAGAGGATGAAACCAACATCTCTCATATACCCCTTGCTCTCTAGTGTGCCTTTTCAAAACATTTTTTCCTGTTTATTTATTTGACTGCTTTGGGTCTCATTATGGCATGGGGGATCTTCATTGCAGCCTGTGGGACCTTGTTCCCTGGCTAGGGATCGAACCCATGCCCTCCTGCATTGGAAGGTATATTCTTAACCACTGGACCACCAGGGAATTCTCCCCCCAACCCCGCTCCAAGCCCCGTGTGCCTTTTGATAACCTCTTCCATTGTCAGTATCATTCACCAGAGGGATACATTTTTTTAACCAAGGATTACCTTATGCTGCCATATCACCTAAAGTCATGGTTTACTTTCAGGTTGGGTTTCGCTTGTGGCTCAGCTGGTGAAGAATCCACCTGCAATGAGGAAGACATGGGTTTGATCCTTGGGATGGGAAGGTCTCATGGAGAAGGGAAAGGCTACCTACTCCAGCATTCTGGCCTGGAGAATTCCATGGACTGTACAGTCCATGGGGTCACAAAGAGTCAGACATGACTGAATGACTTTCATTTTCACTCTTTCAGTTTCACTCTCAGTGCTGTACATTCTATGGGTTTGGACAAACATAGAATGACATGTGGGGGCTTCTCAGGTGGCGCCAGTGGTAAAGAACCTGCCTGCCAGAGTAGGAGACTAAAGAGACCTGGGTTCAATCCCTGGGTTGGGGAGCTCCCCTAAAGGAGGGCATGGCAGCCCACTCCAGTATTCTTGCCTGCAGAATTCCCATGGACAGAGGAGCCTGGCGGGCTACAGTCTGTGGGGTCACAAAGAGTCGGCCACGGCTGGTGACTTGGCATGCATACATATAATGACACTCATCCGTCGTGATAGTAGATGCATTTTTTACTTATCTAATTGAAAAATTCTATAATAGAAATGCTGTAAGATTAGTAGTGCTTTTATTTAATAGTTTTATTAATGATACTAATGTAATTTGGCAAGTAGCCTGCATACTCCATGGGAAGCTTCTCTCCTGTGACGATGCTTGGTGCTCCCTGGAGCTGGCCAGCTTCTTACAGTAACCTCATGTCCCGCTGGCAACCCTGGGTGTCCTGTAGCCACTTCTGCACCCCTGGGCATCCTCCCCCCCATGAGGGCCGCAGACTTCTGGACTAGTTTAGTCTCTACCACCTTTCAGCCTGTGATGCCCCTTGACTGCCAGTACAACTCATGGCCAACCCTTCTCGTCACTTCTAATCTACTGCTCTGTCATAGGACTCTGGTTTGAAAGACAGGTCATCAAGCCTGCTGGAACTTGTTAGAATGAGGAAAATGGACAGGCAGGCTGAGTGAGCTGAAAGTAATTGGCGTTTGTTAATGTCAAGCCAGGCTTTGGCCCTGGGAGGCCCAAATCTTGGGTCCTTTCAGGGTCCCTGCTGCCTGGTGTTGCTTGGACACTTCCTGCACATCAACAGTTATGCGGGATGTGGGCTGTGTACTTTGGCTGGGAAAAGCAAAGAGGGCAAAACGAGGTTCAGGATGAAAGAGCATGGCCCTGGGAAGAAGTGAGGACTCAAGGGGCGAGTCAGCCTTCTCAATGCTGCCTCAACCCCTGTCCCTCTGTCTAAGCTGCCATCACCCTGAGTGTTTCAGATTCTATCTTGTTGCTCATCAGATACACACTTCCCCCTGCCCCTGTAGAAGGCTGAAATATGCAGTCAGGATTTATATATACCCTATGCTGCTGCTAAGTCGCTTCAGTGGTGTCCGACTCTGTGCGACCTCATAGGCGGCAGCCCACCAGGTTCCCCCATCCCTGGGATTCTCCAGGCAAGAACACTGGAGTGGGTTGCCATTTCCTTCTCCGATGCGTGAAAGTGAAGTTACTCAGTCATGTCCAACTCTTAGCAACCCCATGGACTGCAGCCTACCAAGCTCCTCCGTCCATGGGATTTTTCAGGCAAGAGTACTGGAGTGGGGTGCCATTGCCTTCTCTGATGTATACCCTATAAAACAAGGCAAATGAGGGGTACACATAAGACGTTGTTGTGGATTGTAGCCTTTGTACTACAGGAGAGTACTTAAATATATAAAATTTAATATATATTAAAAATACTTATTTGGTTTAAGGAGTCATGACATAAGAGATGTATGGATAGGCTATGATATTAGAATGTCTAGTAGTCAGCACTCAATATTTGCTATTGAAGGTTATATATATATATATTTTTTTCTTTTTGTTTATTGTTTTTAGGAGAATGTATGAAGGGAAGATCAGAGATAAAAGTAATAGCTTTATACTGGCAGGTGGTTGAACTTGCTGAAAGTGTGCTACTAATGTTTTCTGAGCTTCCTGTTAGCCAGTGCAAAAAGGGAAACATGTCAGACTCATGTTACAAAATACGTGATACTGCTTAGAGAAGTCACAGGGCCTGGTAGCCTTGATACTCTGTTATGAAGTGGAAAACAGCTGTAGCAGGATCCCTGCAGTAAACACAATAAGGACTTTTTTCCTGTAATATTCCTCAGTATTGGCCACTGATGTTGTGTTGTTTGAAGTCACTAAGTTGTGTCTGATTCTTTGTGACATCATGGACTGGAGCCTACCAGATTCTTCTGTCCATGGAATCTCCTAGGCAAGAATACTGGAGTGGGTTGCCATTTCTTTCCATCTGTGTCTCCTGCATTGCAGGCAAATTCTTTACTGCTGAGCCACCAGGGAAGCCCATGTTGGCCACTGGGATGACCAAAAAATGCCATCTCAGGAAGAGCAGTCCACCAGGGACAAAGTAGTTTTGAAGGTGTATTCTATAGAATGTATGATGGAAGTATTTGCTGCCAGATGTTACAGTTTTAACCTTCTGCAGATAGTGTATTATAACACAGTACGTTAGTACTTTATACTAAGACTGTTGGAGTGTGGGGTGAGGGAAAAATGTAGGCAGGAACTATGAACTCTAGCCAATACTGTCGTTATTTCTGTTTTTTGACCTCTACCTCCATTCTTTTTTTTTTTAATGTTTGTTATTCAGTGCTCTTAGTTATGTATTTTTCTATGTACCTCTGTCAATTCCATCATGGTGATTGAGGAAGATCCTATGTCTTTCCAGCATTTCCAATTTTTCATGGCCCTAGAATATTTTCTTTGATTTATACTCTGGACAGCATTACTTTTTTTGGAGAAGTCCATTGGGTTGCATGATGATAATATCCTGGATTTGTCTTGCTTTCTAATTTTGTCTTTCTTATTAACCCTGAGATTTTATGATCTCTAAAATTCTCAGTGACTGGAACATTAAATTGTTAGTATGAATTGCATTGGGGAATTCTGTATCAGATGATGAAACCGGATGAGTGTGTGGTCTTTACGTAGGCAGTGTCTTACGAGTTTGGTTTTTGGCCTGAATATTGGAAGCCTGCATTTTCTTGGGCTGTCATAGATCTGGCATCTACCTTTATTTTATTATTGGAGTTTTCTACACATGTTGTGACACATGTCTCAGCTAAGATCATATTTTTCAACCCTCTTGCTATTTCTTTTGCACCACTTATAGTATGGACGGAAGTAAAGTTAGGTATGATTTGATGTCTGATTTAAAATTCAACATTTCGTTGGATTCAGAAATTCAAGAAGGTGAAAAAGGGCATTGATTCTTCTCTTTGAAAAATGACTGTTCTCTTTTGGCTGAAAAACTTTGGTGTTCCTCCCCTATGTGTGTGCATGCTAAATTGCTTCAGTTGTGTCCAGCTCTTTGCAACCCTAAGGTTACAAAGAACCTGTAGCCTCCCAAGTTCCTCTCTCCATGGGATTCTCCAGGTAAGAATATCAGAGTGGGGTTTCCATGCTCTCCTCCAGGGGAATCTTCCCAACCCAGGGATTGAACCCTTGTTGTTCATTATTTCAGAGCATGTACTCTATGCATACCCTCATCATAGCACCTTTATTTACTAAAATAGTAAATTAACCTGTTAACACCACTGGACTGTAACTCTTGGAAGGCAGGGATTCCTTAACTTCTCTTTGTTTTCACTCCGTACTGGCCAACTAAGCATCTGATTATGATTTGGCTTCCCACACAGGCCACAGGAAGAGAATGTGTACCGGTTGTTCCCACACTGGAATTGCAGCCCATGAAATGCAAGTATCAACAGCTTGGTTCTCATTTTAAGTTAGTGAAGCTGGCAATCCGGCTTTCTATAGCCACTTTCTAAACCAGGTTAACACAATACAAAGATGAATTCTTGTTATGCTCCTTAAATCTGTTTCTGAGACATTAGAACTTTGGGTCATCATAAGGACGCCTACTGGAATAGGCTGCTTGGCAAAACGTCCTGGGGATGGTGGAGTAACATCTGGCATGTTGTAGGAACTCAGTAAACCTTTGTGGAATAAGAAGAGTGACCGGCAGCATAATAAATGCCTTTATGGTCCTAGCCAGTCATTGGATTGGACATAGCCATGGTTCTGTCTTGCAAGCTAGCTTTGCTGACACCAGTCTCCCTTGCTGGCCCCACCCCAGGGAGACTGACTTCTCCCAATACCCCTCCATGAAGTCATCCCTGGAGATGGTCAAAGTGGGTTTTCTCAGGACGTTTTGCCAAGCGGCCTATTCCAGTAGGCATCCTTAATGATGACCCAAAGTTCTAATGTCTCAGAAACAGATTTAAGGAGCATAACAAGAATTCATCTTTGTATTGTGTTAACCTGGTTTAGAAAGTGGCTATAGAAAGCCGGATTGCCAGCTTCACTGACTTAAAATGAGAACCAAGCTGTTGATACTTGCATTTCATGGGCTGCAATTCCAGTGTGGGAACAACCGGTACACATTCTCTTCCTGTGGCCTGTGTGGGAAGCCAAATCATAATCAGATGCTTAGTTGGCCAGTACGGAGTGAAAACAAAGAGAAGTTAAGTGTCAGATGGCATCAGGTTAAGTCCGAGGCGTCTATTTCACGGCCAGTAGGTTTGTCAGCAGGAACACCCAGAGGGAGTTGGCTACAGCTGCCTGTGTCCTGTTTGGCGGTGGGGCAGACTTTGCCAGCGGGTCCTGCACTCTCCGAGGCCCAAGAATGTTGCCTGTGGCTCTCTGTGTCTGTTGCTTAGAGTGGCAAGGTCACCGTGCCTCTCTTTAGATCTGCACTTTTCTCCACTTTCAGATCTAACCAGGTCCCATCTGACGGTCATTCTTGCCCCTGGATTTAATACTATCATGTTAGTAGGCTTTGGAGCTGTTTCTCTTTGTGTTTGTCTTTGTGGATCTTGGCTTTCGAAGTGTACCTCTGAGGGCAGCACTCTTTCCCTAATTTCAGAGCCTTAATATCACCTAACACCCCCCACCTCATAGCTCTTTTCCTCAGAAACCTTGCAAACTCCTTGCCTCTTGGTGGTGGGTGTCTGGATTTCTCTGCTTTGCCTTTGAGGTTCTGTTGGCCATTGTGGCACCATTATCTGCTGTTCTCCTTGTTGGATAAGCCACCCAGAGCAGAAGCCCCAGTGCAAGTTGCTCTGTGTCTTTGCTGCAGTTTCTTAAGCTTCTAAAACTTTGTCTATGTCATAGGATTGTTGTTAGGGTCACATAATGTATGAGCAGTGATTTATCGGTGCATAGGTGAGGTGCCTTTCTTTTTTTTTTTTTTAAAGCTACTGTATGTTGAGCACAAGCATTTTATATAGGACATAGTGGCTCACTTAGTAGATACTATTATTGCCCTCATTGTACAGATGAGGAAGGGAAAGCTCAAATGTCTCAGCACTGATAGGGGCTGCCAGAATCTGTCCAGCTCAGTTCACTCTGAACTTCCCAGTGTCCTCTGCTACATCAGGCTGAATCTTCCACTCACTTTCAAGCCAATCCAGCTTATTTCTACCTATCTACCCTTCCTTCCAAGCCAAGATCTCCTCACCTTTCCAAGTCTCTCTCCCTCCTTTCCTTTCTTCTCCAGCCCTCTTTGCTCAGCATTATTCCTGAACTCCTGTGGTACTCAAGGATGTACTGGAGTCAGAGCCATCTGGGATTACATCCAAGCTCTGCTGTGCTGCCTTGAACAAGTTGATTAATATCTCTTGAGTCACTGAAAAAAACGGGCAGCTTCCTGATGGGGTTTCTGGATGATTTCATAAACAAGTATGTGTGGAAGTTCTTTGTAAAGGGCTCCACATTCCTGTTTTCTACTACTTTCAAACACTTTTTGAAATGTTTGATTTCACATGATCAGCTACTTTCAAACATTTGAATGGTATCATTTGAATGATCAGCTGCTTTCAAACATTTTTTTCTTTGACCTGCAGTAAGGAGTATATTTTAACAGCATGACATGGTGGTAGTGAATGCACACGTTTGAATCAAAAGTTCCACAAGCATGTTCTCTTTTATTCTTGTATGTGTGTGGGTGAAAAACAAGGTTGATTTTGACCCATCTAATTGATTTTGACTACCCGCTGTGGGAGGCCACCCACGGTTTGGGAAAAAACCGTTTGGCCCAGACGACAGTAAGCCCTTTGAGGGCGGAGGGAGTATTTCCCCGGTCTGCCCCGTCACAGGCTGACAGGTTAGGAGCACCTTGGCCGGGTCTGATGGATGGGGTTTTTCATTTGAGAGGGCCGGAGGAGGAGGCTTGAGCCAATTGGACAATCATGTATTGAGTGCCCCTTGGCAAGACTTGGCCAGCAGGACCCGGGGGGCACTTTGTGTCTGCCCTGCTCAGGAACCTGCACCCTCTTGAGGACATGGAGCCGGCAGCCCCGCATTTGGCTGCCCAGGCTGCGCACAGCTGTTTCCGCGACAATTGACTCCAGTGTTCGATTCCTCCTCTCCCTGCTGAGGCGTGTTTGCTGGCCCGGACGGATGTGCCATGTCGGATTTTGGATCTCCTGCCCTGGGGGCTCTGCCTCTGCCTAGGGCCCTGCACCCACCTGTCTTGCAGGCTGGCCTCGCTGTGTGCACCGTGTCTTCCCTGCTGTGCTGGCGGGGATGGCCTCCCGCAGCCTCAGCGAAGCCTGACTGTGTCTCTTGTTGCCTGCCGGCCCTCCCCAGCATCCAGGCTTCCAGGGTGAAAGCCTCTCACAGCTTACATCCTCAGAGCCGGAGAAAACAAGCCTGCCGCTTGTGGTGCCTTAGCACTAATTTGTCACCCACTTCACTCAGCGCTGGCCCCCGGCTTCTCCTCTGTATGGCATCTTTCTTTCCCATGGCTGCTCCAGCTGGGCTGAGGCCTGACATTGGGATCACATGTCTTGGCTCCAGCCGTCGGTATTGTTCTCAACGTTGTCAGCATACCTCCCTATTGCCACCTTTCTCTGATGCAAAGGTCTTTGCATTAATAGACGTTTTTCCCTTTGAGACTTGTCTGGGCTGATGCGTCAACAAACCTCACCCCCCCGGGGATTTTCCATGCCAAGTCAAAGCCTGATATCCAACCACCTTGAGAAAAGTGTTAAGGCTTTTTGCTTTGTTTTCAGCACAACCAGCACATGTTACTCTTGTTCTTTAGGTCTATTAAATGTCACGTGCTTCTGACCCTAGGAAGAGTTTAGAATTACAGGTTTGGGATGCTAAGCACTTGTAATCTCAGGAGCCAGAGTAGGGGAAACTGTTCTGCACCATTGTCCTCAAACAGGCTGAGCAGGCAGCTGCTGCTCCACCTCTCCTCTCGTTTCCCATCCAAATGGATCCAAGATGCTCTCTGCCTCTTTCCTCCACTTCTCAAAAGCCAAAGAACTTTCCCCCGTGTTTCCTTTCGACTTCTAAATTGCTCACTTGGCTTTTTATCCAAGCTTGTATTAAATTGCTTCATAATTTCACGCCTGCAGAGCCTTTGGCATAACCTGGCTCAGAGAAGTGGTGTGTGTGTCTCTGTGTGTGTGTGTCTGTCTGTCTGTGTGTGTGTCTGTGTCTGTGTGTGTGTGTGTACCACTTCACTGCAGTGGCATCTGCTTATATCTAAGTCGGGCATGCGGGTGAGAGGCTTGCACTCTGGGCCAGTGGAAAAGGAGCGAACACAGCAAGCTGGCCATTGGCAGCTATATTTTACTCAGCAGAGATGTTGCTTAGGTGACTTTTCAAACAGCCCCCTGGGGTCCTCAGCTGTTTGTGATAAGGGCCAGGAAAAAGGTCAGGCAACTTCAACCCCTCTGGGAAGTATATAACTTGCCTACTTTAAAGCAGGCAGAATTTAACGCAGAGCAATGGAATTAGATGTATATGAATGATGTCACACCAACAACAGAATCTTTCATCATGATTCTCAGCAATTCTGTTTCAAGAGGATTAAGTAAATCTGGAAATCCATACGGGGAAAAATTTCTCGACCACTGAATGTGAGGTCTGGTATGTGTCTGTATTCTCTGCAGTCCTGTAAGACCCACCCCTCCCCAACCCCCCAAACCCCCAGCCAAATGGGAAGCAAAATTGCTCAAAAGTTCTCGTGCAGAATTACAAGACCAGGAGATCTGATCCACATGGAGATATATTAGGAAATAATCAGATAAATATGTTGCTAAAATCCTATTAAAATGCTCAACAGTTATATAAACCATGCAAATATTTAGATATTTTAAGATTTAATGGGCATGGGGAAATTGGATGTTCCTGTGATTTTAATTTAAAAAATGTCACTGCACAAGGGGGGAAAACGCCCCCTAAGAGTCAAAAGGGGGAAATGCCCTTTATCTACTCAGGCAAACAGTTGCCTTATTCCTAGCTGTCACAGAGGACATGGTGAGCCATGTTGTGCAGGGTCCAAGGTTCATGAGAAGCAGGTCTGTAAGTGGCAGGTAGTGGGGAAGTGATTTATGTTCCATGAAAATCCATTCAGCAGTTGTAGCACTCCCCGGGCATCTGATGCTTAAGGGAGCCATTGTTTGGACCTTGGAGGGACAAAAAGGCTTCAGTTACCAATGGGTGCTGATTTGGGTAGTGATATTCTTTCTCCCTTTCCAGGAGAAATGAGCATGATTATCTAGGTGTTTTTTTTTTTTTTTTAATAGCTTTTGTTCTTTCTCATTTAGTTACAATGCAAATTAAAATAGAACCTTAAAAATTAGGAGCACAGTCAATTTCAGTGTCAGGACCCAAGCAAATGGTGGAACGTAAATCAGATGTCTCATTGGAAAATCTGTGACTGTAGTTCACTTCCATTTACATTTGGGGAAAACAAATGAATGGCTATTGAGGCTAGGCATGGGAAGCAGTAATCAGTAATGGGATAAAACGACTCTGAGTGACATTACCTTAGATCACATATTTAGCTTCTACTTTTATTTTACTCTCTGGTGTTTTAATTAATCCAAATTAACTGTCAGAATTGCATTTCTCAATGTGGAAAACAATGGTGAAGAGGTGTTTGTATTTTATAATGGACCATTATTTATAAGAATTTGATGGAAATTTATAGAATTTGCTTTATCAGAAAGCACTTGTATGTTTCATTTAGGTTTCTAACACTTTTTGTCAGCTTTTTTGTAATCTGAATTGGGAGCCTAAATGGAAGGCAATAATAGCAGGAGAAAAAAGATAGGTGAAATTGTTGCCTGTTTCTTCAATATAGTGCGATCACTTTCTTCCATTTTACTTTGTCTTATAAACACTTTTGGGCATGACAGGTATTTATTGGACATCACAGGTACCTAGGCCTCAAGAAGCTTATAGTTAACAGTTTTTCTCAACCTTGACTCTACTGATATTTTGAGTCAGCTAATTCTTTGTGACGGGAGCTGTCCTGTGCATGGTGAGGTGTTTAGCAGCATCCCTGGGCTTGACGCACCAGGGGCCAGTAGAACGAACCCCACTCCATTTTCCTGTTATGACAACCAAAAACGGTTAAACGTCTCATGTAACTGTGTGTGTGTTATGTCTCGGTCATGTCTGTCACTTTGCGACCCCATGGATTGTAGTCTGCCAGGCTCGTAAGTCCATGGAATTTTCCAGGCAAGAATGCTGGAGTGGATACCGTTCCCTTCTCCAGGGGATCTTCCCAACCCAGGGATCTAACTTGGGTCTCCTGCACTGCAGGTGGATTCTTTACTGTCTGAGCTACCAGGGAGGCCCACGGGGCAGAAACCAAATCACCCCACTTCAGAACTGCTGCTTTGACTCAGTGCATCTTGCTGTAGAAACTCAGCAGCATCCTGTGCCATTCCAGATTTTCAGTTACTTATGTTAATTCCTAGTTTTGGAAAGGAAGGTGAAGTCGCTCAGTCATGTTTGACTCTTTGCGAGCCCGTGGACTGTAGCCTACCAGGCTTCTCCGTCCATGGGATTCTCCAGGCAAGAATACTGGAGTGGGTTGCCATTTCCTTCTCCAGGGGATCTTCCCAACCTGGGGACTGAACTCAGATCTCCTGTATTGCAGGCAGATGGTTTAACCTCTGAGCCACCATTTTCAAGTGCCTTGAAGTGATTTTTTTAAATTCTAGGCCAGGGAAGAATTGTTAATCATGTATAGGGAAGTGTATAGGTGTAGCAGTGTTTTCTTTATCATCGTTATTACCATTTTACAAAGAAAATGCAGCCCTGGAGCCTGTGAGTTGAAGGGAGACCCACACTGAGATCTCATGAGTGAGCAAGCAGGGTGAGGATTGCTTTGAGTAAACTCCTGGTATTCCCTGTGGTAACAGGACCCGGTGAGACCATGAAAGCTTTAAGGGTTAATACAGTTGTTGCAGTCTTCAATGTAGAGGATATAGGAGATTTTTATAGATCAAGTTTGAAATGGATTTGCTTTGTCCTGTTTCTCCCCCGCCTGCCTTCTCCCTTTTTCTTCCTCTTGCCTCTGCTTGTTTAGGAGCAGCTCTTTTGCTTGGAAAACCTGTTGCTCATCTACACAATAACTCTGATGAGATAGAAAATGATACTCTTCTCTCCAGATAATGCATGGTAGTTATCTACCAAAAAAGTGCTGTATTATCTGTAGAAAACTGCAGTGACCTGGGGCAGCTGATGCTTCGGAAGTTGTGCAGTGCGTAACTCGTGCAGCAGTACATGGTGGCCACGTTGAGCACTTTCTTTCATTCCCGTGACCTGGATGCTGCCGGTTCTTCCATTTCTGAACCCAGACCAGATCTTTTCCTGGAACATGACACCTGCATGCCCAGCTGCCTTTTGGACATTTCCTCTCAAAAAAACCCTGGAGCATCCTGGGTAACATATGCAAAATCAGATTACTGTTGTTTTCTCCCAACTTGCTGTTCCTTAAATGTAGGAGTCATCTTAGACTCTTCTTTGTGTTTGTGTGTGTGTGTGTGTATATATATATATAAAACCACCACAAGCCCTGAGTCCTCCCCATATAATTCCTGAATCCTGTGATCTTCATTCTACCCACCCCCGCACAAACTCCTTATTTCGATTTCCATCTCCTCTCATCTGGAGCCCAGGCCCTTGGAGTCCTCTCCTTAGGGTCTCTTCTGGTAGCACACCCCTTCCTGCACCTTTTAACTAGACAGTTAAATCTGATCTTGTCGCTGCCCTCAGGGTTTTCTGATTCCTTCTCTTATCCAGTCCCCTCCCCTTCCAGCCTTGTTTCTAAACTTAACCCTTTTTCCCCAGATCTCCTGATCTGCTCAGGGCAGGCTGCGTTCCAGGCACTGGACATTCTGCAGTGAAGAACACAGGGCGCGCTCTCCTGGAGCTTACTTTCTAGAGGGCTGAGCTGTTTGCAGTTCCATGAACACTCTGTGCCAGGGAAACCTCTGCTCCTCCCCTTCCTCTGGGGTGCCCACTGTGACCAGTCTGCCCAGGGAGTTGTGCTGCAGCTTCACGATCTGCCACAGCCTCACCATCTCCAGTAGAGTCCCCATTCCTTTTTATGTCGTCTTTGCATCCTGTCCTTCAAGATTCCTCTCGAGCAGAGCCTAGCTAGAGGCTTTGTGCCTCTAGCATTTTCGATAGTGCCCAGCACACAATAGTTGCTTAATAATTGCTTATTGAATGAAAGGTATGCAAGTGTGGGCACCTTTTGGGTCATGTCCTTCAAATGTATCCTATATTTTCTTCCTCTCTTTGCTCAGGCTCTTTCCTCTGCTCAGAACATCTACCCCTACACCCCACCCACCCCTTGTAAGCCACTCACTCTGTCCTTTAAAATGTCCTGATTGTGAACCCTTTCAGATTCTTTTCCTTAGTTACCTTTTCACACAGAACTTATTCTGCTCCCCCACCCCACTATTTCAGTAGTGTTTGTTCAATTAGTGCTAGGAACCTGCCATTCACTAGAAGTCATGCTGGGTTTTAGGACTATGAGGATGAGAAAGACTGGTCCCGGTCTTCAAGGAACATACAGTATAACAGGACACAGCATTTCCTTCGTGCTTGGTCATCAGATGGCTGTCCTGATGCAGGAGGCCAGCCCCTTCCACGTGGCTCTGCTGATGTCACCGTACTGCAACTTGCAGAAGGGAAAAGCAGGCATGGAGTAGCCAGGCCTGCTCAGACAGCCTTGCCTTGGAAGTGACACGTACCGTTACTCTCACATCCCTTTGACAAAGGCAGGTCACAAGTTCTCAGCTGAAGCAAGAATAGCTGAGACTTGTGGTCTCGCTGGGTGCCCTGGAAGAAGAGATGGGGTTTTGGTAGACATCTAGCAATCTCAGCCACACCTCTCACTATGCTGGTCACAAACTGGGTTATCATTAGTTGCCTGCATATTAGTTTCTTCTCTCTGTCTAGAACACTTTAACCCCCAATATTTGCAAGACTTGCCCCCTCATTTCTTTTAAATCTAAGTCTCATCTGAAAGATCTTCCAAGTGTAAGGCCACCCAGTCTAGAGAGGCTCCCCGGCTTCTTCACTGTTTTTTTTCTTCCCTGTAGAGCCTCTGTCAAGCACACTAGATTTATACATACACACACGTATATAAATATATATATATAGAGAGAATTTGTGTATATGTATACATTATATATATGTGGTATGTGTATATGTATACATCACATATATATGTCTGTGTCGTATAAAATATTCCTTACCACTAGCATCAGTTGGGAAACCCACATATGGGCTTCCCAGGTGGTGCTAATGGTAAAGAATCTGCCTGCCAATGCAAGAGACATAAGAGATTCAGGTTCCATCCCTGAATTGGGAAGATCCCCTGGAGGAGGGCACAGCAACCCACTCCTGTATTACTGCCAGGAGAATCCCTTGGACAGAAAAGCCTGAATGAGCTGCAGTCCATAGGGTTGCAAAGAGTCACACAGGACTGAGCATCTGAGTATACCATACATATAATTTATTAACATTTATATAATTTGTTATTATATATAATACATGTTACATAGTTTTAATATATTGTCTTCCGCATCTCACCCCCTAAAGTATAAGGGCCTCGAGGGCACAAAGTGTGTTGGCTCACAGCTGTATCTGCAGAACCTAGAATAGTGCCTGACGCTTCGAGATTTATGAGCTCCTTGAAGACATTCGCATTTCAGAATTATATAGTGATGCTGCCTTTTGCTGGGCATGCCTTGATGACACATACTGAACAAAGTATTGAAGCCCCTGTCCTCCTAGAGCATATCGTTTATTCAGTATATCTTTCACCTTGTGCTAAGCATTTACAAGTATTTATATTTGTGGAGTGAAAAAAAATCATTAACAGCATGCTTAGGAAAAAAAATCTCCCTGTGGTAAATATATTATTTAATTTTAGAAACTCATGGCAATTGAAGTGAAATACTTTGCAGATCATGAGAAAAAAACTTGGATGAAAATCTGTGCTGTGCTCCAGCCTTTGAAAAAGTCTGCCTCTAAGTCAGTCTCTTCATTGCTAATAATACCACCAGTCGGAGGACACTTGAATAAAGAGGCATTTGTCACTAAATGGTAAGTTAGCAGCATGTCTTGTTATCTGGGTGGAACACGTAGTCATTAAGTGGCATTTGGACTGAATCTGATTAGAATTTAGAATTGACTTGGGGACAAGCAGAAGTATGTTTCTATTTAGAAAAATTGCTTTTTTCCACCTCAAATGTTTTGAATTATAAAAAGATTAAAATTAATTTTTAAGGGAATGCCTTTGAAAGGATGGTTGTATGTTGGTGGAAATTCTTCAGGGAAGTCACATCTCAAGAGAGGGAAGCACAGAAACAGCTCAATACAGTCAATTCATTTTACTTTGAAGAAAAAAATAACTGAAAGTGCTGGTTGGTTTTCTGTAAGCTGTAACAGTTGGTTGACTCAAATTTTTATTCCTACCAATTGTGAAAATTCAGGCTCAATTTGAAGAGTGCCTGAATGTTCCAATTCTGTACAAAGATACTAAGGCTAAGGAATATAGCTGTGGCTCGTGTGTGGTTAAAGTTTCAGCAAAGGCAGAAAAGTTTTTGGAGCTAGTTACCACGTTTTGAAGTATTTCCAACTAGTCGTTATGAAGTAATGCAAGCAAAATCAGTGTCTAAGGATAGTGAAAAACTGCTTTAAAAGTGTTCAAGAAAATAGTGTGTATAAAATTTAGCATGTATAAAGCCTTAAAGGCTCTTATGAACTCCTATTCAGCAATTTATATATTATCCTATTTTAATTTATATTTATAAATTTTCTTTCCTTTTTGGATAAGTACAGGAATAAATAAGGATAGATATAGATTCTGTCCCCTTTCAGTATAACATTGCCTCATTAGACCATTAATACGAGCCACACAGTTTGAATATCTGCTCGTGTTTAGCCATTTGTGTTGTATTTAAACTTATCTTGTACAATTCTCAAATTTGAGAGACTTGGGAGATTCTAGGCTGTTAGACATTTTACCAAAACAGTGATGCCCTTTGGCTATAGGGAGTGTAAAGACACACGATCTCACTGTTTTTACTGATGCTGTCTGAATTCTTGAAGAGCTGTTTCCATCTGTGTGCTGCTACATGGTACTGGGGGAAGGGGACACCCCAGCCAGAAAGAAGACAGGTTTGGGACAAAGAGGCATGGGTTAGGATTCTGCTGTGACATTCCTAGAGGGAGTTACTTCCCACTGCTGATTCTGTGTCATTGTTAGTTAAGTGGGGATATTTCCAGGACCTACGCCATGGGGTCCTGGGAGACTGAATAAGAAAACATACAGGGACCTAGCAAAGGGTAAGCAGGAACTCTGGGCCTTGCTTCTGTCCTGTGGCTAAAGCAAAGGAATGAAAGTTTTCTATTTGTTGTCTAAATGATGGTCTGACAAATCTTGCATTCTCTCAAGACTCTGGTCTATTGCAATCAGATCAGCTTGCCCATGAAGCTGGATACACGTGGACGGGTGATCCTAAACACAGAAGGCTAAGGTAGAAGCTACAAAAAGCTGAAACTCAACATCAGAATTCAAAGACTGCCTACTGAAGAGTTCACATGATTGGGGGTTTGAAAGGCGCTTTGGAATAGGCTGCATATGTTAATCAGCAGCCTCAAAGCTAAGTTGGTAGAGACCTCTCAAGTCGACCCACTTTAAAAGCCCCTGCTGGGCTTGTGCCTGGCAGCAGTGCACTGATCCTCTTTCTGCAACTTTTAGAAAAACTTTCTGCTTAATAAGCTCAGTTCTGTGTTCAGTCTGGGCTGACTTTGTCAGCCAGGAGATTGAGATCCTGGGGCAATGCAAAACATAAATTTTAATTACTAGTTTTCATTAAAAATAACTTTTTAAAGACCTTTTTTGAGCTTTTTAGTTTTTTAGTCTTAGACTCCAGTAGAATTTGACATGCTTTTAATGTTTCAGTGGTTTTTTAATATTACATGAATAGTATTCTAGTAGCATAATATTTTAGAGAAGCTTATTTTTCTTTTAAGTTAATTATGCTCAGTTCTCTGAGAAAAACATACTTTTTATTTTTATTAATCTTTTTTTTCAAACTGCTATGTTTCTAAAACTGATACTTGAGTGATCAATAAAATAGCCTCAGTCACAAAGAGGATTCTAAGGCTGATTCCTGTGTTCTATTCAGGGACTGGCTACAAAGTTTGGGTAAATAAAACCCTTCATCAGCCACATTCAAGGACAGACATAATACTGTATAACTTCTACATTATAACCATGGTTAGAATGGCTAGGAAGGGAGATGATTTCTTTCAGTATTCATTAAATCTAATTAATATTTTGGAGTGCCATGCCAAACCTTCTATCTACATACGTATTTATTTATTTTTTTTAATTCTACTTTTGGACTCTGTGGGAGAAGGCGAGGGTGGGATGATTTGAGAGAATAGCACTGAAACATGTATATTATCATATGTGAAACAGATCGCCAGTCCAGGTTCAATGCATGAAGCAGGGTGTTCAGGGCTGGCACACTGGGATGACCCAGAGGGATGGGATGGGGAGGGAGGTGAGAGGGGTGTTCAGGATGGGGAACACATGTACACCCATGGCTGATTCATGAATGTATGGCAGAAACCGCCACAATATTGTAAAGTAATTATTCTCCACTTAAAATGAAAAAAAAAATTCTGTTTAGTGAAGAAATTAAAGAAGAATGAATAAATTTGAGTAAAAAAAAAAGTTAGGTTTTTCACCATGTACTGATGGTCCCAGCTCTTTGGCTGTACAGTCCTTAGAGGATCAGCTCAGAAGGAACCCTAGGTCCTGATTCTTGGCTGAAAAAATTCCTGTTCGTATCTGCAGTAACTGATCCACAATTTATGAAGAAATATTCCCAAAGTCCTTTAACTCTTCCTTCCAAATTAAAGTCAGTAATCATATCTGTGGGGTGCATAGCAATGAGCAAATATACTCTTTGTAAGCTTTCCTTTCTCCCAGATAAAAGCACATGTTAAACCCTCCCACCTTGACTTTTTAGCTATAAACTTAGATAGAGAAGTGAAAAAGTTAGATAGAAATCTGGGCTTCCCAAGTGGCACTGGTGGTAAAGAATCAGCCTATCAATGCAGGAGACCCAGATTTGATCCCTGGGTTGGGGAGATCCCCTGGAGTAGGAAATGGCTCCAGTATTCTTGCTTAGAAAATCCTACGGGCAAAGAAGCCTAGCAGGCTACAGTCCATGGGGCTGCAAAGAGTTAGTTGGACCAGACTAAACACAAGATAGGAGTCCATCTGCTTAAATAAATAAAAATAATAGCTAGTTGTTAACTCTGTGGGGTGGGTAGATGCACAGTGTCAGGAAGCTAAGAATCCTGCAATTCCTGGGTGCCATAGTGGGAGGCACAGCTTGCCAGAGGAGGCTTTTATAGGAACTCTCTGGTAACTGCCTTCAGAGCTGTTTTCCAAAATTAGACCATGACACCTACTCTCAGGGGATGCCCCCTCCCCACCTCCAGCCCTTCAAAGTTTTCTGGTTGAAGAAGGTTAGAAGATGCAAAAAATGTCATCCTTTTCACTGCACTTTGGATTATAGACTCTAAGATGTTCACCCACAAAGGAGCCTATTTTACCTTGACGTTACGAAGCTTGCCAAGAGATTTTGGCACAGAACATCTGCAACACACACCCACATTTGATTCTTCTCCATAATAGCTTGCTGGAGCTGGCAGCCATGCATCTACTTTGTACAGGAAGTTGGGAGATGCCTGTTAAATTTAACAATATAAGAGATACCACTGCTTCCTGAGAGGGAAGTACATAATAAGTTCATCTTATTTTTTTTAAGGCCGTTTTGTATGGCATATGGGATCTTAGTTCCCCAACCGGGGATTGAACCTGTGCCCCCTGCATTGAGAATGTGGAGTCTTAACCACTGGACCCCCAGGAAAGTCCAAGGGGCTCATGTTTGTCATCCTTCTTGGGATGATTTTGTTAGAATCTCTTGTTCTCATTCAACCTAGAACATCAGCCTTCTGCACAACAATGGAAACAACCTTTAAAAGGTCGGCAGAATTTCATCAGCATTTTTCAGTCTTGTCTGTGGATATAAGGAAACTGAAACATCAAGCTCAATCAGTTTTAAAAACAAACCTTAATTTTTTAGAAGAGTTTTAGATTTACCAAAAAAATAAAAATGCAGAGGTAGTATTTTATAAAGAGTTAGTTCCCTTTGTTCCACACCCAGCTTCTCATTATTAACATCTTACGTGCTACTATCATACATTGGTTACAATTAATGAACAGATATCAATGCATTGTTATTAACTAAAGTCCACATTTTATTCAGATTTCCTTAGTTTTTACCTTATGTCTTTTTTTTTGGCCAAGATCTCATCCCAGGATACCACGTTACATTTAATCATCATGAGTTCTTTGGCTCCTCTTGTCTGTGACAGTTTCTTAGGCTGATTTTGATGACCCTGATGGTCTTGAGGAGCTTCTCAAAGCTCTTTGGGTATTTTGTAGGATTTATCTGATGTTTTTCTTACGATTCCACTAGGGTTACAGTTTTTGAGGGAAGATCACAGAAGTAAAGTGCTCTTGTATCGAGGGTACCTACTGCTATCAGCGTGACTTCCCGCTGTGGACGTGGCCTTGGCACTTGGCTGGGGAAAGGCTGTCATGTCTCCCCGCTGTAAAGTTACTCTTCACCCCCTGCATCCCCCACCCCATTCTTATTGGAAAGAAGTCACTGTATAAAACCCATACTAAAGGAATAGGGTTGTACCATTTGGGGGAGAGTGTGTACCATACTTTACTTTGGAGTCTACATACGTTGTTTGGAATTCTTAAATATGCATATATTATCACACATATTATTTGGGGTTCTTAAATGTATTTCTAAGTGTGTGGCTTTGAAAACTACTCGGGTGGTGGAATGGTTACTGTTGCATTCATCATAGGTACCTACAAACTTGTTTTGATAAGCACTCGACTCTAACGAAGAGGGAAAGATAGCTTTCCCAAACTGAAGCCACCCAGCCTTGATCGGAGCATTTGTGTCACCGCCAGTGTTTGTTCTTAGTAGCATGCCAGAAGTTCCAGATGCTGCCCTCTCTGCTTTTCTGTGTCAAGATTTAATCCTGTTTGTGCATTTTCTGCTGCTTCAGTTGCGCTGGTGTGATGCTTGGAGACCACAGACATGTTTGTGCGATATCACTGCCAAGTGTGGGCTCTGTTTAGAAAAAGGCTACTATGACAAAGCTTACCATTTTAACATCTGTATGCGTTTTAAGGGCATTTCCATCAAAGACGTCCTTTCGTGTCTATTAATTGCTTTGACTTTAGTTATCCCCAGGAAGAGAATATAATTAGAGATTTTTCTGTGTAATCGACTTTCAGATTGCTTCATATTTGACATTTATGCACATTTTAATATGATGTCATTGTGGGGATCATTTTGCTTCTCAGTTCTTTCAAAATATTCGTGTAATTTTTAACAAATTTATTTTAGAATAGCCATTTCACTTTTTGATAAGTATGTACTTGGTGAGAATTGGAAATTTCTTTCTAACATAGAAATGTGTGTATATATATATATATAATATGTATATTTCATTATGTAGCTATTAAAGATGAAAAGATTTTAAAATATTTAATATTAACATATCTTCCCGACCCAGGGATTAAACCCACATTTCTTGCATCTCCTGCATTGGCAGGTGGGTTCTCTACCGTTAGCGCCACCCAGGAAGCCTATATATACACACATACATACATACATGTGTATATAAAAATGAATAATCTTTTCTTTAGCAAAGAATGAAACAATGATAATATTTGGACTTTTAGAGATGATTTCTCTTAAGGTAGTGATTCACAGATGCTCTTGCAACCCAGCAATTTTATTTCTAAAAAAGACTAATGCCCTATTCCTATTCATAGAAGAAGAAAATGGGTTAATAGAAATAGGTTTTCAGTTTCAAGTTTTTATCTTGTCAG
Source organism: Oryx dammah (assembly GCF_014754425.2). Taxonomy (NCBI): domain Eukaryota; kingdom Metazoa; phylum Chordata; class Mammalia; order Artiodactyla; family Bovidae; genus Oryx; species Oryx dammah. The sequence goes on from NW_024070187.1 coordinate 25,606,501, forward strand.
CTTAAACATTTGGCGTCAGCCTCCACATACCTGTTAAATACTAGTAGACGTGAATAAGTTGTGAAAGAATATGAACAGAAAAACTCAGACAGCCAATGAGTTCAATAACTGTCTATTAATTTTGTTGAACACATGAGTTTAGGCTGTGGTTTTACATGGCATTCATATTATGCCTCTTCGGCCAGAGAAATTGCTCCTGGTTCATAAGCAGCAGCCAAGTGTTTTGGTATTTCATGCTGTTCCTCAGTGGGCGGCATGGCTGTTAGATGCACCATCATTGAGAAGTTGGAGACCCACTGCCCTGGTGAATAAGAGGCAATTAGGGAACCTCTGGGAGCTTCCTGAGACAGGAAGGCATGGGTCATCCTAAAGTTGTGTAATAATTGTCTGTATATCCTTCTGCAGGAAGAAAAGAATTGGCTTTCCCACCCACAATTTTGGCATAAAATGTCTGTATCTCAGGCCAAGGTTGTGTGTAAGGATTATGAAGTCCCCAGTGGGTTGAGCTGTAGGTGGAAATACCAGTTCAGTGCTGGAGAACCATTCTCCACTGGGTGTGTGTCTGTGTGTGTGTGTGTGTGTTCATGCAAGTGCCTGAAGTGTTTTTCCAATCTTTTTACAGGAAGGAAAAAAATGAATTTATAGAGTTGCTTCTTTCCCCTAGTAACATCCTAACAGTGTGGTAGATCTTTTTTAATTTAAAAAGGGTGGGTTAGACTACTGAGAAGCTGCTAGCTTATTGTTTGATCATCAGCATTGTGTTGATACTGATGATGGTGGTGAGTAAAGCAAGATATATGAAAGCAGTCCTTAAACATAGTTTGTATTCTATTTAACTTCAAGCTAATTCTTTTTTTTATCTACTTATTTTTAAATCTACCTTTTAGCATAATACTTGGAAAATTTTTGATATGCAGTCCCATTTATTCATTCAGCCAACTTGTTTTTGAACACCTATGTGCAAGGTGCTTTGTGGGGGAAACAAGAGGAAATGACATGTATGGTCTCCATTCTTGCGAAGCATACATTCTAGTAGGGGAAACAGCTGAAAAAACAACTACAAATACAATCAAAAGAGATAATTTCAGGATGTGGTGAGGTGAAGGGGGAAGTAAACAGCTAATGGAGTCAAGACTAGCAAGGGTGTGCCAAAAAAGAGTTCTCTGAGATGTCATTTGAAATGAACCCCTAGGTCATGAAATAACGCATCTCTGTAAAGGAAAAGGAAGAGATTTAATTAGCACAAGGGTTGAAATGGGAAATTCTGTGGTGTAGTCAAGGAGTTGAAAACAGACCTGTCTGTCGGAGAGGTGGTAGGAAGGAGGACGTGGAGATCCTCACGGATCATGAAGTATGATGTGTCTACAGAAAAGTGATTGCAGTGAAGAGCTTTCACAAATTGAATATAACTGTAACCAGCATGCAGATTGAAAAACCAATCATTTCCACTGGGACCATTGGGAAGCATCGTTTGGGACTATAGTTCACTCCTGTTGTTACTTGTGTATGGTCCAATCTGGAGAAGGCAATGGCACCCCACTCCAGCACTCTTGCCTGGAAAATCCCATGGATGGAGGAGCCTGGTAGCCTGCAGTCCATGGGGTCGCTAAGAGTCAGACACGACTGAGCGACTTCCCTTTCACTTTTCACTTTCATGCATTGGAGAAGGAAATGGCAACCCACTCCAGTGTTCTTGCCTGGAGAATCCCAGGGACGAGGGAGCCTGGTGGGCTGCCGTCTATGGGGTTGCACAGAGTTGGACAGGACTGAAGCGACTTAGCAGCAGCATGGTCCAATCAGGTGTCAGGGTTTTGGTTTGATTTAAACTTGTAGTTTTCTCAGGCTGTTTCTTTTATAACAACCCAATGCCTAAATGCTTTTAGCAGCACGCAGGGTATTTTTCTGTGGGATTTCATCATGAAAGTGAAAGTGTTAGTTGCTCAGTCATGTCCAACTCTTTGTGACCCAAAGACTGTAGCCTGCCAGGCTCTGTCCATGGGATTCTCGAGGCAGGAATACTGGAGTGGGTTGTCATTCCTATCTCCAGGGTATCTTCCTGACCCAGGGATTGAACCCGGGTCTCCTGCATTGCAGGCGGATTCTTTACCATCTGAGGCACCAGGGAAGCCCATCACAGTGCCACATTTACACCCCACCCCCACCAGCCTTTACCATGAACATGGACATGGAATTATTTGGTAGCTAATATACACATATGTTTTCCAAAAGTCTTTTTAAAAAGCGAGCATTATTCTATCAGAGGATTCTTTCTCAGAAGTATTTGTGAATCTGCCCTTTGGGTCCAAGCTGAAATGTTTGTTTTCGTTGGGAATTTATGTATGTTAACAGAGTTTATATTTTCTGTGGTAATGGAATTTTGGGGGATTGTTGCTTCGTTATATTTATAATCTTGCATAAAAAGCCTGCAGCGGCATCTAACTGAATTTAAGCTAGAAATAAAGATAATGCAGTAATTTCAAATAGTCATGTGTTCAAGATAAAGATTTTAAAGTGATGATTCCACAGTGAATTTTAATGGTTATTGTGTACAATGGCACTTATGGAACATCTGTTCAGTCACTAAATGAATATAACTAGTATTTTAGGTTAACATACTAGTTAATCTAGTTAGATTTGTAATGTGAGATGAGAACTTTTAATAAGCTTTCTCTATAATGGTTCATGCCGCAAACACAAAGTATGAGACACTACCCTAAATCATAGCAGGGTTTTTGAAATCAAAAGGCTCATGTTTCAAATCAAGATGAGTTTCAAATTTTTAAACACACAGCTAAGAAGTTAAAAGGCAGTTACATAACCAGATATTTTGTATCCTTTTGGGGATTTGGGATAAGATGTTTCTTTTTATAATGTAAAGAAAATTTTATTTTTGAAGGGATCAAGTATAAAATGGAATTGAAGTTACATTTTGAGAAAAACTTGATTGTAAGACCCTGTTAGCATTTAACACATCACTGAAAATGCTTTTGACATCTTCTTTGGGAGACTTTTGGAGAAAAACTGGCTGATGTGTGAAATCTGGTTTGCTGTAGTCTTGTTCAAACTGGTGGTTAGTTATTTTAACCCCCTGATCTGGTGATTCCAAGAAACTTTCTGAAGACATCCCTAAAAATGCACAAATGCCTATTTCACCATTAAAGGTTCTTTCAGTAAAAGCTTATAAATAATTTTTTAATGAAGTGAACCCATTCTTACGACATTTGAAGCAGAAGCATATTATTATTTTCACTCTATCATTATCTTGTCTTTTATTTTTAAAAGCTCAATTTTTCCCCCCGTATCAAAACAATGTGATTTAGATGGCCAATTTGGGAAAGAAGATTCTTTTCATTCTCCTTTTCTGTAATACCGCCACCTAGAGATAACAGTTTTCAAACTATCTACTACTTAATGCATTGTTTTCATTTCCAGATAAATTTGAGTGTTTTCGCCTTGGACGTTTTTTTTTTCCCTCTTGGAGATTTTGGTTGGTCTTAAAATACTATTATATTGTTCAGCTTTGCTTAATTTACTCTTATTACTTTGGACAACAAATCAGATAATTTTATACTAGTAGTGTTATCTAGAAATATGTTTTGCTTACTGAAACATTTTAAAATGTTAACTCATTTTTTAAAAGTTTTAAATATAAATGCATATTAAATTAAATATTGAAAATACATGCTTGTATAAATAAAGACCATTGTGCTGTTGACTATCCTTGTAGTGGCATCAAGTAAAGTAACAATAAATGAATCATTCATTGTTTTAAATCTTCCATCTTACATGAAAAACTTAATAAATTCTGGGTAGTTCTTGAGAGGTAAACCAGTTATAGGGAAGGGATGGAGAAGTCTAGAAGCTGAACTTACTGTGGTGATCCATGAAAATGTTAGTTGCTCAGTTGTGTTTGACTCTTTGCGACCCCATGGACAGTAGCCCTCCAGGCTCCGCTGTCCATGGGATTCTCCAGGCAAGAATACTGGAGGGGGTTGCCATTTCCTTCTCCGGGGGATTTTCCTGACCCAGGGATCGATCTCAGGTCTCCTGCATTGCAGGCAGAGTCTTTACCATCTGAGCCACTGGAGTGAGGGGTAGAGAAGTCTAGAAGCTCATCTTACTGTGGTGATCTGTGAAAGTGTCAGTTGCTCAGTTGTGTCCAACTCTTTGTGACCCCATGGACTGTAGCCTGCCATGCTCCTCTGTCCATAGAATTCTCCAAGCAAGAATACTGGAGTGGGTTGCCATGCCCTCCTCCAGGGTACTTCATGAGATTGGAGTTTATTAGCACATATGCTTGAAAAGTGCTTCAGCCACAGCTGCATCCAATGAACAGACCACGTCATAAGGGATCCGTCCATTTCTTGGCTCCATTTTCTCTTGGATTGATTCCATTCTCCATCAGGCTATCCCCATATGGTTTCAAGATGGCCACCAGCAGCTCCTGGCATCTTTCCTACTAGTTTAAAAACCCAAGCAAATGAGAGTTTTTCTTGCCAAATGCTTGAGTAGAAGTCCCAGTATTGAGTCTCCCTGAACTAGTTTTGCTATTTTCAAACCAATCATTGTGGTAGGGTAGGTGGAGTGCTGTGATTAGCAGTGTTGGATCACGTCCCTCCCATCTCACCCAGTGTGTTGCCCCAACAAAGATCAGGGTGATGTAACTAGAAGAGAAGAAACAGACTCTAAGCAGGAAGAAAAGCCCCTGGCTGTCTGATCTGATGATCAATAAAGAGTAAAGTCGAGTTCCCATCAAACCTTTCGCTGGATGCCGTGTGACTTAGCATATAACTGTGTGTGGACTTCTTTTTCCACCATTGCTTCGTTGCACTGGTTTTGTTAAGACGAAAAACAAACTTCTACTGTTTTAAAATCTCCTTTCAGCACTAAGCAGGTCCTAAATAACTGACCCCAAATCCTTCACTGATTATCAGTCTCTAAAGTAGACTTAAGTAGAGTTCAGTAGGAAATGTTGAAATCGTTGTTTAGTTTTGGTTTTTGGTATGTGTTTGAGAGAAATAACTTAACTCCCTAAGTGCACAGATTATTATTTTTTTTGCCACAAGGATGTGGAAGAATTTTCCCTACAAATGTTTAATACTGTAAAAAGCAACAGATTTGGACTGAGAATAGTAACCTGAGGTTAATATGATTTCTGAGAGGGTATGGAGGACTTTTTGGGTGTCTGTGAACCCTCTGAAATCCTAGCAAATTTTTATGTGTGTGCGCATCTGTACCTGGGTGCGACTTCCTTGAGACAGCATGCATAGCTTTTGGTAGACCCTTAAAGGGGAATCCCTAACCCACAGAAAGTTCAGGACCCAGGAATGAGAATATCTTACACTGACTGACAGTCGCTGACTTTACCGAGGTTAAGCAACTTCTTGTGTGGGGGAGAAGTTAAAGGAATAATGTAACTTTGGAGACACTAAAGGACTTCAGGCTTAGGATGAACTGTTCACTTGTGTTAATAAGTTCAGTCTTCACAAGGTTCAAGCAAAATATATTATGGATGAACCTGTAATAAAATGGGCTTTCTCAGTGCTGCAGTGCCATGGTTAATGACAGGGAACGTGCTGCCAGCTGATTTTGGCTCAGGGCTCTGGAGCAGGTACAGACCACCTCTCCTCTTTAGGAAGTAAAGGGAAAGTGATAAAATGCATTACTTTGCTCTCATAGGACTTCTCCAATGGTTCAGATGGTAAAGAATCCACCTACACTGTAGGAGACCCAGGTTCCATCCCTGGATTGGGGAGATCCCCTGGAGGAGGGCATTGAAACCCACTCCAGTATTCTTGCCTGGAGAATCCCATGGACAGAGGAGCCTGGTGGGCTATGGTCCAGGAGGTCACAGAGAGTCAGACACGACTGAAGGCACTTAGCACACACACTCTCACAAGCTGTTTATGACAACAGATTAATAAAGGCGTGAGAAGCATCCTTCGCTGGGGTGAGGAGGGAGGCCTGGGTGGCAGTTAACATCAGCGGCGAATCCCCTCGGCATTTCTTTGTGAGAAAGAGGGAGGAGGAGGGGTGAGCCTGAAGTTTCACTTCACCCAGTCACGGCTGCTGTTATGCTTGTCTCCATTTTGGTTTTTCCCTCCAAACTCAAGTTGGCCCAGTGAGTCTAAGCTTGGGCCTTGTGCCTGTGGGGCTGCCTGGGGCCAGGTGCGAACCTTCCTAGTTCACGCGCAGGGCGTTCTGTGTTCACATCGCTGACGTCACTCTTTTCAGTTTTGAATGACTACATAAACATCAGATATCGAGGGTCTGGTGGAAGGATTCAGTCTCTCATATTTCGTGAAGGAACAGAGGTTCTCCCAGATAGTCCAGTGGATTCGGGTGAAGGAGGGCCCTGTGGCAATGTGGTGCCGTGTGAGTTGGTGTGTTTTCCTCAACTCTTGAGGCCGTTTGGTTTTCATGTCTCCCTCTGTCCTCACCCGGACCCTGGGAGTCCTGGTGTCAGTGACTTTACAGCCAGCATGCACAGAGCCTTTTGCTAATTAATGGCTTAAAACTCTTTTGACGGTGACCTATAGTATAATAAGGTATATTTTGCAGCATGACCCAGGATATACCTGTATAAATGTGCAGAGTATTACTGTTGTTCAGTCACTAAGTCAGATCCGACTCTTTGCTACTCCATGGACTGTAGCATGCCAAACTCCCCTGTCCGCCACTACCTCCTAGAGTTTGCTCAGTTTCATGTCCATTGAGTCAGTGATGCTATCTAACCATCTCATCCTCTGCTGGCTCCTTATCCTCTTGTCCTCAATGTTTCCCAGCATCAGGGTCTTTTCCAGTGAGTGGACTCTTCTCATCGGGTGGCCGAAGTATTGGAGCTTTGGCAGCAGTCCTTCCAATAAATATTCAGAGTTGATAAATGTGTGTGTAGATATATCTAAAAAGGTTTCAGAAAGTAATATTTACTTATACACTGTGCTCTAAGACTGGATTTTCTATGCCATGGAGGGAAATACTGCTGATCTCCTCTTGTTGAATCAGTTTCATGACTCGCTAATAATAGTTTGCTACCTGTACTTGGAAAGCTACCTTTCCCAGGGAGGTGCTACCATGTATTGGCTTATATCACTGGGGTAATGGGGGCTCAGGGCACCACCGAGCAGTTGAGTCTCTGTGTGGCACAGCAGAACCAAGTTGTGTATTGGCAGTAGCAATTGTGATCTCTTAGAGGCAGTAGGCATAGCAGTTAAGTGAGAATGTTCCAGTTAGAGTGTTCCGTTTGTTCTTGGCTTTATGACATTACCATTTGTCTTTGTTGTTGGGTAAGTTTCTTAACCTGAGTTGGTTTCTGTATATTTAAAAAAAAAAATTTAGCATAATCATGTAGTAATGTTTAACAAATGTTTGCTGTGAATGTTGTCAATATTCTAGCTCAATATTTACATGGACCCCAGTTGGCATGCATTTTCCTTCTGCCCTTTGGAATAATTTATATTGAGCCCATTTAGGGTATGTGGCTTAGGTGTGGGGATAAACCCTATGTTCCAAAGTGTGGGTTATAAGCCATGTAGTTAAATGGAAACAATATATTGCAACCATTTACACCTTGAATGAGTCAGGGCTGCTTTCAATTACAAGTAACAGAAACCCCAATCAAACTGGCTTCAGCGAAAACAGGAAATTATCGATTCACATAACGGAAAAGTCTAGGTGTATTGTTTTCTGTGTTGGTCATATCCAGCTGTTGTGACAATGTCAGAAATGTCTTTCTCTCCCTCTCTTGCTCTGCCTTTCCCTCTTGGCTTCATTTTCAGGCACGCTTGCCCCAAGCAGTGGCAGAAACAGCCACCAGCTGCTCTGGTTTTATATATATCAGTAGCAAAAAGAGAAAGTCTCCTCTGTGGTTTCGACTCGGTGCTACTCTGATGGGCCTTGACTTGGATTGTTACTTGAAAATGCAAGTCCTTGAGCCCAAAGCACAGTGAGGCCACCGATACTAAAACATCAGAGTTTGGAACAGAGAAAGGTTTATTACAGGGCCATGCAAGATGAGTGGCTCATGCCTTAGGAACCCCAAACTCCCCAAGAGCTTTCAGCAAAGCCCTTTTACAGGAAAAGTGAGGGAGGGGCATGGTGAGTTGTTGCAGACTTCTTGGTGTCAGATAGTTTGTTCTTGAAGTCGGGTCATGATCAAGTAATAATGCTCCTGTAACTCTCTACCAAACGAATGTTACTGCCTGTTCTGACAAGGAAGGGCAGGAGACACAGCTTTACCCTACAAGGTCCTAATCTGGACAGAGGAGACAGATCCCAGCAGCTCCCTCAGATCCCCAGACCCTGCCCAGTTGTCATCACTCAGGGAACCAGGCACCCAGGACTCAACTCCTCAGGTCTCCCAAACACTGGGGACCAGGTCCCTCAGACTGTGACCTTGGCAGATGGCTGCTGCTGCTAAGTTACAGAGACAGAGATGGGGGAGACGCTCACTGCCATCTCAAGGTCCAGGCCCAATCCGTGGGTGACCTTGGCAAGGGCTTTGGGGTCCTAAGGGACCCAGTCCCCCATCCTGTTCCCTGGGCCCCCCCAGTTCACCCACTGGCCTGAGGCCGGGTGAGCTGGAGAGCCTTGGGCAGAAGGCCAGGATTCACCTCTTAACCTCCCTCCTCCCCTGATGACCAATGGCTGAATTGCCTCCCTAATGGTCCTCTCACTGATAGTTGGTTGTTTATGGGCGGGGCCCACTGTGGCACTGCCCACTGGCTGAGCAGGGACCACTAATGGTCACCCATAGACAGTTGGAAGCTTGTGGGTGGGGCCTATTGTGATGCCAACCAATGGTTGAGCAGGACCCATTGCCTAGTAACTGTGCAAAGTAATGGTGCACAGCAATGGCTACATGCTAAACTCGCCTTGCTCTATTAAAGGATGGACTCTGGTCACCCCTCTGACTTCTGACACCTCAGTCACTGAGTCAAGGTGGGCAGTGGTACCTGCCTGCCCCACTCAAACCACACAGAAATAACAGGGCAGGGCTGCTGCGTGGGGAAATCACAATAGGTATGCACTCTGCACCTCTACCATTCCTTCTTGGAATGCAGGACTTTTTGCATAAGATATTGTCTTTGACTAATCCAGCTGAGAGTAGTGTTATCACTTACTTCTCATTCCAAACTACCTTTTATTTCCACTTGTTATAGTACAGCTATGTAGGAAGATGAGCCATCCCTTCTTTTTTGATTACTGCTAAAAAAAGAAAAAGTCTTTCCCAGACATCCAGTCTTTTTTGTTGCTGCTTAAAAGTTATCATGTCCTTCTGTCTTATTTTATGCCTCCCTCTCTCATATGCTTTCCCAAGCTTTTAGCACTGGTTGCTCTCATGGTAAACAATCAAACACAGATATGTGACACCCCATGTCCTCAGTGGTCGCCCCCTTTCATTTTGTGATCTGGCCAGTCTGAGGGTCAGATTGTGTTTGCCATACCCTTTTCAGCCTTGGCTGTGAGTGAGGATCACTGCCATACTCCGGGAGGTTGGGCCTCTGAGTTGTTGGACAGCCCCTGACTTAGTGCCTGTACCTACATGCATAATGCATGCACACACACACACGCACACACACACACACGCACACAGACACAGATGGGGCCAGAGACATTGGGCACTGTGGACACTGGGGCTCCAGATGGTGAACTGGGTCTGCCAGGTTTTGTAACAGAGTTATGGGTCTGGAGCCAGTGAAGTTGAGGTCACAGCCCAGAGCCTTTCATCTGCCATGGGCAAGATATGTTGAGCCCACTAATTAAATTATAAATAAGGTAGGCACTCGTTTATTTTTTATTGTGTTAAAATACGTGTAAACTTTACCATCTTAACCATTTACGTGCCCAGTTCAGTGATATATTTAGACTGTTATGGAGCCATTATCACCATCCATTCCCTTCAAGCTTTGCATCTTGTAAAACTAAAACTGTGTACCTATTAAAGAATAACTTTCCATTCTCCCTTCCCTCTAGCCCCTGACAGCCACCATTGAACTTTGTGTCTCAATCATTTTGACTTTTTTAAGTACCTCATATAATTGGAGTCATGCAGTATTTATCTTCTTGCGACTGGCTTGCTTCACTTAGCATAATGTCTTCAAGATTCACCCATGATTTAGCGTATTAGAGAATTTCCTTCCTTTTTAAGGCTGCATAGTGCTCATTGTATGCGTATACTACATTTTGCTTATCCATTGATCCATTGATAGACACTTGGTTTGCTTCTATGTTTTAGCTATTGTGAATAATGTTGCAATCAATATTACTGTACAAATATATCTTTGAGACCCTGCTTTCAGTCCTTTTGGGTATATATCCAGAAATGGAATTGTTGGGTTGTATGGTAACTCGTTAATTTTTTGAGGAGCCTCCATCCTGCTTTCTGCAGCAGCTGTACCATTTTGCATTCCCACCAACAGTGCAAAAGGATTCAGGTTGCTTCACATCCTTGTCAGCACTGGTCGTTTTCTGTTTTTCTTTTTTTTATAATAGCCACCCATTTGGGTGTGAGATGGTATCTCATTGTAGTTTTGATCTACATCTCCCCATTAGTGATGTGGAACCTCTTTCCATGCTCTTGTTGGCCATTTGTGCATCTTCTTTGGAGGGATGTGTATTCAAATTCTTTCGCAATTATTTGCATTCCTTTATTTTTAAAGCCCAATATTGTGCTCTAATATTTTATGACTGTGTAGGATAGATAAGCCAAATGTTGAGAAGTACAGATATACACAAATACATGAATTTACTTATTCCCAAAGTGTTACTTTTGGGGCAAAATTAGGAAGTTCCCTAAAAATATTTTAAAATTCTTTTTAAAGTCACAGAGTTTTTATGTGTAAGTTTATACATAAGTGTATGGAAAACATAAGTATGTTAAATATCAGACAAGAAACAGATGTGACCTGGATGTATTATCTACTGGGAGCTTTGTAACTCCTGGCATGTCCACTTGTGTGAAAACACGTTCACACACACAGTTGCAGCCTTGTTGTCAAACTCAGAAGAAATGGTCACTAGTTAACCTGGAGAGTTGATTAAAATGATGAGGATACATGAAAACTGACACATACTTGACACATTTTATTTTAAATGAGAAAATTTATAAGCAGCATGTTGATTAGCATTTTGATTTTTTTCCTAGCTAGTAGTTTACACGTGGTGACCCTGATAATTTTTTTCCCAGTGCTCTGTCACTTGGTATAAAATTTGGAGTACCAAAAAATTTCTGATGTTGGCTCGAGGCCTTTTCCTAGAAGAAGGATCCTCTGACTGTAGTGTCTGTTATATAAACTCAGCCATAAATCTGTTGCCTACATCTTCCATTTATATTTCTTTAAGGCAGACCTAGGGTTTAGCAATCCTTGCGAAGGTAATCTATGTTTAGGATTCTTCTAGACTTTTTCCAGTCTTTAAGAATTCTCTCTTGCACATCTAATTCAGCAACAGAATTTTTCATGATTTACCTTCACTGAGCCTTTATAAGGTATTTAATTTTGTTTTTAGAGAAATGACTCCTTTTTTGACATTCATAGTTAACTGCTTTTACATGGTGCTTGGAGAGTATAAATGCGAAGCAAATGCAATTGGCACAGAAAGGAAGCCCAGTTCACCTGGCATGAGCACACAGCTCTATCGGTGGGAGCAAATGTGAGCAGGTGTGTTGGCGCTCTGACCGCCGGTGACTGACACTCGTGTGGGAGTCACTGTGTGTTCTGAGCTCTTCACGTGGACTGACTAATTTAATCTTCCCAGAACCCCATTGGGTAAGGCACTGTTGTTTCTTTATTCCAGATGGGGAGAATGATGCACGGAGAGGCTGTGAGATTTGCCTAAGAGTAGCCTTCTAAGAGTTGCCAGCTCTCAACCTGCCTTAGTCATTTCATTTTGGAAAAGGAATGAGAACATTTTACATGGAGGTCAATTAAGAGCAGGGAGGGTGAGCAAGAGTGCAGCTGTGTAGAGATATTTGTCCCTTAAACAGAAACCTCGTCATAACACAAAGCCTTCCAAAACATTCTCCACAGTGTCCTAAAATTAGAATCTAGGCTTCCAGAGGTAGACATGACCTACATAATCACTTATCCCTTCGCCTACATATCCTGACAGGGTAACCAAGGCCCAAAAGGGAGAGATGACTTGCTTTACAAGGATCTAACTAGTTAGTGGCAGGTTCTTTGTGAAATTAAGCTTCCTGGTTTGCTCCACATTTTCTTCCAGAAGAAAGGGATGCATGCCTTTCTGAGAGAAACATTCAGGAAATGAGTCAGAGCCTGCCAAGGGAGGAGGAAGGTTGGTAGATAGGAACACCTTAGTGTTAAATCGAATCCACATCTGTCTCAAGCCAGTGCAGAGCTTGTACCAGAGATTCTTAGAGCTGGAAAGGGTCTAGTGATGTGGTTTTATCCATCCTGTCTAGAAAAGGAAGGAATGAGGCCAGCTGAACATCTCCAAGGCGGATGATTCTCTTGCCACTTGAGAAAGCTGCGCCTCAGAGAGGACAAGTTGTCATCCAGAATCACACCGCCAGAAGGGAGCGGAAGCTGGGAGTGGACCTCTTCTGATAAGGTTGAGGCCCAGGGTCTTCGTGATGCCCCTCATGGGGCAGGGCGGTCATGTGACAACAGGTTCTCTTGGCAAGAAGTTTTTATAAAAGCTACTCCTAAATGTCTCTTTAATTTCAATCTCTATCCTTCTGAATCGTTTCTCTGCCTTTTGGCTAAGATCAGTGTGTATATCCTGCTGCAGTCCTCAGTAACAATGAAAGCAATTGGTCATAGTATTTTGGGTAACAATCTTTATATATATATATATATTTTTAAATTGGGATATAAAGAACAATTTATATATAATTTCTATACAATTAATTCCTGTGTAAAGAACGGTTGTATACACTTAAGGTGTACAGTATGATGAATTGATACACACATGCATTGTAAAATGGTTTTAAGGCTTTTTCTTTTATTGAACTTTAAAAAATTGAAGTATAATCAACTTTTAACACTGTTAGTTCTTGGGGCATATTATAGTGATTTGATATTTCTGTATGTTTCAAGATCACCACCTTAAGTCTCGTTATCATCTGTCATCATACAAAGCCCTTACAATACTGCTGACTTACTCCCCTTGCTGTACCTTCGCCCCCACGACTCATTTACTCTGTAACTTGAAGTTTGTTCTTCTTCATCTGCCTCACCGATTCTACGCATCTCCCCCTCCCCAGCCCCTCTGACAACCACCTGTTTTCTCTCTGTTTCTATGACTCTGTTTTGTTTGTTCATTTGTTTTGTTTATAGATTCCACATATAAACGAAATCATATGGCATTTGTCTGTCTGCCTTATTTAACTTAGCATGATACCCTTGAGATCCATCTATTTGTCACAGATGGAAAGATTTCATTCTTTATTATAGCTGTGTAATACTACATTATATATATATACACCAGCAAACGCACACTCGCGACGTATTCTTTAACTGCATCTATTGGTGGTTGCTTCCGTGTCTTGGCTGATGAAAATAATGCTGCAGTGAACACAGGTGTGTGTGTGTGTATATATATATATATTTTTGAATTAATGTTTTTGATTTCTTCAGAAAAAACGCCCCAAAGTGGAATTGCCGGGACATATGGTGGTTCTGGCTTTAGTACTTGAGGAAGCTCTTTCCTGTTCTCCTAGTGACTGCACCAAAAAGTACATTCCCACCAACAGTGCCTGAGCACTCCCTTTTCTCCACATCCTTGTCAATACTTGTTATTTGTTGTCTTTTCGATGGTAGCCATTCTGATGGGTGCGAGGTGATACCTCATTATGGCCTTGATGATATTTCGTGAGTGAACTTGCACCTTGGATATTTTTGAGTCTGCTTGAGGCGGGAAGGAAGGCCAGTTAGCAGTGCCTGGGCGCTAGTTGAACCTTAAGGTGGAGGAAGTCTCTTTCGGGTCTCCACTGCTCGTGTTCACAGCTGTGGCGTAGCATCTCCAGCAGGCCTGTGCTGGGTAGCTTTCAGTCCAGGAATAAGGGATGTGTGACAAAGGGAACTCACCACCTTAGACAGCCGACCCCATCTTCAGCCAGGAAGTGATGCTCCCGTATCATCTTTTACAGGATGAAGCTTTTTAAAACATTACTTTAGATTTATGTTTACAAAAATAGTTAATGTTTAGCATGGAAACTTGGACAACCGAAGAGAGCTCAAGGAAGAATATGAAAACCTATGCATACTGGTTATCTTTTGCTGTAAAACAAATTCCCCAAAGCTTAGCAGCTTAGAGTGACCAAGCCTTATTATTTCATATTATTGGAGAGTCAGGATTCTGGGAGTGGCTTAGCTGGCTCAGTGGCTTAGTCCTCTCGTGGAGTGCAGTCATCTGGAGGTTTGACTGGGGCCGGCGTGGCTGTTTTCAGACTCACTCACGCGTGTGCTGGCAGGAGGCTTCAGTTCTGACCACTCCTCTCCCTCAGGCTGCTCACGGTGTTGGCTCCTCTCTGCACCAAGTTGATCTGGGAGAAAGACAGCTTGCACTGTGGCGGGGGTTGCAGGAGGACCAAGATAGAAGCCAGAATCTGTTTATAAGCTTGTCTCAGAAATGGCCTTCCATCACCTGTGTTGAGTTCTGTCAGTCACGTAACAACCCAGGTATGATGTCGCAGGATGGACTAGCTGAGGCTGTGAATACCAGCCGGTGGGGATCGTTGGAGGCCACCGCGAGGCTGCCTACCACTGTTTGTCAATTAAAATTTTGTTAGAATACATTACGTATGTTTTTACTCACTGGTCTTTCTGTTCCCCTGAAGAGTATTACAAAATAGAAAAGATCCCTGGGGAAAAGAACATCCGAAGGGAACACGATGTAGAGGGATGAAGGCACCAGTGAACTGTTGAGGGCACCCCCATCCTTGAGACACTTGCTGACTTTATTCTGAGTCTGCAGTACTGAGCTGTGTGTCGTCTGGGGAGAGGGGAGTGATGGGAGTGGCATGAATGGAAGGATCTGGACAAGCCTTGATCCTGAGGTCGTTCGTGTGTTGGGAGACGGAAGAGTCCTGCTGCCTCGGAGATGGGATAAGGACTTTAGGATTCTGTCCAGGCTGAAACGTGGAGAGAGTCTTGGCCCCTGGACCCCATTCACTCTCCTATTTTGGATGCAGTATAAGAAGCAGAGATGTGTAAGAGATATTCCAATTTTTATAGATAATTATTTGAAGAAAAATATGTAGGCACTTCAGTCATAAATATATAGAAAGTGACTTAAAAGTGGTTTTGGGGGGAAAGAATTTTGTTTATGAAAAACAGTGTACTGAGATTTAACAGGAAATTGTAACATGTGGAGGATGTTCTCTAACCCCTTCCTCCAGCTTTTAAGTCACACAGATAATGCAGGAAACTCACAGGTACACAGTAGGTAGTACACACTTACAGATGTGACATTTTAAAATCACACATGCAGAGCGTTAAAAAGAAAAGCACATACCTGTATAGTATTTTGGTGAATCATGGTATTACAAAAGCAAACTGTAATATTGAGTACATTTAAATGAATTCTTTTATAGTCAAAGGAAATTTGCAAGTAAAAATTGGCACAAAACAAATAGCACAATGGAATAAATTTGAATAAATACCTGCATAGGCAGTCACAGGACATGTTGATAAAAAATTCAAAATAAATGGATACAATGTAACAAAATATGAATTTTGAAGGAATTCCTCGGTTACCTGTTCAAGAGAAGCTAATACTTCACTGAATGGTAGTGTGTGTGGACAAAGTGACAGCAGGGAAACCGCGTTAGTTTTCCAAAGGTGGCTCGAACCTGGTGTCTGCTGCTTTGGGTTGGGTATTACACTAGTCATACAGCTGTGAATCCTGGAGGCTAGGGGGTGAGGAGATACCCAGACCCGGCCTCCGGTCAGCACAGTGGTCCGTGGCTCCCTCCCCGCCCATTTGGGGACCCTTTGGCAGATTAGGAGCTAAAACAGCAAACTGGTGTGACCTCCCCACCCTGCATGCCTCAGCCAGGGGTGACTCCTGGGTTTCTTCCTCCCAGGCCAGACCTGTTGGTGGCCCTGGGTGGACAGCAGGCAGGACAGCCACAGAGGAGCTACTGCTGCTCTTGGGCTGGACCCTGGGAGGTGAAGTGCCCAGAGGCATTGTTTTGAAAATGGAGCGACTTCATGACCAGCAGTTGGCTCTGGAGCCCTTTGCACATCCTCCGTTTCAGGCCTGGAGCTCTGTGCGTCCCATGATGGATCCAGATGTGGTCCCCGTCAGAGAGTCTGAGGAACCTGAGACTTCCCCTGGGCACGTTTGCTCCTGTTACTGCTTATGCTTTAGAAGATTCTCTGTCGGGCATCAAGCTGAGCCCCTTGCAGGCGGCCACACACCCCATCTTGTCCTGCAGTCAGCTGGATCCCAGCCAGCCCTGCCTGGAGCATGCGAGAAGGTAGACCCTGACACCTCTCCCTGGGGAGCGGTGCTGCACGTAATAACAGAGCCACGGCGGAGATGGAGCCCGGGCCCGGTGACAGGATGCCGGGGGATGTGGCTGCAGACGGGAGCCACAGCTGGGCTTGTCGCGTGCGGGGTCCTCACAGACTCCTGGCAGGGAGAGGCTGTGCTGCAGACCTCAGTGATGGCTCGTTCATTGGCCAACTCTGGGTGGGCGATGAGGACTTTGTGGGGAACACAGGGTTTGGCAGCAGAAAGATCTAAAATCAGTTACATAACCTCATTTGCACTTTCGTGTCCTTATCTATAAAATGGGGCACCTGCCCAAGGGAGTCACGGTGAGGACTGAATTAGGTCACGTGCTGGGAGGCACTAGGGTCATTGCTGGCACGTAGTGAGGGTTTAGTAATCCTGGTTGAAAATATAAACGTGTAATCCTGTGTGACTCTAATAACCTCTCTGTGCTGTGCTAAGTCGCTTCAGTCACGTCTGGCTCTTTGCAACCCTGTGGACTGTAGCCCACCAGGCTCCTCTGTCTGTGGAATTCTCTAGGCAAGAATACTGGAGTGGGGTGCCATTTCCTTCTCCAGGGGATCTTCCTGACCCGGGGATCAAATGCACATTTCATACCTCCTGCATTGGCAGGCGGGTTCTTTACCACTAGCGCCACCTGGGAAGCCCAAGAACGTCTTTGCTGCTGCTGCTAAGTCACTTCAGTTGTGTCCGATTCTGTGCGACCCCATAGATGGCAGCCCACCAGGCTCCCCCGTCCCTGGGATTTTCCAGGCGAGAGTACTGGAGTGGGGTGCCATTGCCTTCTCCAAAGAATGACTTTAGTTTACTATAAATGAAAGGGCTGGACTATGTCTTTCTCAGACTGACTCCCCTCTCCTCCTCCCCAGGCCCAGCCTCCACCCAGTCTCCTTGCCCCCACTCCTGTAGTGGGGCACGGGTAGAGACGAGCAGAGCTGGGAAGGTGGGAACAGCTGTGAGCTCAGGGGGCCCTGGCCTTACGCTGCTCGCTAAGGCTGTCTGTCTTCTGAGCTTCAGTCTCCTCGGCTGTGTGGTGGGTGGAGGCTAGCACTGTCTACTTCATGGGGCGGTGAGAATTCTTACTATATGGTCTGTAGTTCCTGGCACACACTGGTGAGCAACATGAGGAAGCTGTTGTCACTGTGTCTTAAGAGTCAAAGGGACTTCCGTCCCCAGGCATCGGAGGCTGCGTCATGGGGTGTGCTTATGAGCCCTGTCTGCCCTGGACCTGTCTTCTGTCCTGGTCTCAGTGGCCTCGCCAGCCTCTGGCAGCACACATCCTAAAGAGTGAGGGGATGGCTGGGTGAACACGAGCCCGGTGCCTGAGGCTGGCGGCAGTCTTCAGCAGTCCTTTTCCCACCAGGCAGTCAGTGCAAGCGACTGCAGGAGCCAGCACGCTCTAGTTTTCTGACCAAAGCTGAGCTTTGTGTTTCCACGGCAGTGTGGACCTCTTTGCTGGAACATTCGCAGACTCTTCATCTTTAATTGCACCACTCCTTAGGGTCCTACTAGTGTTTGGATTCAAAGCCA
Source organism: Oryx dammah (assembly GCF_014754425.2). Classification (NCBI taxonomy): domain Eukaryota; kingdom Metazoa; phylum Chordata; class Mammalia; order Artiodactyla; family Bovidae; genus Oryx; species Oryx dammah. Next base: position 25,624,513 of record NW_024070187.1, read on the forward strand.
GAAGGTTCTGACTTATCATAAATCTGTGTTCTTCTGACAGAATAATCTCTCTTGACCAAACAGGGCAGGCAGGTTCCAGGGGAAGCTGGTTACAGAAGTACCAGTTCTTCTCCAGCAGTAATGTAGATGGGGTTCAGCCTCTGGAGTGGGATGCCTGGCTCCCTGCTCCAGGCCAGGCCGCTAATGTCTTCAGGTTCTACACTTGCACAGTGAAGGTGGTAATGGTGTTCAGCTTGTAAAATGTCAGTGGGATCACACGGAGAAAGTGCTCACCTGTACCAGGGCCATTTCAGGGATTCAAGTAAATGTCGGACATATGATTTTTACACTCGCTTCCACATCTGGCAATTTCTTACTCATCAGAAGTAATCATTTCAAATCCTAAAATAGACTCTGCCAGTTTGCAGGGCAAATCTCTGGTCTTTGAGGGCACACCTGTCTTGGCTAAATGTGGAACCACCAAATGAAGGTATCTAGTCGACAGGTAAAGATGTTAGCATCTTCTGGATCATGTGCTCGACCACATTATAAGATAATGCTTGGAGGCAAGGGCTGCACCTGCCTCTGTGTGTATTCTCAGTGTGTGAATGGGGGCCACGTGGCGATTGCAGTGGTCAAGAAACATTTGCGGTTTAGAGCTTGGGGTCTGGTGTCCAAGGAAGGCTTCCTGGCTTCACCACTGTCAATCTGACTGTGGTGACCATGGGTGAGTCACTTAATTCAACTGTCTCCTCACCTATTAAATGTAGACAAAGTACATTTTCCCCTGGGGTAACTGCAAAGATGGAATAAGATCAATGAGAAGGGTTTGCACTGTGGTCGCTCTGGACTGGCAGCAGTCGGCACCATACTCCCATGCTCTGTGGAGGGTGGGCAGGACCAGCCTGGCTTGTACACCTTGCACTGTAGTTCATTGGTAGTGAGCATAGCTGGGAAATACACAGTGGAAAAAAAAATACCTGTCTCTCACTCTAGAAGTGATACGATTAGATACCCAGTTAATACACAATCTCACTTATATGTGGAATCTGAAGACAGAGTAGAATGGTGGTGGTCGCCGGGGGCTTAAGGGGTGGAGGAAATGAGATGTTGGTAAAGGGTACAAAGTTTCAGTTATGCAGGGTGAATAAGTCCTGGAGATCTAATGTGACTGTAGTTAATGGTACTCTATAGTATGTATGAAATTTGCTGAGATCAGATCTTAAGTGTTGTTAACATACAGATACACAAAAAGGTAACCCTCTGAGGTGGTGGCTGTGTTAATGAGCTTGATTGTAATCATTTCACAAAGTATCAAAATATCACATTGTTGAGTAAAAATTCTGTTTAAGGTGTACAATTATATCTCAGTAAAGCTGGAAAAATGCAAACCTCAGTAATGTTGCAGGGCTACCTCTGAAGGACTTCCCAGCTGGCGTTAGTGATAAAGAACCTGCCTGCCGACAGAGGAGACGTAAGAGACTTGGGTTCAAACCCTGGGCTGGGAAGATCCTCTGGAGGAGGGCATGGCAACCCACTCCAGTATTCTTGCCTGGAGAATCCCACCAACAGAGGAGCCTGGCAGGCTACAGTCCATAGGTCAGAGTTAGACATGGCTGAAGCGACCTAGCACATGCGCACACAGACACATATGTGCACACACAGACACATACATGCACACGCATACTGCCTTGAGTGAATAGGAGAGCTTTGTGGAGTTATCATGGTGCCTCATTATAGTAATTGGCTGGCTTTGGGTTAAATATGAGGTCTGATTATCCCAATCTGCCCTCTGGGTTTTTTGATATTTTATTCAACATTCTTTCATAAACAAGTGTTGTCTAGGTAAACATTTATGAAAGTCAAAACACCAGAACAGATTAAAGCTGGAACCAGGCAGGATGCTATATCAGTGTTTTAGTGGCAGCAAAAAACATCATCTGTTACATTTAATTATTGGAGCTGGTTTGGGTTCTGTTAGTTTGGTGGTGTTTGGAGTTGATTTCCAAATGTATTCGGGACTTTATACAAGTTTACTGATTCTGCACGCTTAAGGAATATCTTAATAAAAGTAAATTAAGTCAACACAGAGTCAGAAATTTTTTCTTTTAAAGAGGGTCCATGCTTCAGTCAAGAAACATCAGCTAGCTCATTCAGAGTGTGCAGGGCAGCGTCCTGTGCTCAGCTGGCTTTTCTGGCCTGCTGGACACTCAGTACACGTTCTCTGTCCAGTTCACACACTGGGCAGGGCAGTACTTTTACTGTCCTGGTTTCTCTGGGCATTGGGCAACTGGGTTATTCTGACTGTGTGGAGGGCTTTTTCAATTCTTGTGTGTGTGTGTGTGTTTTAATTCTTGTGTGTTGTTTTTAGCAGAAAAAGGGAATCATATTTTCTCTCTTTTGCCACTCAATACTCCTGCCTTCCATATTATATTCATCAGATATAGCCACTTCTTATTTTCCCCCTGTTAAATGAGACAGACCATTGTTCTATCAACTGTTACTTCTTTGTCACATTTTTGTGTTAGGAAGTTGACTGTTGGCAGGTTCTCAGCATGCACGCTTCCACTCCCACTCCCGTGATGATATCCAGACTTTCTCCAGCCTTTCTTTCCCTGGGCTCTGTGCTCTTTACAGATGACAGTCTGAGTCCTCACGGTTGTCCCTGGAGGTAGGATCAGATAGAGCATCTGTGTGTGAGAATAGAGGGCCAGAGTGAGGGAGTCTGAGGAACGCAGTGGGTTACTTATTTTATGTCAGTGTTTCTGCTTTTGGCCGACTTCTGCATTTGGACCTATTTTTGTATTTTCCTCAAAGAGTTTTTCAAGTGATAACAGTCACCAACTTCATTACTGCAGAATGAAATAAAAGGTATACTAATGTAGCTACTGAGAAATAACCTTCACTCAAATCTTTTTAGGGTTATTAAGAAAGTGCAGTTTTAACTGTTGATTTTGCTGTGAATTTCCCTCCCCCCCAAGATTTGGAGTGTATTTAAATTGATCTTAAATTCTGAAACTGAATGATCAAAAGAAATCCCACTAATAATAGTTGTCTAAAGTCTATTCAGTTTAGCTGTTTGAAGGTACAAGATTAATATGCCTAAAGCCAGGCTCTGATCATTTCATAGTTTTGTTTTGTTTCTTTTTAAATATTATGAGCTTTGAAGTCAAAAGACCTGGCTTCATTTTATGGGCTGGTTATATAACCTGTCTGATTCTCACTTTCTTCCTCTGAAATGGAGATAATAATACCCACTTCAAAGGAGGGTTGTTGAGATTAAGTGAGATCGTGTGTGTGAGATACTAAGCATAGTACATGTTGGCAAAACCTAAAAATAAAAAAGGTGAAAAGCTAAAAACCTATAATGACCTCTTTGCCTTTAAAACATAAAATCTATATTCTTTGATAGTATGTTCTAGACCCTCTATAGTCTGGCCTACAGTGACCTCATTACCAAGTTGTTATTTTCCAGCCAGATAGACAATTTCACTCTTCATTTTCCATAAAACTCTCAAACATTTTGACCAAGACCCTCAATAAGAAGTACATTTTACATATGAAACAAAAGTTTCATGAAGCAGTACTTCATCTTGCCACATGAAATACATTCTGTTCCCTATAGAACATGCTGGTCTGACCTGCTAAACTGATATCAGCAGGTTTTCAAACTTGCTGGTTGAAAACTCACAGATTAGGAAGACTCATCTCCATTTCTTGACATTCTCACCCTCCCTTGATACCCATCTCCCCCCTCCCCACCTTGTAATCTTCCCTCATCTTGGCAGCTGGTGGCCTTCTCTGAACTTACCATTTTTTTCTCAATCTCATTTATGAAATTTACTGCAAATTGGTTTTTAGGTTAATTATTGACTTATCTCTGTGACTAGATGGCAAATGCTTGGTCCCTGTGGTCATTTATCAGCCTGCGTGTGTAGCAGGAGTCCTGCCCGTTGCTCGGAGGTTCAGACTCCAAGGTGTTTGTTAAGGAATTGCCTGGTGTCTTGGCTGCTTCAGTCTTTTGGCTGCTTTGCTGACATTCGAAAGCCATAAAACTGGGTTTGGGGTGGACTCGGGAGCAGCAGGAGCTTCTTGCCATGACTACTGCCTTGGATTCCTGCGTCTCTGGAAAAGAATGATACAGGTTGGCGTCAGGGTTCCAGCTTCTAAATGGAGATTCTCAATTTCCTGTTTCCTGACATGACTTTGCTAGATCTGAGGTGACTGTCAGCCCCAGCACTGTATGAGCAAAGATCAGTAAAAGCCTCCTCTCTGATTAAGCACAGACTGGTATCTTTAAACCTCAGGTCTTTGCAGCATGGATCAGATAATGATTTTAGCCTATGAGACCTGCATTTTATAACATAAGATACTTTTAGATATGTTTCCATGTGTAGATAGACTGTTCTCTAGATCCTGTATTGAGGGGACGGAGGAGCCTGGTGGGCTGCAGTCTGTGGGGTCGCTGAGAGTCAGACACGACTGAGCGACTTCACTTTCACTTTTCACTTTCATGCATTGGAGAAGGAAATGGCAACCCACTCCAGTGTTCTTGCCTGGAGAATCCCAGGGACAGGGGAGCCTGGTGGGCTGCCGTCTATGGGGTCACACAGAGTTGGACACGACTGAAGTGACTTAGCAGCAGCAGCAGCAGCAGCAGACATGGTATTATTGATGTAGACCCTTTCATCTACCATGAAAAAATATTATATAAACTGTAATAGAGTATTTATATCTTAGCCATGCACCATTATCTCATGTTTGGAGCCCAGTTTTGAGATCCTGACTAATGATGAGATTTAGAGGCATGCAGGACCTATTTTATGTTTACACAGATTATCTACCCAAAGGTCGACCTCATTTAAAGGGACTGATTTAATTCAGGAAAGTTATTTTTCTCTTTTATATCTAATTTAAGAAGCTTGTCTGAAATAGTAATAGATAGCAGAGAACTGTTTGTGCAGCAATATAAACCAGCAGATCTAGACATGGTGACATCTTTCCACAGTGAAATGGGCACAGCAGAAATATCTAGGGAATTATAGATTAAAAACAAATTACTTAACATCCAATGAAGCAGTAAGAAGGTAAATAACACAGTGATAACTGCATAAAAAGCATCTAGTAGAAGTTACTGATGCACAGTTTTTATAATAACTTTGTTTTTTAAGAGGCTGATGGACCCTCAGGTTTTTACAGTAAATCTGTTCATCCATAGGCACGTTTTTCTCTTTTGAGCATCAGACACTTGTAGGGACTTATGAAGTGAGCTTAGTTAAATTCAGCACTCAGAGAATTTGCACAGAAGCTTCCTTATTTTGATTCTTCCCCATCTAGTCTGCCATTTATCAGAGCTAAGATATATGTCAGAGGAAGTGGGATTTGTCTTAAAAGAGATTTGGAGGAAATCTTCCTTCAATATTTATAGTGCTTGACAAAGTCATGTTCACACGAAGTCAGAATGGAGATGAGGAAGTTAGAATCGGGTGGCTTATTTTACATTACTGGCTGAAAGCCTGTCTGATGGGATTGATGTGGAGCACTAATTAATCACCCAGGGTCTCCTCATTCACTAATCACATTGCATGAAACTTCCTTGTTGGCTGAGACTCAAGGGCAAACCATTCATAAGCGTTATGCTACCTTTATAAATTAGGGTGAACATAATGTATACTGTCAGCGGTTTACTTTCCCATGGCAACCCTCTCTGGTTAACCAGCTTTAAATGAAATCTTATATTGAGAATGAGAAGAAGCTTCTTGAAAAATGGGCGGGGGTGGGGAGGCAGAAAAAAAGGAAGGTTTAAAATCTTCTTCATAATCTTTTTTTTCCCACGATATATACATTTCAGTTCCAGTAAAAAAATCTGCTGGATTGACTTAACACACAGATGACATGATCATTGCTTTTTGTTGTGAGCTTATATGACCTTTAAGGAAGAGACTTTTTCCGTAACATTTTAAATTGCAATAATGATTTGTTCATTGGGTGCATAGTATACACAGAACACCGAACACTTAACTTAGATCTTCTCACATCAGTCCTGTGAGGATGCTGTTACTACCACCATTTATGGGTGAGAAAACTGAGCTGTCCCCTTGTCCGGGGTCACATCTATCTTGGCCAGGGCCCAGATGTGAACCATGGTTTGTCATCAAAGGCCATGCTCATTTGATTGTGTTGCTATTCATGCATGGCTCATCTGGTCCCTTTATACTATCCCTTTTAACTTGAGGAAAATGTGGTCTTAGTCTTTAAAAAAAATTCCTATTTCCATATTCATTTTTTGCATTTATCTGGATTAATAAATCCTTTTAGAAGCATGTTGATCTCTAGCACATTGTTTTATGTCTTCAAATCATTTTAATGTCTTGCAGCTTTGGCTCAGAGAACAAAAAAATTGTGGGCATCTTTAAACCAGAAGAAATAGGTATAGCTTATTCACACATCACTTATGCTGTTGTTCATCTTGAAATGGTTCCAGACAATTCCAACAGAAAAGGAAAATTCCAGAGTGCACATACACGGATAGTTTCCAAGGCAGTGCCTGTTGAGAACACAGTCTTCCTTCCTGAAGCTGTGAATGGTTCAGCTACAGCTTGTCCTGTATGTAAATTAATTTCCGAGAGTCTGCGTAATAAACTCTTCTATGAAAGAACATATAAAAGAGTGATTTGTCAAAACCCACTTCCCCTATTAAAAATACCTAACTAGAGAGACTGGGTTGATATTTAGTGGTTTATATGGGTCCTGTGTTAAGCCAATACTTTCCTCCTTAGTATGCAGTGCTGATGTTCCTGGTTGAAAAGAATCCATCCCATCTCTTTTTATGGTTTCATGAAAAGTTGGAAAGGGGAAAAACTGAGCTGAACATACAGAATAAATAGCTAAATGGTGCCAGCAGTCTGCCCTTTTGTTTTCAGACGTTCTCTCTCCCCATCCTTTGTGAGTCATTGAGCCAGTAGGACCTATCAAAGACGCCTCAGTGTATAGAGCATTTTCTGTGGGGCTTATTTGTCATCCACGGCAAAGGCCTAATTGCCTCCAGGCCGCCTTTCACATGATAATCAATGGATTTGTATCTCCTGGGTGTGCTCTATGTATTCTACATTCATCTCTCAAGATGTCTTAGATTGTGATCAAATATAAAGCATCAGAAAGATGCTGTCAATCCAGTAAAAACATTAAGGGCATTTAAAACGTGTACGTGGAAATGTAAAAAGAGCTTGAAATGAAGGTACCTACTATTACTCTTTTTTGTGCATATTTAATTGGATCAAAATTACAACATCTGTGATAGCTATTAAGAAGGCTACATGGCAATTCTAGGGTGTAGCATGTTTCTCTTAGATCTTAGCATTTCAAAGGCCCACTGGGAGAAAATTCGAGTGCTGTTTTAATATGAACTAGTGGTTCTCCAAGGTGACTTCATGGATGCCTTTGTTACTGATGTTATCAATAAAATTTCATTTTATACATCCTGAATTCTAACAAGAGGTCAGTATACTCTGAATATGGTTTCCTGTAGTGGTTTTGCCTAAGTGGGGTGGAAGGAGCCTGTGCAAGTGGGTTATGAGTGGGTGATGGAGGTGGAGAGGGTAGGCACCACCATTCCACTCATTGTGTCTATAATGCCTAGAAAATTGGAGTTACATGCCCCTAGTGTTCCTTAACAATTATTTCTAACTAAGACACACGATTACTAAAATTCACCTGAAATATACAGTTATTTCTTAGAAGAATTTTTAATACTTACAGTTAAATGGGAACATTTTTAAATGAAAGAATTATACATTGACTATAGCAAAAAATTTTGTTCAGTAAGGGAGTCACTTTCCCCCCCCCCAGAAAATGTGTAAATGTCACTATATTTCTCTGAGAAGAAAGGATATATATGTAATGTGTAATTGTTTGTTTTTCTTTTTGCTGTGCCTCAAGGCTTCTGGTATCTTAGTTCCCCGACTAGGGATTGAACCCAGGGCCCCGGCAGTGGAAGTGCTGAGTCCTAACCACTGGACTGCTAGGAAATTCCCAAGAAAGGATATTTTATGGAATAAGCAAACACTTTTTTAAAAAAAGCATGCTCTGCCTTTTGTGTGCTCAGTCGTGTCTGACTCTTTGTAATCCCCTTGACTGTAGCCCACCAGGCTGCTCTGTCCATGGAATTTTCCAGACAAGAATACTGGAGTGTGTTGCCATTTCCATCTCCAGGGGATCTTCCCAACCGAGGGATCAAACCTGCATCTCTTGTGTCTTCTGCACTGCAGGTGGATTCTTTACCTCTGTGCCTCCTGGGAAGCCCTTAAAAGGCATAACAAAAATTTAAAACACACAGATATACATAGGGATAGGGAGTATTTGTACTAGGTTTTTTTTTTTTTTTTTAAGAATACCAGAAATAACTCTGAGTTAATAGCTTCTCTGCCTTCTCAGCTCTGACCGAGCTGACTTCCAACGTGGTAGACCAGGGCAAGCCTTGGGAACAGTCTGTTGGGTGAGAGGGGAACACCAGCCCTCCTGTAAAACAGTACCACTAAATGTCAAGAGCTGTGAGGGAGCTGAGTTGTACCCTACCCGCCAGCGAGCAAGTTACCTGCCTCAGTGTTGTAGATGCTGGCAGATGACTGGTGGGTCAGAGATACAGGACACAATATTAGTAGCCAGTGTATCAACATTCTTCACTCTTTCCCTGAGCCCCAGTTTCCACAGGGTGATGCAGAGCAGGCCAGCTGACACCTGTGTACATAATGAGCTGTGTAATAGGCTGGGAGCCCTGAATTTAGGGAACTCAAAACTTTTATAATGGGTTGCAAGCCTGCTGCAGCCTTTGCAACGTTTCTGGGAATACTGTCTCCGTCTTCTAAGGCTGTCTGCTGCACACGTCTCTCGAAAAGAGAGTCTGTCACAAATGACTCACTTGTAATGCCAATCGATTCGTAAGGAGTGCAGAAACTCAAGAAAATGATCTGCCAATATAAAATACTCTGGAAACAGACCCCAAATAAGCACAGATTCCATGAACAGCTCCTGTGCATGGATGTTTAAGGGCGGCATATGTTCCGACAACACAGCCAGTGGCAACAGCGTGCGTCTCCCTGTAATTTTATCAGATGGGTGAAATGTGATATTTTAATTATATCCGGTATCTGGATCACATATCCTTTTCAAAACGTCTTCCCTTCTCTCGTGTTGGTCACTGCAGTCCTGTGTATCTAGAGCAGGAGTTGTTATTCTCCGTCTATACTTGAGACCGTCGTCCAGTGACTTGACCAAATTGACATGCTAGTATGAAACCTGGGGTTTCCTGACACCCAGTCTGTTAGTCTTTGAGGCCCATTGCCTAACTCTATCCCTTTTGTCTTTTACAAAGGCAGAGGGCATTACTGGCCATTACGGAGGTGAACCCAGGCCAGTCCTGTCTGGGCAGTCGCTGTCTCTCTCAGCTCATCTTGGGTCTTGCTCAGGCATCCTGCTGGGATTGTCTGGTGGTGGTGCCCCTGGCCTCCAAGGGCAGGGACAAGTCTGAAATAAAGTGATTGTGTTGAATGTCTTCTTGTTGCTCTACGTTTTATTTCCAGTTTAGCTGAACACAAGCAGTCTCCACTGTGTCAGCTCTTTCGCTTAGCAGAGCAGCCCCATCAGCTTCCCTGGTGGCTCAGATGGTAAAGAATCCACCTGCAATGCAGGAGACCTGGGTTTGATCCCTGGGTTGGGAAGATCCCCTGGAGAAGGAAATGGCAACCCGCTCCAGTATTCTTGCCCAGAGAATCCCATGGACAGAGGAGCCTGGTGGGCTACAGTCCATGGGGTCGCAAGAGTCCGACACAACTGAGTGGCTGACCCTTCACTTCAACATTTAATCACAAGTGGCAGACTTTTTAATCTTTGCTTTTGGGGGCAGCTGTCTGTCTTGGTCTCCTGCCACCCCTCTGTCTACCTCTGCGATCACCCCTCCAGTTCCCTCTGTGTACTTCACCATGAATCTTACTGTCCTCTGGGATGATGCCTCAGTCCTCTACAGATTCTTTGCGTGGCCTTAACGATAACCACAGGAACAATTACTCATTGAGCAAGTCCTGCATGCCAGGCCCTTTTCAAAGCACATACGTGCATTATTGCTTTCAGTCTCCCTCAGTGGGCCTATGAGACGGATTCTGCTGTCTCCACATTTGGGGAAGAAGAACTAGAGAACTGAGAGGGTCAGCTGTTTGTCCGAGGTCACACAGTAAGTGATGGAGCTGGATTTCTCACCTGAGTGTGTGCTCTGGCCTCCTGCCCCTCATGCGACTATGCCAGGACATCTTAACCTGCATATCTGAGTCCATCTGAGTGGTAACGTGTCTGAAACTGATTTCACAAATTGATGTTTCTCCTAACATCTTCTCCCTCACCCACATTCCTAACTTTGAGAAGGGCAGTAGGCTATTAAGTTATTTCAGCTAAAATCCTGGGAATTTTCAGATTCCTTTCTTTGTCATCTCCCACCACTAATTCACTCATTCACTCAACAAGTGTTTATTTAAGACCTACTATGAAGCACACATTGTTCTAAGTTTAGGGGGTGCAGAAGGAGCTGGAAGAATCTCTGCTTCCATGGAAGAGTGTTTTCGTGGAAATCAGTATCCTCATTTTATGGATTTGGAAACTGAGGAATAGAGAGATTGAGTGACTTGTCCATATTGTCACATATTTAGGGTGGAAACCGAAGTGTTCTCGTTGAGAAAACCATGTTCTTGACCTTATACCCCATGCTTCCTGTCACCATGTCCTGCGGAATCTCCTCCTCCATCTTCTATCTTCATCTTCCTGCCACTGCCTCTGCCTTTCTGGGCTCATGTCACTGTCACCAGAATTACTGCAGGAACCCCCTTATTCATCTCACCTGCAGTCTCACCTCCCTTCTCTTTATTCTCTGTACTGTACTGGAATGATTTTTCCAAAATGCAGTCTGATCCTGTCATCATCTCGCCAAAAATCCTTGGTTGGCTTCAAGTAGCTTAGTGGTGCCTTGGTCCTCAGGACACACACAGCCTACTTAGCAATGTCAGCCTTCACCAGGTACCACAGTTAGCTGGAGTGCTGGTTAAGACAGGGCTTGCAGGGCCCCATCCCCAGAGTTGCTGAGGAGGTAGGCCTGGAACCCCCTGAGAATCTGCATTTCTGAGCAGGACCCACACTGGGAGTCGCTGCTGGCCCGGGGCCTGGCCTGATGTCTCCGCTCCAGCCCAGGCAGCGCTTCTGGTTTCCTGAGGGACAGGCTATTTCAGGCTTTGTTCCTTTTGCACGCACTGCTTCCTCTGCAGGAGACACTTCCTTTCTCCTTCCCTGTCACTTCCTAGGAAGCTTTCTCTGACCCCCGGCCCCCACCCCACCCCGCGGGGAGCCCAGGGCCTCCCCTCTGTTTCTGTGATTCTGCATCTCTGGGTAGGTGCCATGCCATTCCCTGTGCTTGAGTCTTGGTTTTACTTACCTGTTCCCACTTTCTGCCCCTCGACAGTTAGCTCTCTAAGAGACCATCTGTTATGCTTGTGACCTTCCTATCCCTGGCATCTAGCATAGTGCCTGGTGTATATAGAAACTATGTATTTATTGAGGGAATTGAAATACATAATCCTACTTGTGCTTATAAAAAAGAGTAGTCCTATTTTAATTTTTCTCTGCATTTATCATTAAGCCTTGCCTCAGATGTTTCTTTAAAACTTTACGATGTTTCAACACAAAAACAGTGTTCATCTGAGAGTCTTAAACTTTTGAAGCTGCCGTTTGCTGGAGCTGCACTGCTTGGCTGTTTAATGCAAACAGGAGCTTATTTCCACAAGGCTGATGTTTGTCTGCAGATAGCTTACTTCTCATACTTGTCGTGTGAAATTCTTGAGTCCTTCAGTCCTCCTCAGCTTTCAGAACATCTGTGTGGTCTCTTCTTAGCCTTGGTTTTCATCTTATCAGAGAAGTATAGATGGAGTATCCAGGCAGTATAAGCCTGGCTTTGACCGAGACAAAGATCAGCGGTCTGTAAACTTGCAGGATCCATGTTTCCATGCAGAAGTGCACAATCCCGTGTTCCTTTCTGTGTGCACGCATTGCCTGAGAGAGTTCCAAGAGGAATATGGGTTACATGGCCTGCAGAACCCTCCCTGCCTTTCTCTCCCTTCCCATCTCAGATTACTGAGAAACTGAAATTGCACTAGTTCTTGCCAAAATGTTAAGCTCCAAACTCTTAATAAAGGAATTTGTGAATGAGATTGTCCCTGGATTGTAGACATTTCTTCAAGAGGTGCTCTGGCTGTCTCCTGGTGCAGAGTGAGTTCAAAGGCAGAGAGAGCCCTGCCCTTCTCTCTGGGAAAACAGGAGGAGAAAACACAGATCTATAATGTTTGGGAACCACGTCTCTGCCTGGGAACCGTTTCTGGGGTTCTGGCTGTGTCATTCTGCTTCCAAAATTCAACCAGCAAGCAGAAGGCAGCCCTTTCTCTGAGGAAGAACATGGCTGAATCATGTGTATCTTCTCACACCAGGTCACAGCAGCTTCCCCGGTAGTTCAGAGCCACCAGAGTCTGTCCTCAGCTATTGGGAAAAGCACCCTCCACCAGATCATTGTTAGTCTCTGGAGCCCCGTCGTGCTCATGCCTGTCCCACACACTTAATTGTTTATAGCCAGCTTGTCACAAGACTAAGCGTGAGGGAAACTGGTCTCTTATTTCTGTCTTAGGACCCTCTTGGTAGCGAGTAACAGGAAGCTCCCAAAGTAACTTGAGTCAGGATGGGAAGAGGAGATGTACAGTAGGGACCCAGGGGCATCGCGTGGAACTCAGGATCAGGACATGTGGCCAGGGTGCTGGGGATGAGGAGTGGAGAGTGGGCAGGAACAGAAGTCCCCCTTTTCTGCTTCTGTATCTGCATGCTCCCTCCATAGCAGCCCAGTCTATTCCAGCCTAAGGGAGACTGAAGCTGACAAAAATCACCATGTCCAACACTCGATTTCTGGGCGAGACAGACTCTGGGCTCGTGTTGAATAAATAGCTCTTTCTGAGATGCAGGCCCACTGCAGTCTGCTGCTCAATCTATAGAGGGTGGAGAGGGGGTGGGCTCTCCTTTGCATACATAGACTGCAGGGGCCCACCCTTGAGAGGGGTGGCCAGTTTTCATAAAAGGGGGGTTGTAGATGGAGATGTTGCCCCAGTCAATATTACTTAAAATTTTTTTAGATTTTTTTTTTTTTAAACGTAGACCATTTTGAAAGTCTTTATTGGATGTTACTTCTGTTTTATGCTTTGATTTTTCGGCCATGAGACATGTAGGGTCTTAACCTCCTGACCAGGTTTTGAACCCATACCCTCTGCATTGGAAGGCAAAGTCCCAACCTCTGGACTGCCAGAAAAGTCCCGATATTGGTTATAATTTATATTCCACATTCTTCCCCAAAGATTCCGTTTTTAAGAATGGATATAAAGGAACCAAAACAAATCATGAAGGGTATAAAGTAAAAGTGAAGAGTGATAAGCTTAGGGGGAAGGACGATGCATTGAGAAGCCCTGATGGGGAGAAACTTCCTATAATGTGGGGTTTCAGAATTAGCAGGTTTTGAAGTTCTGATGCCGGTGACTCTCAGTATTCATGAACGAGACTGACGAGACAGGAAAGAGGAAAGACTCGAGGTTAAACTTGGTCTCGGTATCCTGACTGGAGTGTTTCTTGTAAACGCTCAGGGGTACTTGTAGACACTGTTCCTGGAAGGAGCCTCCCGCCGGCGCAGAGGAAGGAGATGATTCATTGGAAGCAGGTGTTCCTGCCCCTTAAAAAGGCACATGCCTTGCTGTTAACACAGCCCCCATCACTCCCAGAGTCTGGCCTCGGGCCATGTGGCACCTTTTCAGCCTTGTGTGTGTAAATGTCAGGTAAGGGTCCACGTGCAAGAGGTGCAGCAGCTGAGAAGAGAGGGGCCGTTGGTCACTGAACGAGGATGCTTTCTCATTCTTGGAGGAGGCAGGACTGCACCTAGAGGAAGCAGGGGTCACCCTGACCTGGCCTAGGTCTGGGGAGAGGAGGCGGCGGCTGAGAAAGGTCTGAGGATGGGGAGGGAACCGACATGTAGGGAGTGCCAACTATTCCAGGCATGTGAGTTGAGGTTTGAGTCACCCAGTCCTTACACTGGCACATTGACCCCTGAAGTTGCTCTCTTTCCTCAGGGGCCCTTAGTATCTCTGTTTGACACATTAGAACCAGGGGGCTCTGGGAAATCAGGAAACCCTCCTGTGGTTCTTTCTGTCTCCAGGAGAAACCAGTCACTGCTGCGGCCTTCAGAGCCCAACCAGTGTGGCCCCCGTTCCTCCATTAAACCTAGACACCTCAGCTCAGGCCCTTAGCCAGGCTGCTGCTTTGCCTGGAACTCGGTTCCCTGACACCTGCTAGCCAGCTCCTTCATGCCCCTCGTGTCTTTGCTTACGTGACTTTCTTGGTGGAGACTCGCTCCATTTCAGCGTCACAACAGCTCACTCCTCCCTGGACCACACCTCACCGCCCCCCCACCGTGCTGTTCTCTCTTCCTGCGGTGTTTCTCGTCTTCTACAGCTGTACGTGATCTAACTCATGTATGCTGCTTTTTAGTGTCTTTCGTTCCCCACATGGCCTGATGAGAATGTCAGCTGCAAGAGCAGGCACATTTGTCTGTTTCGCTTCCCAATGATAATTATCCAGGGCCCCTAGAGGGCTACCTGGCTCATAGCAGATGCTCAGTAAATGTGTGCTGAACAAACAAGGAGCCTTTCCGAGGTCACAAAACCACAAGCCCAGCCAGAGCTGGGCTTCTTCCGGCTGCGTGTGTTCAGGCTGCATGAGGAGGCCACGAGGGCGAAGTGAAGGGAGAGGTTGACCCTGGCTCAGATGGGAAATATCCTGTTTACAAGTCTGGACTTTATCTGCCATGCCATCTTATCATGAGGATTCTGGACACTTTGAATGTACAAACTGGGACATGGGGACCCAGTGGCAAAATTGGGATTGCCTTTCTGCATATTGAATTTTCCACCAACCCATGTTTATACTTCTCTGACATGGCAAGACTTATGCCCATTGGCGTTTTATTCCTGTGTCAGCCCACGTTTGATAGAGACAATATAGATTTTGTTAACAGAAGTATTTAACACACTTGTGTGGACTGCTCCGCTCATCCACCCCGCCAGACCTGGAGTCTGGGTCAGACTTAGGTGTCAGAAAAACATCTTCATAAAACGTACATGTGCTCCAGGAAAATACACCTCTTCTTTCCCTTTCCTCTCTTCTGTGCCAAAGGTTTTAAAATGCATCTCTCCTGTTTATTCAGGCACAGCTTATGATTTTTAAAAACAACATCATCAGAATGATTAAGGAATAAAAGTTCTTTCCATTGTTATTTAGGATGATATTTTCCAGGTTCCAGTTAGGTGAGAAAATTGACCTGATTTTTATTTTCCCCTACTGTGTTTACCTTCTGCATTGTTATTTCGAGTCTGTTGATAGGGTGCCAGACAGATGTCATTGTTGTTATTTTTTAAGCAGAGAGGATCAAAAATGTCCATTTAAGAACTGCCTGCAGAGGGAATAAAAAAGAATTGCCTGTGAACTTTAACATACAGCTATAAATAACTGCTTCCTTTTATGAATAAAAGTTGTAGGAGGTGGTGGACATGTATACAGGTTTTAAATAATTTATTTTTTAAAAGTATGCAAGCTGAAACTTACTTCAAAGAGAATTCAGAGAGCAGCCAAAATACCCATGAAATAAAACTGTCCTTCAGAAATGCTGCCACATCTCAAGCTAGTTATGAAATTGACACCCGAGCGTTATTTCTGTCAGAGAGGATATAAGATAGAGGAGCCATAGTCTCCATTTAAAAGATGTCAGAAACACATGCATTATCCTTAATATTATACTTCCCTGTCCTTCACCCTTAACCCCACACCATCCCGTCACCATATCCAGGCATCTCTGAAGATACCAGTTTTATTTCTAAATGCTCTCGATTCCATGTGCTTCTTCAGTACATTTCAGTCCAGGATGCAGTTGGGTCTTATCTGCATGACCAAAGCTCTCTCCTAGCTGCTATGCATCTGCTCTGAACTCTCAGCTCAACTCTTCTGCAACTCAGGTCATTTTCCCAAAGACCAAATCTGATAAAAACCTGCTTTCTCACCCCATCTCAGCCAACTATGTACATACAGCCCTGAATGTCTTCCTGTCACTCTTGGGGTGATGACTGGATTCCTTAATGTGACCTACGAGACCCTGAGTAGGCTGGTCCTGCTTACATCTCTCACTGCACACCTGCCATACCTCCCTGCTTCCCCCATTGTCTGTGCACCTGGCATACCGGTCACCTTTAGACCGTTTACTTGCTGTGCTTCTCTCAGCCCAAGGCCTTTGCACATTCTCTTCCCTCTACCTGGATCATTCTCCCTTCTTTTCTTTACCAGTTAACGTCTTCTCATCTTGCAGACCTCAGTTCCTACATCGCTTACTTAGGGAAGCCTTCCTGGACTGGCTTCCCCGGTGGTTCAGCAGTAAAGAATCCACCTGCCAGTGCAGGACATGTGGGTTCAGTCCCTAGGTTAGGAAGATCCATCCTCTGGAGGAGGAAATGGCAACCCACTCCAGTAATCTTACCTGGAAAATTCCATGGACAGAGGAGCCTGGTGGGCTGCAGTCTGGGGTCGTGAAGAGTCAGACATGACTGGGCATACATGCACTTTCTGGACTACTATTCTAGGTCAGATCTTCCTCTTATCATTTGTATTGGTCTTATGTTCTTCTCCTTTAGAGCACTGTCAAGGGTGATTTTGTCTTTTACACATTATTTGGTAAAGATGTATCTTCCTATCTAGACTTTAAGATCTCTGGAAACAGGGACTATGTCTGTTTTCTTACCTACATTTATCACAAGATAAAAGCAGTGCCTAGCACAAGGTAGGAACTTGAAAAACGTTTCTTGAAGGTTGTAAATAGATGAGTGCGTGGCTTCTTGAAGCACCCGTTGTTGTACCAAGTAGCATAATGGAACATTGGTCCATATCTAATATGTTGGGAGCTCAGCAAGGACAAAAACAACAGATGGAGGGAGAGGAAAGGGGGCAGGTGCGACCTTCCTGGCAGAGAAGCCCCATCGTCCTAGTCACATCACAGGGCCACTGTCCTCTCCAGCTTTTCTCGAGAATCAGCTCTGCTGGCTCTTGTTCTGCAAAGCCTGCTGGGCTTCCATCCACACGTTCCTCTCTGTTTCTACCCACGTGCTGTTCTCATTCCTAGCCAGGAAAACATACTTTGCTTTGAATACCTAGAAATTAAAGAAGTACTTTTGAGTCTTAAAACATGAGTTTCAGTATAATTCTCCATCCTTTGTTTGGCTGAACGGACATTTTATGCACCTTAGCAAAGTATAATACTATAATAGTCTGGAGTTTGGACCGAGGAGTCAAGTTGCCTGTGCAGCCCAGCTCAGGCACCTCTGTAATCTTGGGAGACATACTCCATGTGTCTAAGTCTCAGTTTCCTTATCTATAAAACGGGGATAATATTTCTACTGCATGGTATTATCGTGGTATACTTTAGAACAGCATTGTCCAATAGTAATATAGTGCAAGCCACATATATAATTTAAATGTTCCACTAGCTGTATTTTTTTAAAAATCTATTAAATAAGCTTCATGGATACATTATACAGCACAGGGAAATATAACCATGATTTTGTAACTTTAAACTGAGTATAATCTATAAAAATATTAAATCACTCTGTGGTACACCTGAAACTAATATGATCTTATAAATCAACTACTTCAATAAAGAGTAAAATAAGAGAAGTTAACTTTTTAATATATTTAACCCAATATAGCTGAAGTATTATCATTTCAACGTGTAATCAAAAATAAAACAGCTGTAAAAAAATAAGTCATAAAAAAGAATGAAATAATGCCATTTGCAGCAACATGGATGGACCCAGAGATTGTCATACTGAGTGAAGCAAGTCAGACAAATATCACGTGATATTACTTTAATGTGGAATCTAAAAAAATGATACAAATAAACATATACAAAACAGACTCACAGAAGTAGAAAACAAACTTATGGTTACAAGAAAGGAAAGTGAATGGGGGTGAATAAATTAGGAATTTGAGATTAACAGATATGTATTACATATTTAAAATAGATAACAAGGACGTATCATATAACACAGGGAACTACAACATCTTAGAATAACTTATAATGGAAAAGAATCTGAAAAAGACTAGATATATTGATATATATGTATTACTGAATCACATTACTGTATGCCTGAAACTCAGACAACATTGTAAGTCATCTATACTCCAGTTAAAAATAAATAAGCAGCTGTTAATGAGAACTTTTACATTCTTCAGAATGTTAAGTCTTTTAAATCCAGAGTATATTCTACACCTACTAGCACATCTCACTTTGAACTAACCATGTTTCAAGTGCCCAGTGGCTGGGAGCCTGCTGTGTTAGGCACTGCTGTTTTAACTCATTCATATAAAACAAGTACTTAGCATGGTGCTTAGTTCATAATTAGCATTTGACAAATGTTGGCAAAATTAATATTCATTTTAAAACATCAAAGTTGGATAGACAAACATTTGACTGTGTGTTTGCATATATTGCCACATGGGAGGATGCCTCAGATCTGGTCTTGTTTCTATTTCAAAGGAATAAAGAATTGACTTTAATGTTCTCATTTGTTCCCTGTAAAGTGGCCTTTGGGTTTCAGAACAAGGTCAATTTGGGGGTTTGTGGTCGCCTTTTCTTCTGGAGGTGGGAAAGGGGAAACTCGGTGTCCTTCAAGTGCTATGTGCCTATGTCTGTTTTTTTGGCTCTTCCCTGTTTAATTGTTGGAGCTGGAACAACTTGATTTTAAAAGAAAACATATGGGCTGAGAGTCATTGGGAGGATGCTTGCTGATGATGGAGCCGTAGAGCTATGTACGGGCTGAGATCCCGGCCCCACACCACTCGCTTAGCGGTTGAGTGCTTTCCTGGACTTCAGATTCAGTGTCTTTCTCCAAATCCTCAAACCTTGTTTGAGAGGTCACAGTTAAGGCAGGAAATATTGGAGCAAAATTGTAAAGGAAATTGTCTTTCAGTCCTCTTCAGATCCTGATTTTTTTTTCTCTCTCTTCTTTGTCAAAAATGTTGTTTCCAATTTGTTTATATGATTTGGGAAAGAAAAAGATTTTTCAAAGGGACAAATAATCTTTCTTTTTCAAAGAAAAAGATTATTCAAAGAGGAGACAGTTGACTCCCGACTGAATTTCTGTTTTCTATGTTACTCTGTTGCTATCACCAGCATGGGGAATGTCTGTTCTACAACCAGTTCATGTGAAGGCAAAGTTCTCATCTCTTTTTACCCTCTCAACTTCCCATTACTTCCTTGGGTCCTCATCATATCCCATATGCTTCTAATCTGAATGTATCAACTTTCTGTCCCACAGAGGAAAATGGGGACTTATCATTACTGGTAAGAACACGAACGTTGGTGTTACATTCGTGTTGGTCCAGATCTCCGCTTCTCCACTCAGAAGCTGTGTGCCTCTGAGCAAATTAATATTTCTTAAAATGGAGTTAATAATAATGCCTCCTTCAGAATAAATAGTTGTGATGCTTAAGAGAGACGTGGCATACAAAAAGCACTAGGCACAGTGCCTGACACGTAATAAAGAGAAGTTAATGTTAGCAATGAGGCAGGGGACCTCAGCGATGACCTGTGTGCCCTCCTCAGCAAGAGGGACGGTAGGCCATGGTGTCCTCTGTCACAGCATCCCACCATTGCTCGTGATGACACTGTGACTCACTGCATCAGGGGAGTGACCTGCCTTTGTCCACAAAGTGCTTTAACATGAGAAAGTCTCAGATTTCCCTGGGCTGAGTTTGATGTCAGTGAGGATGTAGGTCTAATGGTCTCCAGTGTGTGCAGTCGTCTCTGTTACCCTACTGTGCTGGGACCTATGAAAATGAGAGTGGCATGCTGAGTGGCATTATTTTTGTACTGTAGAGACCCAGAAACATTTTGAGTCATTTGAGAAGCTCGTGCATTTGTGGCTTCCGATAGGAACTGTAAAGTGAAATAGCATACTGGTCAGGGCACTAGAGAGGCTGAGCATACTGGTTTTTTGTTGGCATGCTGAAAATACATTTTTCTAAATGTTCTCAGACTTCCGTGACCAAGGGTAGCTTGGAAGAAAGGGGTCCTTCGGTTTTGCTCCATCAAGGCCACGGTGCTGAGCTTTTCTGTGTAGAAACTCAGAATGTATCAAGTGCTGTATCACTGCAGAGTCAGATAATTGTCCAGGGTTTGGGAAGTTCTGCTTATAAAAACACCACCACCTTGTCCGAGCAGTCACTCCTCTGTGTTATTTTCCGTTCCCTCTTTTCCCTCTGCTCCTGCTGTTTTCCCAGCCCCTTTTGGGATTTATTAGCCATTGCCTACAAAGTGTCGGTAACTCCCTGCTGCGAATGGCAAAGACCTCGCCAGGTGGACCCTTCTCAGATTTCCCTGAAACTGGAGAGAGTAACCACCCTCACTCTCATTTTCTCCACGGCTCCCTCTCAGTGGACAGCTTCCCTGACGTTTAACTTGATCAAGATGTTAGTAAAATAAACAGCGTGCGCCATGACCCTCAGTCTCAACCTGCCCACCCTCTTTTCACCTCACTGTTTGGAGAGGAAACTCCGAGTTGCTGTGGATAATAAAGATGAGGACTAAGATGTGTCTTTCCTTGTGGCCTGTTACACCCAGTCCTGATCACTGAGCTCTGAGTGGGTAGACAGCCATGTACCATGTGTTACCAAACCTGTGGAACTCTGGTTATAAGACACACTATTATTTGAGGTACAGTCAAGGGGGGGGAAGGCAATTAAACTGAGACACCATCATTTTTAAGACACATCCCAATTTCAGAGATGTTAAAGTGTGCTGGAAAAATGTGTCTCTTAAAGGAGATGGAATGCTGTGAGAACTGATTCAAACGGACTATCCCCCTGGTTACTGTTGCTCCTCTCTCTCGCCCCATACTCAACGCAGCTGATGGATGGCTGAGTCCGTGTATTTTCGGCTCAACCTTGCATGTTATTTGTGTGCTCTGTGTTATGCATGAAGTTATAGCACTGAGTTTAGGCCAAGTCATGGAAGCCCTTTCAACTACAATGTAAGCATTATAAGTTTCTGACAAAGATTCCAGGTGTTTTCTTTGGGTCATCCTGGACTTGATAAGGGTCCTGTTCCCTTTTGAAGGGGTGATAAAGAGTTGACTGAGGGACACTGGGGGTTTCTGCAGGCCCTCCCTGCCCCAGCCCATTCATGATGGCATGATGGCAAGGAGAAAATCTCCAACTCTGCTAAATTCATGCCCCTAGTTATTTGTTTTCTAGTGAACATCATGCTTAGGTTTATGGGGTACTCACTGCTTCCTCTCCAGTCCAGAAAGGCAGCATTAGACATTATTGATGACTTTAAATTTATTCAAGATTCTACCTAATTATTATTCTTTATAATCTGAATGACTTCTAAGCAAGTGCTGTTCTTAATGTGGTAATAATTTTATCAAGGGGATGGTGGTATTTCTTTTCCTGTTGAAGACCATTAGATTTTAGAGAAAACTTTCTCAGCAGATAAAGTAACCAAAAAAAAAGTGATTCAAACTTTGTTTGTACTAGTAAAAATATGGCATTTTCTCTCATACTTACACCACTTTCTTGCTTTCTTTCAGTTTTTGGGAATAGCATTTCTTGGAATCGGACTCTGGGCGTGGAATGAAAAAGTAAGTCAAACATCATTAAAATGCACACATTTTGTTTGTAAGAAGCTGCACGTTATATGCCGTCTCTTTTTCCTCTTTGATGACTGCCAAGTGTATGGAAACATGGCTCTTTAACGAAAAAGTACCCCCGAAAAATAATGTCACAGTTCAAAGACTCAAGAATGGAGCCTAAATTGGTCATTGCACCAAAATAATTACACAAAAGTAAGAACACACGTGCATAGCACAGAATGTGTAATTGGAATTTTATCAGTTGGCTGGAGAGACATGTTCCCATGGAACAGGGCCTCACTCTGGCATAAGAATTTCAATAATGCATATAAGTAATACTAACAATACTAAATAAGCACCTGGAGCCTTTTTTTCCTCTTTTACTTTTTAAAAAACCCTTTGGAAGATTATTCAAGCCATGAAGATTATATTTGAGTGTGAACATTATGTGCTAAGCTATTAGCATGTGGTACGTATGGAGGAAACTAGATACAATTCATGTTTGAAAATCAGATAAACTTATCAGAGTTGCTCAAGAGTGTGAACACTTGTGTGCTGATTGGAAATGTTAAGGAATATCCAAACTTTGTCATCAAATATCGCACAGTAAAAGAATAAACCTGGATCTATGGAGAAGGCTATATGAAGACACAATATTCTGGGTGGTTTATTATGTAAATAACATCCTCACGACAACACTGCCCTGTGTCCATTCCTCCATTTCCCTTCTCATCCATACCTTTTAAGTTTTTTTTCTGCAGCTTCTCCTTCTGACGCCAAGCAGTGGAATTAAAAAATAAATACATACTCCTTTTTTCTTCCTTCTTTGGACATGAGATCATTGGCAGCATTTTATCTGTTCTGGTATTTGGCTACACAGTAAAGCTTTATCATCCCCCACCTATGAGAGTGAGGGAGTGCATGGATTGGTTAAAAGTTGTAAACTAAGACGTTAGCTGAAATTTTCCCAGAAGACCATTCTTTTATCACATTGACATTTCACCCTCTGAGCTTGACCAAGGCCTGGAGTCAGGCATTCCTTTGAAGTGGTCTATGTATTAGGAAAGGAGAGAAAAACTAAGAAAGTCCAGCAAACAAAAGCCCTTCAGCTGCAAGAAGGCATTTCCACAAGTAAAACAATGTTTAGATAGATTGTATCCAGTAAAACTCAAAGTAAATCCAGAGTTTTGAAATTGAACCGCCATCTGTTTATTTTCAGAATACTTGTACAGATTGTGAAATGTTTATGGAAAATGAACCACCTTCCAGCAACCTTATGAGGAAGAGTGGTGACTATATGTCAAGGGAAACAAATTAAGTTCCAAAAACAGAATTTTATCTCCAGAAACTTTTCTGTTGAATAACTGACCTTCTTTTGGATTATGATCAGCTTCTGTGTCGATCCCTTTATAAGCTTGAAGGTTTGTACTGGTGGAATCTCAGAAATTCCACTTTTAGAAGCCCTCTGTTTGGTTCAGGGCCAGATCATATAGCTTTGTATAACTCTCCTTTAATCAGTCTATTTCTATCTGCTCTGAAAAGATGCTGGAAGGCATTATATGAACTAATTGTCTGTTCTAGCAATAAACAGACAATATGTTGTTTTGAAGGTTTTTCTCTTTGTGAAATATAATTATCCTTTTGTCTCATCAGTCGCCCTGATGTCTCTTCTTTGATAAAATCACAAAATTCTAAAACCAGCAGTATCATACAAATATCAGAGCAAGGGGATGATGTGGTCTCTGGGGAGGGATGAAATAGCAATTCCCTCCTTTTTCAGGGCTCGTATCAGCAAAGGGAAGGCTTCTCTGCAGAGCTGGAGTTATCTGGCCAGGGTTGCCCAGCTACTGTGTAGCAGGACTCTGTGAGCTGGGACTACGCGGAGGGAGCAGAGGGTAAAGGACATGTAACAGCTCAGTATGGTGCATGCTGGCCATGTGTTTGGGCCCTGAGTCTGGGGGTGAAGATGCTGCAGCAAATGATGCTGAGTTCCTGTCCCGTGGGGCTTGCTTTAGTGGGGGCACCAGCAGTTAACTAGCCAGGAACATGTGTGCAGGTGTGGATGAGTGCTGAGAAACGCAAGGTACAGAGTAAGGGCTGCTTAAAGAGTGGTGGGGAAGAGGTCTCTCTTACTTTTTA
Organism: Oryx dammah; assembly: GCF_014754425.2. NCBI lineage: Eukaryota > Metazoa > Chordata > Mammalia > Artiodactyla > Bovidae > Oryx > Oryx dammah. The sequence goes on from NW_024070187.1 coordinate 25,648,419, forward strand.
TTAATTTATTTTGGGCTGGTTAGGTCTTTGTCGCTGTGCGGGCTTTTCTCCAGCTGTAGTGAGAGGGGGCCACTCTGCAATTGTAGTGCCTGGCCTCTCTCGTGGAGCACAGGCTCTAGGGCGCATGGGCTGCAGAAGTTGCAGCTCGTGGGCTTTGTAGTTATGGCGCCTGGGCTTTAGAGCGCAGGCTCGGTAGTTGTGGGGCATGGATTTAGTTGCATGAGGAATCTTCCTGGACCAGGGATCAAACCTGTTTCTCTTGTTTTGGCAGGTAGATTCTTTACCACTGAGCCACCAACGAAACCCCAAAAGGGATCTCTTTTAGACAGAGCACTTGGGAATGGCCTCCCTGACAAGAGGGCGCTGGAGCAGAGACCTGGATGAAGTAAAGAGGGGTCTGCAGAGCACTGGGGGAGTAGCATTCCAGGCAGAAGAAATGGCAAATCCAGCGGCCCTGAGTCAGGCACATAGCGATTCCGAGGAACAGGAAGAAGGCCAGTAGGGAGGGAGAGCTAGATATAAGGCAGGTGGCCAGAGAGGCAGGCAGAGCCAGGAGGGGCAGGGGCCTGTAGAGACTGAATGAGAGGAAGTTACCCGGGCATTAAGGGAGTGTCCTAATCTGGCTTTTGTTTTAAGATCACTCTGGTTGCCATGAGGGAAAAAAAAAAAAAAGCACAGCTCTGGGCTAAAAGACCAGAGTTCAATACTGACTCCTTCCTTTGCTGTCAGTGTGGCTTTGGGCAAGTGGTTTAGCGTCTCTGGGTACCCTTCCCTGGTTTATGCAAAGGACACTCGTGTCAGCTTGTAGGGTTGCTGTGAGGATGAAGTGGGGTGGCTCCCCACACTGGGCCTGGTGTAAGGTACATGCTTTCTGGGACGTGGTTCCCTTCCTCGGATGCCCTGGTGGAGTGTGTCCACTTCTACATGGGCACCAGCACAGAATGAGGGCTTTGGGAGCTGCCCCAGATTTTAGGAGCATTCCAGGCTCTGATCTGTGGACTGAGAGTCCGCTTTGTTCTGGGGTCTCTTAAGGAGGGTGTGATGTTCATTGATTGACTTGGTAGCTGCAGAGGCTGCTCCGCTGAAGCCCTTGGGGATAAGTTCTAAGCTAGACCAGGCCACTGCTGGGATGATGTTCTGAGGTGAACCGCAGCCGGCCAAGGGTGACGGCCGCGAGCACCTGCAGGCGGCTCACACCAGCCTGTGAATCAGTAAATCCCCCCAACGGAGATGTGGTGACATTTACTTGAAAAGAGGCCCAGAGGGTAAATCCCCAAACTGGGTCATGGCTGGAAGGATCAGATTTCTTTAATAGATGGGGTTTTGCACATTTTTATGTGGAGCACAGAAACATTGGAGGCAAAAATCATTAAAAATATCAGGCTGAGATTTAGGTCTAATATTACGGTTGAATATTAGACTTAATAATTAAATAATACATTTAATCTAGCTTCCAGATCACCGTCAAGATGCAAAAGATGAATGTGTCTCCAGGGGAAACTGGTTTATGTGCAGTTTTTCAGAAATCATAGGATCTGCGATTTTAGAAGGAACGTTAACAGTCACCTTGCATGAATTACCACCACAACAAGCTTGGCAGCGTCCGGCAGTAATCACTTCATCCATTCAAAGAACATTATTGAGCACACAGCATGGGGCATGGCTTGTGCTGGATTTGGGGCATGTAATTCCTGAGGGAGTGCGTGTTCTAGGATGGGCGTGCTTATATACATAAACTACACTTCAGTCATGTCCGATGCTTGCGACCCCACGGACTGAGGCCTGCTAGGCTCCTCTGTCCATGGGATTCTCCAGGCAAGAATACTGGAGTGAGTTGCCATTTCCTCCTCCAGCAGATCTATAAATAAAGTAATACATTGCAATTCATGCTAATTTGGAGTGTTTAGAAGTTGAACAGTTCCTGGGGCAAAGCGCTCACCACTTTTCTCAGGGTTCCTCTTACTGTTAGAAAGACCTTCCTCCTGCCAAATTAGAATCATGTCCTACTGGTTTTCATTCATGGAATGTAGGTCTGCCCTATTGGGTCCCATTGTAAGCCCGTCTCTGTATTTAGTCCTTGGTGTGTTTCCTTGTGAGTTTCCAGGCTCTGGCGGAGGTGGGGGATCCCTCCACCATCTTGATCTAGCTCCTCTGACCTCCCTATGGGTCCTTTTCTCCAGGGAGAGGATGTTTTAGGGGCCGTAGAGGGTATGGCCGGATCACATCCCTTCTCTCCTATCTGCTCTCAGTACCACTTGAGGTCACACAGTGTATGAGTGGTCTCAGGTTGGTCCAGGTCCAGCTGGGTTTCCTCCCTCCATCTCGCATCTGGCTGATTTTCAGAGGCAGATTCAAGAGTCCAGATTGCCCCAGGTCTGTTCTACCTGTCTGTCTACCTGCAGAGATTGCTCTGGAGCTGGAAGCTCTGTGCTCTGTCAACCAGCACGTTCCCCACTCTGCTCAGCTTGGTTTTAGCCGTGCTTTTGATCAGCATCCTCGCTCAAGTCCTCCTTTTAACCCAGACCTTCCTTTAACTCCTTGCTTCAGTGCTACCTGGCAAATTCGGATTCAGTAGGTCTGGGTGTGGACACCAGGAGGCTCTGTTTTACAAGCTTCCTGTATTATTCTGATTGCAGTCAAGTATAGTTATCACTGATAGAAGGCAGTGACATATTGAGCAGGCTGAGGACAGAACCCAGTGACATGTCACTGGAAATTTCCTTTGGGGTTGACATCATTGACTTATGTGTGCCCTTGGGTGTCATTAGTCAAGGAGTCTCTAATCCATCTACTTGTCATTGTATCAGACTGTCTTTCTGCATCTTGTCTTTTCTCTGAATAACTAGCCTAGGACTCATATGAACCTGGCTGGCGCTTTCTCATTGAACATCATTTTCTTGCCCAGGTACCCAGAAACCTTTATTGGTCAAGTGGGGACTGAGGCATGTTTAATCATTCTTCTCTTCTAGGAACACTCTGCTACTTGGCTTCCAAGATCCATCACATTTTTGGGTTTCATACCTCATTAGCAGTGCCTTCTCATACTTGTTTGCAAAGTCCAGCTTCCTCTTGAACTTCTGAATTCTGGAGAAACCCCTTGTTTCTCTTCACTCACGCTCTGGGAGTTCTCATTCAGGCTCAAGGCCTCAAGCATCATTAATCACTGATGACTTCCAAATTTACATCTGTGGTCCTGCCCTCTTCTGAACCCCAGTCTCATGCCCAGCATCTCTGCTGAAAGGCCCGCCAGGCTTCTGAAGCTTCATAGCCCAGAGAAATACTCCTGATTTCTCCCCTCACACCTTCTCTTCCCAGTTGTAGGAGATGGTGGCTTGGTCCTCTTCACTTGCCTGGGTGTTCTTGACACCCTTGTCTTTTCTTCTCATACCACATCCAGTCTGTCAGCAAACACTGTCAGCTCTGTTTTGAAACGGCACTGAGAATATGATTTCTTCCAACCACCTCCACTTCTACACACTAGTCTAAGCTGCCGCCTTTTGCCTTTATTAGTACAGACGCCTCTGTTGTTTCCCAGCCTCTGCTCTGTGCCTCCACTCCCAGCCCTGGCCGTCTCCAAACAGCAGCCAAAGTGATTCTTTTATTTATTTTTTATTTTTATTATTACTTTTTCTATTTTTGGCCGCACTCACAGCTTACGAGATCTTAGTTCCTTGACCAGGGTTTGAACCTGGGCCCCCAGCAGTGAAAGCGTGGACTTCTAACCACTGAACTGCCAGGGAATTCTCCAGAGTGATTCTTTCAAGCATAAGGCAGAATCCTGTCGCGTCTCTACTTCAAGCCCCCCATCGCATTTACTGTCTCACTCAAAACTGAGTACAGTACTGTGTTATTTCCGGGTCCTTTTTTCCCACGCTGTGCCCACCCGCCCCTGGTGCGCTCCTGCCCCTGGTGCGCTCCCGCCCCTGGTGCGCTCCCGCCCGCTCATCATCTTGTGTTGCTCCGCCGCCGACTCGGATGGACCACACACCACCCCAGGGCCTTCGTGCCACTCATCCCCTGCGAGGTGCGCTCTTCGCCAGAGGTCCACACAGCTGCTTTCCTCTGCTTCCTGGTCTCTGCTGCAGGGCCACCTTCGTCTGTGGGCCTCCCTGGCCTATTTGAAGCAGCCACTCTCACGCTAGTCCCGGCCCCTTTCCCCACTTCCGTGTGCTTTTCCCCCACTCTGTGTTGTCAAAGGACTTACCACTCACACAGTTGTTTTTTTTTCTCCCTAAACAGGGACTTCTGTTTACTACTACACTCTAGTGCTTAGAACGTTAACTGACACGTAATAGACATTCAAGAAACATTGCTTGTGGGAGAATGAATGCGCAAAGGGAAGATGAAAGCATTCTTTTCAACCCTGGCTCTATCATTCAGACCTCTAGTAAGCATATTATCAGTTCTTACAGCCTAAAAGGAAGTAAAGTGATATGTGGTTTCTGGTATCTGATATGGTAGGGGTTCATTCAGTGTTAGAAACAGCAGATTTCTAACATCCAGAGGAAAAAAAATTATTTCTAGCATATAAGTGGTAATCTGTGTATGATTGTCTTGACTTCGGAAGAACTGGGGTATCTTCCCTTTTCCGTTTTGCCCCGTGTTTATACCTTTTCCCTGCTTTGTGCGGGATTTTATGCAATTTGAGTTCCCCAATCCAGATTGAACCCTGGGCCCTCGGCAATGGGAACGAGGAGTCCTAACCACTGGATGGCCAGGGAATTCCCATGGTAATGCTTTTGACTTAATTCTTAGGTAGGAGCAAGAGGCTGGGTGATCGCTAACAGTCTTAAGTAGGGCTGCTGCCCCCAACACTGTTGAGCGCAAGGGGGAGACTCGGCTTTTCCAAGTGGGAAAAGTGTGTTTCCCTGGTCCTCAGCGTGAGCTCTTGGCTCCTCCTGAGCCTCCTGCCACCCTCACACAGCACCAGCCCTCTGGGTGGAGGGTGAACCTGGCCTGGCTTGTCTGACCTGGAAGCTCCTTGAGGACAGGAGCCTGTCTTTAGCCCATTATGCCCAGGTCTAGCTGGGTGCCTCCTGCATCTTGGTTGCCGGGTCCTCATGACCACATGAATGAGAATGTGCGGGAGAGCTGTATACATTGTGGCAGACCCCATGGGGTCTCCTTCCCGAGTCCCCTCTCTCGTCTGTCACTGCACTCTCCTGGCCTGGCAGGAGGGAGCTGGGGCACAGGGCTGACCCTGGCAGGTGGACTGGCCATGAGAGGAGCTCTCTAGTCTTTATCAGCTTTCTCCCAGGCTGTCCTGGGGACAAGGGTGAGTCTTCTTCCTGGAGGCCTTCCGCCTGACCACTGTCTGTAATGCCAGTCTCACTTCAGAACCCACCGGTTGCTGCCTGTCACGATTGTACAGTAGGCTCAACTCGGAAGAACTTTCCCAATTTTCCCAGGAAGGAAAAGTTGGACAAGGAGATTCAGTGATTCAAGCAATTCATAACGGTGGTGGTCAAGGTAGCCAGAGGGAAGTGGTAGATGGAAGCGGTTACCCAGGCAACTTAAAGAGAAAAATGCTTGTCTCCCCTGAGAAAGTACTTGAAGGAGACATTACTGAGATGCCGAGAATACTTTTGAAGGCTTCATTTCATGGACTGAAATGTACGTTTGCTTCTCGTTCTCAATTGTCCATGTGATCCCCACAGGTTCTCTGTTGCCGTTGAAAATCAGCAAACTGAACAGCTTTTGTTGAGTACCTGGAAAGTCAGCCTGTGCTCTGAGGTGCTATAACCAGTATGCTTAGCAGAGGCATGAAATACGTTAGGGGAAAAAACCTTAATTTTTCTCTTTTTGTATGTCCCTGAAAACTTTTTTGCAGAGAAATCTATCAGGAATGAAAATTCAGGTGGATCAAAAATTGAGTGTCTTTGTTGTCCACCCTCAGATACCACAGTCCTACCCCAGGTCAGGAAGATGCCCTGGAGGAAGAAATGACATCCCACTCCAATATTCTTGCCTGGAGAAATCCCATGGACAGAGGAGCCTGGTGACTACAATCCACAGAGTCGCACAGAGTTGGACATAACTGAAGCGACTTAGCACACACGTGTTCTCATTTTAGGCACCAGTCCAGGCCCAGTTATTAGAAATGAAAATACTAGTCAGTCATGTCTGACTCTCTGCAACCCCACGGACTGGGGCCCAGCTCTGTCCATGGAATTCTCCAGACAGGAGTACTGGAGTGGGCTGCCATTTCCTTCTCCAGGGGATCTTCCCCGCCCAGGGATGGAACCCGGGTCTCCAGCACTGTAGGCGGATTCTTAACCATGTGAGCCTCCAGGGAAGCCCAGTTATTAGACAGGGCTGGATAAAAATGGAAACCACCAACCTCACTTTGCTTTAAAATGTTTGCCTTGCCTGGCACAGTCAACCTTGGGCCCCTGGAGAGAGGAAGGGGTGAGGCCTTTGCCCCCTGTTTCCTCCTGTCCCCCCTCCCTGATCCCGCAGAGGTTTCTCTCCCACTTCCTGCCAGGGCCGAAACATGGGTGCAGCTTTGCTCTCTGCGCCTGGCAGGTGGTAAAGGGGATGGTGCCTTGGCCCTTTTGAAGTTTCCCCAAGAGTCCCTCTGCCTTGCAGTTCCCCTCCGCTGGGTGGGCATCCCTGTTCTAGGTGGCCACCCAGTACCCCTGCCTAGACCTGGTGTCTCCGAGCTTCCTCAGGGATCCTCTTGAAACTTCCTTACTAGGTTTTGGATGAAAAGAAATCTTCTCCCTTATCTAGAAAGTGGAGTCACACAACACAGCAATTGCTTTCTCCAGAGAAATCTCATTCCATAACCCAGCCCCTCACCCCCTTGATTTCACAGAGGTGTGCAAGAGAAGGAGGTTCTTTGCTTCGTGGTGTGTGTGTCTGTGTGTGTGTGTGCGCACACAGTAGGAGGTCATCTCCTATTCACTTGGGTTTTCAGACCATGACCAGTAAAGTCTGAGGTAAGACTATCATATTTTTCTTAACATTTTAGAGACAGGTGTATGTTTCCCAGATGGTGCTAGTGGTAAAGAACCTGCCTGCCAGTGCAAGAGACATAAGAGACTTGGGTTTGATCCCTGGTCAGGAAGAGCCCCTGGAGAAGGGCATGGCAACCCACTCCAGTGTTCATGCCTGGAGAACCCATGGACAGAGGAGCCTGATGGGCTACAGTCCATAGTGTTGCAAGGACTTGGATGCGACTGAAGGACTTAGCGCGCATGCATGCACATATGATATTACACTGGAAACAAGACCAGTCTTGCCCACTGCTGCTTTTTCTCTTTAGACAGTAGAGCATTGTGGCTGGAACACTGCTCTGGGCTCAAACCCCTGCTCTGCCACTTTCTCACCTGGGTCGCCTGGCAAGTTACTCCGTCTCTGGGTCTGTGTCCTGCCATGGAAAATAGTCGTACCTGGAAAGTTAACTGTGAGGGGGAAATTATCCAGGTAGCTCTGAGCCTGACAGTCAGTGCTCAGTCGTGTAGCTCTTACAGGGCTTTCATCCCGCAATTCAGCATCACCACAGGGCCTCCCAGCAGCTTCCTTAGCCTCTACCTGCTGTCCAAGGAGTGAGCTTTCTGAATTCACATGTGACCCTCCTCTGCTCAGTATGCCTTCAGAGTCAAACCCAGCCATGCTCCACCAGCCTCTGTCTCCTCTCACCACTTGTGACAGTCACACGTATACCCCGTGGTGGGCCAGGTCCTGCCACTTTGTCTCTGCCCTTGCTGACATGACCTCCTGCCCTTCCTGTGTACACTCACGTAACACACACTAATACCTCTTCCCAGAACCCTCCTACTAACCTGTCCCCCCTCTAGACTAGCTCCTGAGGGTGTCCCCATACGTTCACTCTGAATATCCATGACTTGCACAGTACCTGGCACCTCTCAGGTGATTCCCAGTAAACTGTTTGCTCAGGAACTGAATGAGTTGTGCATCTCTGAAGCTCTAGGATACAGTGATCACACTACGTTAGACTTTTGTTTGTGTTGTTGTTTTTTTTTTTTTTTTTTGCTTTAGTTGCAGGGACACTGTGATCAGAGCCTTTATTACATTTATTACTTTTTACTTAGGAATATTCTGGATATGTTTCTTATCTTCTTCACATGGACATGAAATACCTGGAGAGTGGCTCGAAACATGCTGGGTTTTTGAAAAATGACACTTTTGCAGGTGGCTGTGTTTCCTTGTTCGAAGAGGCAGTTGCTCCACCCAGGTGGCGGTGGTGGTTTCCTGGCCTGAGCACGGTACCAGCGAGGGCACCACATGGCTGACTTCCCCATCAGAGGCTCGGTTGCAGGATTTTATGGAGCCCTGAGAGATGACTGTCTCTCTTCTTCTTTCTCACCACAAAAGCAGGTCATGGCCATTTTTTATCTTCAAGAAGGGATTACTTGAATCTCACCATGACCTTTTCTGACAAGAAAAGTACGGGAAACCACATGTCTTGAAAGCGTCTGGTCTTCCTTTAACCTCGTGTCTCTTTGCCAGGCTGTGAGTTATGCTGCCCTGCGCCCTTACATCTCCCTGAACTGCTCAGGTCCCAGCAAACTCCTGTCTCTCTACATATTCTCCCTGGATTCTGCGGCAGTTCCTTAGACAGATGGGGGTTCTGGGGTATGCAGAGCAACTTTGTCCTGTAACATCTGTAGAGGGTCTCTGATGACTTGTTGGGGGCAGGTGGCCCTGTGGCCCAGCTTGGACTTCCTGTGGTCATCACCAGCTTTCCAGGACCACCCCCCCCAAGTGGCTCATTTTCTTGAAACTGTCCTGTCTTAGCATTCTTTCTCAAGTAGGGAAATGCTGCTCCCTCTCTTACTCTAGGAAAACTGGTGCCCGTTTCACCCAGTGAAGTGTAGAGAGGGTGGGCAAGGCAGGACACAGGATCATAAATTTCAAAGGGGCCCATCTGGCCTGGCTGTGCCTGCACATTCCATAGGCTTGTCTCTCTGTTTCTCATCCAGCCGCTGGGAGGAATGTGCTCGTATATGCCAAAGAAGAAGAGTCCCAGACCTTAGGGGCTTATTGATGCTATTTTTGCCTTTTTTTTTTTTTTTTGCTGTGTGAGTTGAGAGAAAAGAAAGTGAAGCTTGCCAGGTGGCACACACAGGCTGCTCTGTGCTGCTGGGGAAAACCACAGATACTCCTGAGGTTTATGGGTTTGAAACCCTCCTGGAGCTTTGCTTGCATGTTCATATCTGCACATGTGTAGAAGCCTCTTACTGGAAGAAACAGTAACACTCAGAACATAGTCCTTGATTGCAGAACCCTGGAAAGAAATGGCTTAAATTCCAGAGATTATTGAATGCATGAGGTGCTGAGGAGATGGAAGTTGGAGGGAAGATGGGCTGGTTTTTCACATCCTGACTGAGACATATGAGGGTCTTCTCAGGTGGTGCTAATGGTAAAGAACCCACCTGCCAAGGCAGGAGATGTAAGAGAGAGGAGTTTGATCCCGGGGTAGGGAAGTTCCCTTGGAGGAGGACACAGCAGTCCACTCCAGTGTTCTTGCCTGGAGAACCCCTGGATGGAGGAGCCTGATGGGCTACAGTCCATGGAGTTGCACAGAGTCGGACACAGCTGCAGTGACTGAGCACACGTGCACACTAAGACATACCAGGCCTATCAGACCCCTGACGGATGAGACCTCACAGGGAATGGGACGTGGTTTAGGAACTGGAAAGTCATCCGGGAGCCGTGACTTTCTGGTGACCAGGGTGCCTGGTCAGGTTTCTAAGCAGCAGCGGTGCCCCTGGCCTGGTTGAGGTGTGTAATCTCGGCCATGTGGCGGCTGACCTGCATCTGGCTGCTTCTCTCTGTTCTCTCCTCTGCTTCACTGCTTCTTTGTACTCTTGGCTCCCACCCACTCATGGCTTCTGCTTACTCCTGACCTCTCTCTCCCTTCTGCCTTTACTCTGAGTGCCTTTCAGGTGACTTCCCATTTCTCGAGAAAGGTTGATTGGCAGGTCAGTTCCTCCCACCTCCTTAAGACATCGTCCTACGTGGGCGTGGCTTTCTTGGAAGTGGGTCAGGCAGGCCAAGTGCCAGAGCAAAATAGATTTCACTCCAAAGCTGTTGGTTAGAGGCCCCTCCAGCGTGCTTCTATAGCAGCGGTCCCTGACATTTTGGGCACGAGGGACCAGTTTCATGGAAGACAGTTTTTCCATGGGATGGGCTGGGGCCGGGGGATGGTATGGTTCAGGCGGTAGTGCAGTGATGGCAGAGTGGCACAAGTAAGCTTTGCTTGCTTACTTCCTGCTGTGTGGTCCCGGTTCCTAACAGGCCGTGAGCCAGGGACTCTGTTCTATGGCATCCGCTATCATCCTCTTTGTCCAGTATAGTAGTGATGAAATGATGATGCTGATCAAATTTGATTGAATTCTTATTACTTGCCAAAGACATAGCCTAATATTTGAATTTACTTGGATTATTTTCTACATCCTCAGAGTAACCTTATGATGTAGGGTACCATTTCACAGATGTGGAAATTGAGGTTTAGGCAGGTTTGGTACCTGAACCAAGATCACTCAGGTAGTAAGTAGTGTAACTGAAATTCAAGACAATGTAGTCTTCTACGTAGTCATCCTCTCTGTCTGTCCTACATTTAACCCTTGTCTGTTGTTCAGTTGCCAAGTCGTGTCCAACTATTTGTGACCCCATGGGCTGCAGCACGTCAGGATTCTCTGTCCTTCACCATCTCCTGGAGTTTGCCCAAGTTCATGTCCATTGCATCAGTGATGCCATCCAGCCATCTCATCCTCTGAGGCCCTCTTCTCCTTCTTCTATCTTTCCCAGCATCAGGGTCTTTTCCAAGGAGTCAGTTCTTCACATCAGGTGGCCAAAGTATTAGAGCTTTAGCTTCAGCATCATTCCTTCCAATGAATATGCAGGACTGGTTTCCTTTAGGATTGACTGGTTTGAGCTTCTTGTCGTCCAAAGGAACTCTGAGGAGTATTTTCCAGCACCACAGTTCGAAAGCATCAATTCTATGGTGCTCAGCCTTCTTTATGGTGCAACTCTCACATCCATACATGACTACTGGAAAGAACATAGCCTTGACTTTACAGACCTTTGTTGGCAAAGTGATGTCTTTGCTTTTTAACACACTGTCTAGGTCTGTCATAGCTCTTGTCTGAAGTGAAAGTAGCTCAGTCATGTCTGACTCTGTGATCCCATGGATTATACAGTCCATGGAATCTTCCAGGCCAGAATACTGGAGTGGGTTGCCATTTCCTTCTCCAGGGGATCTTCCCAACCCAGGGATCAAACCCAGCTCTTGTCTATAGACTACCCCTTTTTCTGGATTCCAGGGGAGATTGCAGGTGAGCCAGGGAGCTTGAGTACAGGGTGGTTTGTGCAGAAGGAGACTGGAATGCTCTCTGCCACACCCTAGAGCAGGCTTGTCTGAGTGGCTGGAATTTCAGTCTCCCTTGTATGGTTTCCCTGGTGGCTCAGACGGTAAAGTGTCTGTCTACAATGTGGGAGACCTGGGTTCGAGCCCTGGGTTGGGAAGATCCCCTGGAGAAGGGAATGGCAATCTACTCCAGGACTATTGCCTGGAAAATCCCATGGACAGAGGAGCCTGGTAGGCTACAGGACAAGACTGAGCGACTTTACTTTTTCTTTCACTTTGTATGGTGACAGATGCACATCGGTACATTTCTTGTTTGTTGACTCTCTAAACTTCTGTTATAATGATATTGCCTCAGCTGTGTTCCATTAATGTATCTTATTTCTTAGACACCTATTGGTCCCCTTGCTTAGTTCTGCAAGATACTGTCTAGTACTTCGGGGATAGTGGAAATCTCTTTTCACTGGTGAATCATCACTTGAAAGCTCCAGATTGATACGCCAAGAGCTAGGTGTCTTATAGCCAATTTGTGGACTGGCTAATTTGCTGAAAGTATTTGTTTCAACTTTTTAAATTGGCTGCTGTTCATTTTGTCTTTATAGCAGCACTTTGTTATGGTCAATTTGTTTTTGCTTCTGCCGCAGCAACAGCTGTAGACTTGGAGATGACTGAGAGTCACAAGAATATAGATACAGGTATAGATAGCATGGGCTTCCCCGATAGCTCAGTTGGTAAAGAATCCGCCAACAATGCAGGAAACCCCAGTTCGATTCCTGGGTTGGGAAGATCCATTGGAGAAGGGATAGGCTACCCACTTGAGTATTCTTGGGCTTCCCTTGTGGCTCAGCTGGTAAAGAATCCACCTGCAATGGGGGAGACCTGGGTTTGTTTGATCCCCGGGTTGGGAAGATCCCCTGGAGAAGGGAAAGGCTACCCACTCCAGTATTCTGGCCTGGAGAATTCCATGGACTATGTAGTCCACAGGGTTGCAAAGAGTCAGACATGATGGAGTGACGTTCACTTTCACATAGATAGTATGAATATGAAGAATTCTTTTGAATGCTCATTTATACTAGTTTTTCTTAATATAATCTTAATACATTAAGATGCAGGACTGGTTTCCTTTAGGATTGACTGGTTTGAGCTTCTTGTTGTCCAAGGGACTCTGAGGAGTATTCTCCAGCACCACAGTTCAAAAGCATCAATTCTATGGTGCTCAGCCTTCTTTATGGTGCAACTCTCACATCCATACATGACTACTGGAAAGAACATAGCCTTGACTATGTTTGGCTTCCCAGTTTGGTGCAGGTGGTATAGAACCCACCTACCAATGCAGGAGGCATAAGAGAGAGGGGTTCAGTCCCTGGGTTGGCAAGATTCCCTGGAGGAGGACTTGGCACCACACTCCAGTATTCTTGCCTGGAGAATCCCTTGGACAGAGATTTGCAAAGAGTCTGACATGACTGAAGTGACTTAGCATGCATGCAGTGTATTAACAAAGAATATGTATATAGGGAATCCGCCTATATTCTTGAGACTGCAGTATTTGAATATATTCTTCTTGTGACCTGCAGTCTTGGTCTCTGGCTTTCTCTCTCATTCTGCCTCTTTCCTTTCCTGTCTTTGCCGCTGCTGTTCAGATTTTCACCTTCACATCAGCCATCACAAATGACAAAAGGAGCAAGTACATGCAGACAACTACTCTGCTTCTTACCCATTTATCCTTATGCCAATTAGATTCCACTTCAGAGGATATTTTCTGAGCTTACACACAAAATCTAGTGCCCTTGACGTCTTCGACTCCCAGGGCTTTGCTGCAGGATACACGCAGGAGGAAGAGGAGGACTTCCTAGTGGGGTGCGCATGCAGGCTGTGTGTGTTCTTCTCACATCAGCAGTAGTCTGGGGTGCAAAGGAGGGCAGCCAGGGAACATTTTGTATCAGTTTATTTTTTTTCAATAAGTTTGAGTTTTAAAATTTGTCATTTAAACCCGAGGACGGAACACTCAAGTCAATATGGAGAACTAGAGCTGAAATCATGTCCGGATTGTCGGTGACATAGACAAAACCTAAAAGTTCCTTCCATAACTGCTTGTTTCATAAATGATGCTGAGTTGATAGTGAGTCAACATGAATGAGACTATTTATACTGACTCAGTTGCTGTGTGGACTGGAAATATCAACTAGCTGAGGAAAGGTATCCTTAAATCTAACACCTTCCCATCCCACCTCCCGTCTGTTCCTCACTCCACCCCAACACTTTTTTCCAGTGTAAACTGGGAGCTTTAGTTTTTGTGTTTTTTTTTTTTAAATAAAAACTCAAATGGATAAATTTTATTTCTTTTTTTTCCTTTTTTTTAAAAAAATTGAAGGATAATTATAATACTGTGTTGGTTTCTGCCAAACATCAACTTGAACTAGCCAACCATAGGTATATACCTATGTCCCCTCCCTCTTGAACCTCCCTTCCACCTCCTACCCCATCCTGCCCCTCTAGGCTGTCAAGAGCCCCAGTTTGAGTTCCCCGAATCATACAGCAAATTCCCACTGGCCATCTATTTTATGCATGTTAGTGTATATGTTTCCATGCTGCTCTCTCCAGAGAGCCTTAGTTTTGGTGGTGCTTGTGTGTGTGTGTGTGTGTCTGTGTACCCATATGTGCAGCGATAAAGCACAGTGTTTTCAGGGCTTTGTTTTGTTGTATGGCGCTCCTCAGGTACAAATTGGCTCCAGATAGAACCCGTTTGTGCAGTCATGGAGTCTAAGGATCCTGAGTGACTTGCAGAACTCCTGGTCAGGCCAGGATCTAATATCAGCAGGATTTCTCTCCCTACTCTCGTTACCCGTTTCTCGCTGCAGACTGACTTTCTCTGCAAAGTGAAAAACACACAGCACAGGGCTCCAGAGTTGAACCTTTTATAGCTTCAGCCACTAGAGACAGATATTTTTTCTAAATCCTGGGGTTGAGGAAGGGGAATTTCAGGCTTTCTGACTCTCAGCCAGAGAACTCTTGAGTGGCTCATGGAGTGGGTTTGGGAAGAGTGGACCTTTACAAGGAGGAGGAGGCCCTGTTCCCAGAAGAACAGGGTGGTGCCCTCTTCTAGGTTCCTCGAAGCCTAGGTGTCTGCTGCCGGCGGGCTTGCACATTCCTGAGGATTTACCATGAATCTGAATGTCTATTTTAAATCCCTTGGCTGACTTAACTGTAATCTTAGGTTTTTTTTTTTTTCCCTTCCGGCGGCTTGTTAACTACAAGCTTGAATTATAATTATTCTTCAGCTGGCATGTTCTAGCACTTCTTACTCATTTGTCAAATTGAGCTTAACACAATCAGAAAGTCCAGGGAAAGACCCCGTCTTTGAGACAGCAGGAGGCTGAGCTGTCCGCGGCCCATCGTTTTTGTAATCCTCGGCCTTTGTGGCCACGATTAAGTTCAGCTCCTCTTCGGTCACTCTGTGTCGTTAAAAGCGGTGCGACTGCTCTTTAGTGACTATTTGGAGGCATTGCACAGGTGAAAAAGTCTTTTTTTCTTATCTCCATTCAGGTAAGCCATCCTAATCCTAAGGAAAAGAAAACTGGACATTGACTGCCGCACTTTGTGTTTTAAGATTTGAGTTGGTTTCCAACAGATAACTACCTGGAATTCGTTAAAAATAAAGTTCTTGGTCGTCTTTTCTGTCCTTTGCAGAATTTTATTTCCTCCGAGCTCTCAGTATCTGGCTCCAGCCCTGTCTTTTGCCACAATGTAGGATTAAATGAGTAGGATCTGCAGTCCAGCTCGGGCCCCAAATGATTGTTGTTTCCATGGAAACAGTTGAAGGCCTCTCAATTAAAACTGCCCCTGCAGGCTGGGGAATCTAAAAGTATGAAAATGAGTTTGTCTGAGAAGCCAAATTCTCATATTCCAAATTAAACCCAGAGAGGACAGTGCCCCAGGAATCCACTGACAGTTGGGATCGCACTTTTTTTTGCCTTTAAGGGAGGGAATGTCTTGGTATTTCAGGCCCAGGTGTGTGTATGTGTATATGTGTGTGTTGGGTTGCTTGTTTTGCTGAATTCCCCAGATAACTGTCCTTGTTATCCACGGAGCTCTTTGTGTACAGCCATGGATCACCAAAGAGTGTTTGGGAACAATCTGATCTTTGCTCAGACTCTGGTGTGAATCACAAACAACAAGCCCATTAAACATGGATGAAATCATAGAATGGTCTTAAAGTTGGAAGGAACCTAAAGGTCAGTAAGTCCCTATTTCCTCTTCACTTGAGAATCCCTCCTGGAGCTCTGCTGACGGAGGTTCACAGCTTTGACTCCCCCATGAGGGGAAGTACCCCCAGGAAGGGAAGCCCTGGTTTCTCAAGCAGCCTTCTCCAACCCATGATTGGAGACCTGCTGGCATTAGAAAGGTCTCTCTGTGCTGGAACTGACCTCTCTTCCTGTCTCTTCTAGTCTTGGTGCCAGGTAAATTGAATCTACTTCTCCCATAATTAAGTTGACTTTACAAAGTGTAAGAATGTTATCACATAGCCCCAAAGCCCTCTCCTCTCCTGGCTGAGTGGGTCTGAAACATCAGGACCTGAAGTATTAACACTTACGTTCATAGGCATTTTGAGGGGAGAGGTTGATTTCTCCCCACTGCATGACCCTCACCACTCACTGTCACTTAGATTTTGTCTGACTTCTCTAGCAATTTTTTTTCCCCTCTCAGCATCGTTTGTGTAGGTGGAGAATTGGTTATGGTATTTCTGTGTTTTCCTTTTTCCCTGTGCAGTATTCATAGTTCAGAACTTGGAACTCTAAGATATACAAGATTGGATCAAACCATTGGTCTATGCAGTTTCATGAAGGGTGTGGTTGCCTTGTATGATGTCACCCCAGACATTAGTGAATACACCCTACATTCCTAAGTGTTTAATAATCTCTCAGCCCTTCATTTGTGACTTTATTTAAACTCTGGCCTTTTTCATAAGGTTTAATTGAACATTGGAAAAGTCCTTTATGCTTTATGTGTACTATTATTAACATTCCATTATTGTTCTTAAGGTAATCCCTGCCCACCCCTGCCCCCTACAAGAAACAGAAACTTTACACATTCTCTTGTTCAACATTGCTGCAACTTTAAAATGGGTTAAAACACAAAAACCCTAAACTCCAGTGTTGATTAGTGCTGACTGAGAAGCGCTGGGAAGCAAATACATAGCTTTCATTTGGTAGACAAAAATTATTGAAGTAGATATCCTGTTCTGGTTCTAAAAAATCAATAGCTGTGAGACCTTCAGCAAGCCACCAGACCTCTCTTTTTCCATTTTCTTCAAGTATAAAAGGAGATGATTGCTTCCTATTCTTCCAGGTTGTTGGGTATGCTTTGAAAACAAATTGTTTAATTTTAAAGGCTTTATAGCAAACTATATCATGGTACTCTGGGGGTATTTTGAGAGCTCAAAACAAATTTAATAAGATAAAAAAATATTGATGATATTGGATATTTAAGACTCACAGACTTCCACAGTTTCAAAATAACAGTAGCTGGCCTCTGTAAGAATGAATATTAAATATATACCTTCCATTATAGAGAAAAAAATCTCATATAATTTCTAACATAGATTCTGGGTGGTATTTAATGTGATATCACACTTAAGGGAGAAAAGATTTCAGTAAAGAAGTGGTATTATTTGTGGAGAGATGAAATTACTCTGGGTTCTTTTGGCAGGAGAATAAACAGGTTGCAAGCCGGGAAATAACCTCTGATTTGTAAATCATTTAAATCCCAGTCCTTAAAAAAGGGGGAGTAAGGAAATAGCCTAGTAACTCAACATGAGCAGCCCATCAGTACAAATCACCCAAGTGGGCTTTGGGGATATGAGCTTGATGGGGTCTCCTGAAAGTTCAAGGGTAGGCCTGAGGTGAGTTTTTCTCTAGGAAACTCTTAGGGTCCTGGGGCTGGGGCTGGCTGCCATGTTAGCTTTAAGACTGCAGCTCTACCCTTATTTTCCTGAGAAATGCCAAGGGCTTGGAGCTGGCCCTGGTCTGGCATCTGCATGCCCCCGGGCTGTAAGGATGACTCCTCTTGGGTGTTGAAAGGTGTTTTTCCTACACATCTGGTTTTTACTCAAGACCACTTGTGTTTGGAGATACGGAAAACAAAGGTAACAACCGTATCTTTTCCATACAGGGTCTAGTGACAGTTTCTTGGGATCATGTCTTCGCTTTATATAGTTTTATCAAAATTATGAACCCATTTAGACCTTAGAAAGAAAGTAGTTTTTCTTCTCTTTTTCTTTTTTCTCTTCTCTATTTTGTAGTGTTTCTTGACGTGATGTGATGTGATCAGATCTCCTGTGAAGGTTTTCCTGGGGTGGGGCAGGGAGAGACCACAGGCAATCATTTTTTCATACTGGAAAACTGACCCTGCCTCCTGATGCCCTGTTGTGTGTCTGTCCAACAGGGAGTTCTGTCCAACATCTCTTCCATCACCGATCTCGGCGGCTTTGACCCGGTTTGGCTCTTCCTCGTGGTGGGAGGAGTGATGTTCATCCTGGGATTTGCTGGGTGCATTGGAGCTCTGCGAGAAAACACTTTCCTTCTCAAGTTTGTAAGTACTGTACTCCACTTACACACCAAGAGCCAGACCGTCATCTCACATCAGGAGGACACCCTGTTGAGGCAGGAGTGAGCCACAACCAAAGGCACTGGCAATACCGTGGCCTGGGTCATGCTTCTCTTTTAGGAGATAACTTTAGATGCCCAGCACCACCCTCCTCTACCCATGTGCCTGCGTTCTAAGTTACTAAGCTGTGTCTGACTCCTTGCCACCCTATGGACTGTAGCCTCCAGGCTCCTCTGTCCATGGGATTCTCCAGGCAAGAAGACTGAGTGGGTTGCCATGCCCTTCTCCAGGGGATCTTCTAGACCCAGGGGTTGAACCCATGTCTCTTCTGTCTCTTGCAATGGCAGGTGGGTTCTTTAGCACTAGCACCACCTGGGAAGCCCCCTCTACCCGTGGCTGCTTAATAACATCAGCACCACCCATGGAGCTTTTGTACATAGATATCACAAGTTTGCAGTCCAGCCCCGAAAGTAGCTTTAGGACTAAAGTAGGTCTGTATACGTATCTAGTTTTCTTCTTTGGGGTGATTTTTGCCCTGTCTTTTAAGCACATAGTCAGTAGAAAGCTGACTGACTTTCAGGTAGTTGGTTCAGAGAAGCCAGACATAAGCACAGTGGCTGTGACCTGTCCAGATTAAATCTGTTAAACAGTAGGTTCTGGTGACTATAGAGAAACAGTAAACACACGTTTCCTGTGTTCTCTGCTAGTGCAAAGGCCGCCTTTGTGTGACCAGCATAATTTTTAGATCGCTTATAGGCTATTTGGTGTGATCTGTTAGCATGAATATTTTTGGAGGAGTTTGACTCAGGGGTAGGTAAGTATTAAAAGTCAAGCATGAAAAGGAAAAGCCTCTTCCTTTGGAGATTTCTTCCATAGGAGATCAAAATGGCACGTGCTTCCCTGTGTGTCTCTGAAGTCAGTTTGGTAGGTGTAGTCAGTGGTCAGGAGTGTGCCTGTCTATCCGGAGCTTGGCATAAGGTGGGTGTCCATCAGCATCCACATCCCTCTCCAAGAACAGAAAAATGAAATTAAAAAACAAAACAAAACACCTTTCCATGATGAGGGAAGACCGAAGGCCAGGGGACTTGGAGAGATCTGCGTCAGTGTTACAGCCGCGTCCCTGGGCTCCTCCTCCCCCTCCGCTGATGCACCATTGTCTAGGGACTCGTTCCCCTAAAACAAGAGCAGCAACTGGAGCTGGTGCCAACAGCCATGCTACCTGGGATTCCCATCTTAGCACTTTCACCACGTCTCCTCTGGCATCTTTTCTTGAATTTCCCTAAGAAAAGCAGACTCAGTTTCATCATCTGTGCCCCCAGGCTAACTCTGTTTGAATTTCAGCGCCTCTGCCTCAGACAAGGTTCTGGAGGCTGTTTAACTTGAAAGTTCATATAACTCATGCTAACAGGGAAAAGCAAGGATTGCTTGGTCCTGTGTACAATTTAATGAGCGCTTGGTTCTCTGTTCTTAATATGTAGGTCTGTGTTGCAAGTAAAGACTATTCCTGCAATGCGAGATAGCTGGGTTCAATCTCTGGGTTGGGAAGATCCACTGGAGAAGGAAATGGCAACCCACTCTAGTATTCTTGCCTGGAGAATCCCTGTGGACAGAAGGACCTGGCGGGCTACAATCCATGGGGTCACAGACAGTCAGACGTGAACTGAGCGATCACAGCACAACCCCATGTTGCAAATAGTTTTCCACACACTCACACTTTATTCCCCACCTAGTCTTGATATCTGGAGTCCTCAGGAGAGCTTTGTCCCTGATTGTGACCTACCAACCCACCAGTCTTCTTGACATGAGATATTTCTAAATGTTTGAGCTCACCTCACTCAGCTTTTCTATAGCCTCAGAGCATATTACTGCTGGCCACTATTTTATCAGTGTTCATCTCCTTTTCCCCTTTAATGTGATTTACTTGCATATGGTTTAGTTTATAAGGGTAGTATCTTTAGTAGATCTGATGATTTTTGTAGTTGAAGATACCAAAGTTAACTGAACAGACAGAAATACATACATTTCTCTAGATTAGCATCTTAATTTACGAAGTCCCACATTGAAAATGAAGAGAATTGTGTTGTTTCTTGTTTTGTTTTTTTTTTTTAAACTTGGAGAATATTTTAAATGCCCTCTCTCTCCACTTAGTACAATCAAAACTGGCCTAGAAGATGCTTTGAGCAGGAGCTGTGACAGAAGTAGGAAGTAAATGTCAACACAGCTCCAAACAGCCTCAAAGGTTGGATGCCAGAAGGCTAAGAGAACTGCTGAGGGAAATCCAGGAGCTGGGAATGGAGCTTCCTGGTTGACTGAGGCCCTGAGTTGAAGCCTGTGCGTCAGTCTCTGCCCCATAGGAAATGGGGGAAATTAGCTCACGGCATCCGAGGGAGGCAGATTTCTGCCAAATACTTGAGAATTTTATTTGGACTCAATTTCTGATTATGTACAATATGATTCATTATGGGAAAACATACCAGACTGACTGGAAAGTGAGCTTGCCTCTATGATGGAGGCAAGGACAGACATCTGATTAATACCTTTGCATGGCCTCTGGTTTGAGTGTACACACCTGTGAACCAGCTATGGTTTTTCTCATTCCTATAGTGTGTCATCTGTTATATTTACATGATAAAGGAGGGAGTTGTTTTATGTGGTGGGGTAGGCACTGTGTGAAAAAGTGATAGGATTTTTTTCCTCTCTTTTTCCTAGATTGAGGAAAGCTTACTTTGAAATTATTGGTACTACTGACGACTGTTAAGAGCTGTTTAGATTCCTTTTCTGGTGAACTCACCAAGGACCGATAGCCAGGAGCTCTGTGGAACCTGAGGGGCTGAGCTAGAAGGTCTAGAATTGTGGCCTAAACCGTGGGGTCCTAGACTTTGGCAGGCCCTTCTTTCTTCCTTTGAAACCCTCCCTCTTGCCCCTCCTCCCAGCATTTTGGATAAACACTGTCTAATGTGGAAAGACCTGGCCCCACGGTCCTCTGCGACCCCCAACCCCAATCACAGAAGACTGTGGGCTCTTTGGGGGCAGGGCTGTGGTCCTGCTTGCCCTTGACTCTGCAAGGCCCACCCAGACCAGGGCCTACGCTCTCGGGGGCCATTCAGTAGATGTTTGCTAAATTAAAAAAAGCATTTTTAAAAAAAATTTTTGTAAGCAAATGACGACGCTTCCTTTGCACCCCTCGCCAATGTGTTTTCCTCTCCTGAGCACCTTGCTGTCTGCTCGCTGAATGTAGACACAGCAGCAGCTTTCGCGCCTTTGCCCCTCAGCCACTCAATGAATGGCCGGAGCCCAGCAGAACGGGTGGCCTCAGTGTTACCCTCTCTTTCCTTGTCACCAGAAGTTTACCCTCTGGTCCTTTACAGCTTCATTTCTCATAATCCGTTTGAGTGAAATAGTTTGCAAAGGGTGAGAATGTGGGGGCGGGAGGAGGCGGAAAGAAGCATGGGCGTGAGCGGGATGTAGATATGACTAAGATGAGGCACTTCTGGGTGTTTTAGATGAAAGGGAAATTTCTCCAGATTTATGGGCAATGACCGTGTATCCTGTGGTCTCCAGCCTTCCTCTTAAATTCTCATTGTCTACGTCAGCCGGAAGTCTTCCTCTGGCTGCGTGTTGATGTTATTTAAAATATCATGAGCCTGGTGCTTCACAAGGGAAGGCTAGCACGGCTCGCATTCCCAAGAAAGTGCTCAAACCAGTGGTTTCATTTTATTTTCATGATGGGACGTTTTGTTCGTGTCACAGCTTACCTCCTCCCCACCGCCTACTCCCCACCAACTTCCTCTTGGACCTCTTCATCTGAGATGAGCACATCTCCTCTTTAACCCTGTGTAGCAGGTGCAAAGGGGAATTAAATGGTGTCCTGAATCCAGAAAAGGAAGATATTGCATCCAGAATCAAGGCCACAGTAGCAAATGACAGACAGTCTTAAAAAAATTGGGATAATTTATCTTTCAACATTACAAAAGCTTACCAGAGGTAGGGGCAGGTCATTGTTCAAGTGTCTGACAAGTGCATTAATCAGGAGAAACTCATTAGGCGTTAATGTGGGTCTAATGAGAAATTCCTATTATCCATGTTTGCTTATGGGCTTTGTTGGTTAATTACCAGAATGGAACACCAGAGCCCCTAAAATGTGATTATGAAATGATTTTTAGAAATTCTTTTTTGGAGTGTAATACCCTATTAATGAATCTTAAGAAATTGAAGGTTATCTGCTTTGGGCATGGGTAATAACCCAGTATAATTACAAACCTTTTTTAGAAGAAACCATTTAACTATATATGACCAAAAATAGCACTTATAACTGTTCTCTGTGTCTTTTGTTTTAGTTTTCTGTGTTCCTGGGAATTATTTTCTTCCTGGAGCTCACTGCTGGGGTTCTGGCATTTGTTTTCAAAGACTGGATCAAAGACCAGCTGTATTTCTTTATAAACAACAACATCAGAGCATACAGGGATGACATAGATTTGCAGAACCTCATAGACTTCACCCAGGAATATGTAAGTTTAAATGTGGCTTATTTTCAGGTTGAAAGCCTTCTTGGAAGGATGAACCCAGTGAATGTTCCTCCTGGCTTCTGCGTCTGCTGGTTGCAACCTACCTCTGACTCTTCTGCCTGATTTTTTTCATTTGTTCGCTTGTTTTCTAACTTGCTGTATAACTTACATGATTTGTATTCTAATGGGAAATGTCTAATTTTTCACTTATCTCAGTTTCTACTAAGAACAAAGAAGAAAACTCTTAGGCAGAGAGGTTAGCATCAAGGGTGCTCACTCCTGTCAACATTTGAAGACTCTTGTTTTGCTATAGGTTTACCCTCTTTTTTGGCGGGGGGGGGGAGGTTTAAATGTGGATTTTTTCTATGTTTGGTCCCCTTCCTGGTCATTCTCCATGCTTCATATCTCATAATAATGTACTTAGCAATAGAATATTTATCCACCAAGTTCCTAAAATTATGCCTATCCGAATACCTGAAACTGAAAACTGAGAAACTTCTAAGCCTTGGTGACTTGTCATGAGTGAGTAATCTATAGAGTAGAGCTACCTCCCATTCTAGTTTCTCAACATGTCTGTGAGACAGTGGCCTCTGTGGTGCAAATGAGGCGGCAGATGCCCTGTTCCACTCAAAATGCAACATGGTATAAACAGGGAACCAGAAGACACACAGCAGGTGCCAAAATCTCATCAGCTAAGAGACCTTGGGCTAAAAGGAACTTGGGCTGTTTCCCTAAGAGTAAAATGGAAATAATAGTAGCCACTGTTTAGCTCCTGGGGACATTCTGACACTAATAAGAGGTACATGGGTTTATATTAGGCTTCAGGTGTTATTGTCCTGCAAACTGACAGCCTTTATCTGCATGCACCGAAAAGCTAGATAGGGGGAGCAGACCTGATCAGCTGTGTTCATTGACATTCGTGTATGTGTCGTGTATGTGGCAGAACTGGAGGCCAGACAGAAACTCAGTGGGCCAGTGGCTGTCTCTTGGCTGGCTGGTTTTCCAGAGTGAGCTGGATCCCTTTGATAAAGGGAGGAGAGGGCTGTGTTGGCGCTTGCCGTGGGGGAGGCCCCCTGCCCTGATAGGCACTCAGAAGTGAGCTGAATTGTGCTGGTTTTGTTCTATGATGCAATGACTGTCCTGGAGCCTGCTGTCCCTCAGGTGTGAAATTAAGCCCTGATTCATTTTCTCAGCAGACTTGACTTTTGTTGGGTCATAATGGATGCAAGCTCACACCTTGCCAAGTATTATTGCTGACTAGTTTGCATGACAGATCTGATGGAGCTTTGTAGGCCAACTGGAGATGTACAACCCAGGCCTTTGGAGGATCCAATGAGCTGGAAGAACATGCGGATACACGTTCTCTTGAGATGCTGTCTGCTTTATATTGGAATTCTGTTGTTTCATGTGATTTCACTTTTCTCTCTTGGATTTTAATACTTTGAAGTAGCTATTGATCTTGAAACCCTTACGATGGTCAATGCTTGATGTTTATTTAACTCAGAGAAGTTGGACTGGGCCAGCATGGGGGAGTGTCAAAGGGGCTTTTGATGGAGCCACCCTGGAATCTAGCCTTAAGACTCACTGAATTTAACAGCTTGTTTTATTATATTTTAACTGATTGCAGTTTTTAGGTTGAAAATCTAAATCCATGCTCTTGTTTTTAAAAATTCAGAATAGAAACAGATGCAGAATAAAAAGTATGCCTTTCAAACTTGGGGGGTGGTAACGGATATGTTCACTATCTTGCTTGTGATGATGCTTTTATGATGTATAAGTATGTGAAAACGTACCAAGTTATACACTTTAAATATGTGCATTTTATTGTATGTCAATTCTATCTCAGTAAAATAGATAAAAACTGTGTAGAGATGGAAATTTAAAAAAGAAGTAAACCCATGGATCTCCTACCACAACCCCAGTTGCCTCCTTCAGACACTGCTGCTGCTTGCTGTCTTGCTGTCCTTCTAGAGTGTTCCTTCATGGACTTGAACCAAACACACTTTGCTCTGACTGGGCCCTGCTTGTACAATCCTTCCCTGCCCTTCCTCCACCTCCCACCATGGGTCCCGTGGCTTTTTTGTTCATCACCAGCACAGACTTACTGGGTATGGGTTATTCTGCCAGGTGGAGCGTAGGCACCTGGTCGCCTCCAAGTTGAGATGTTCTAATTCTCTCCTGTTTGCTCTAGTGGCAGTGCTGTGGGGCTTTTGGAGCTGATGATTGGAACCTAAATATTTACTTCAATTGCACAGATTCCAATGCAAGTCGAGAGCGATGCGGCGTGCCCTTCTCCTGCTGTACTAAAGACCCTGCGGTAAGTGACTGCCAGAAACCCGCTGGCCGCGCATCACACCGACAGTGTGTGTGGGATGAGCAGTTTCTTTTTTTTTTCTGGAAACCTCTTCTTACCCATCTATTCCTAATTGTAGCTCCTCTTGCAGGGGTTGGGGTGTTAGAGCTCAGATCATCTCAATAGGAACAATCATATATATATATATATATATATATGTTAGTTGCTCAGTCGTGTTCGACTCATGCCCAACATTAATTTAGCGGTGCATGCTGGTTCCTGTTCTAAGCCTGTGTGCGTGCTGGCTCATTTCACTTTGGAACCTTCCTGCTGGCAGATACTACCATTATCTTCCCTTTTCAGGTGAAATCAAGGCCCATGGAGTTCAAGTAGCTTTCCCAGGCTCGCACTGCTGGCGAGTGATGGGGCTGAGCCTAAACTCAGGCAGCTGCCCATATTGCCTGTATTCCTTCCTCATGAGAAGGATGGGCTTGTACGGAAGCACTGCATTGCTTCGGGTTAGTAACCCTTTTCTTGCTGACTCAGCTCTGAAGCAGTCCTAGGAATTGGAGAGGAGTCTGAGACAAGCTAGGATGAGACCACTGCAGGAAGACTGTGGCTGCCCACACTCTTGGCCAGAATGGTGACAGTCACTGCAGTTTGTATTTTAGGAAAAAGTATAAAACCTGTCCACAAGCCACCCTCTTTACTGTGGGTTTGATTGTATTTTGAGTCGAATTAATTGTCTGGTATAGTGAATGTGTCTCAGTCTAGTCAGACTCTGCAACCCCAGGGACTGTAGCCCACCAGGCTCCTCGGTCCATGGAATTCTCCAGGCAAGAATACTGGAGTGGGTTGCCATTCCCTTCTCCAGGAGATCTTCCACACCCAGGGATTGAACCCAGACCTCCCTCACTGCAGGCAGATTCTTTTGTTTGAGCCATCAGGGAAGTCTGATACATAGTATGGCTTAAAGTGCAGCTCCCCAGCTGTATACAAAAGCCAGAATTGAAGGTTAGAACAGTAAGTGCGAGAGAGAAGGTGCCCTTGGCCTTTCCTTGCTCCTCAGCCTCTCTCTGACTGGTCAACCCCCCGGTGTCTTCCCCCAGACCCACCCTTCCCTCCAAGGGACAGGGCCACATGGGTGCTGATTCCACATGGGGCTGGTTCTCCCCTGCAAGGTGGGTGGTGCGGGGCTCTTTAAAAGGGGCCATTGTTCATCTGTAAAAACACTGAATCATTATGCTATGCCCCTGAAGCTAATATAATATTGTAAACCAACTATCCTTCAATTTAAAAAATGAAAAAAGAGAGAGAAGGGGACAGTGGTCTCAGGCGAAGGAGAACTTCCCTAGGCTCAGCCTGGGCTGTTCTCTTTGTCTGAAGGAGACTGAGAATCGGTGAGGACTGTGCTCTGGACCCTCCCCTGGAAAGCCAGCCTTCCTCACCAGCTCACTTCTCCTTTCCCCTGGGTGGACTGGGAGGCAAGAGCACGCCCAGCACAGAGCCCAGGGCGCCCACCCGCCCAGGCAGCAGGCACAGCTGCACTCTGTCTCCTGCCTCTGCCCTGAGTGAATATTCCAGCAGAATTCTGAAGATTCTCAGAAGATGCCACCCCCACCTTCCAATTGCAGATCCTTTGGGACGAGATGTCTCATTCCATAAATGCTAAGCTAGTAAAATCCACTGCATGCCCTGCAGAGGAGACGCATAAACAAACCTGAAACAGCAGAACCCACGTCTCTTCTCAGGCCTGGGAGGTGTCGGAGCGCCTATCCACACACGTGTGGTCAGGGCGTTGCTTTTAATTATCAGAATTACTTGCTCTCGTGGAAAAACCATTTAAACAATACTCAAGTGTATGTATTGTATCTTAGACACTTGGTCATGTTTGACACTTGTGACCCCATGGACTGTAGCCCGCCAAGCTTCTCTGTCCATGGAATTTTCCCGGCAAGAATAGGCTGGAAAAATGGAGTGAGCTGACATTCCCTTCTCCAGGGAATCTTCCTGACTCAGGGATCAACCCTTGGTCTCCTGCATTGCAGGTAGATTCTTTACTGTCTGAGCCACCAGAGAAGCCCAGTATACTAGTATATAGATTCAAAAATAGAATTCCCCACTGGAGAGCATAAGTGCAGACAATCATTATGAAAGTCATTAGAAGAAACTTTTAACTGTGGTTTTTGTCTGTCTCCAGTTCCCTAAACCCATAAGCTTCTTGAGGTTATCAACTTTGAATTCAGAGACTCCCACATAATGGAATTGCTAGTCTTTCTGATATTTCCTGAGTCTCAGTTTTCCTCATTTGGAAAGGAAGGAATATTTAATACCTCCTGAGGATTGTTATAATAATTCTATGGAATGTTGTGTGAAAGTGTTTAACATGGTGCCTGGGACATCTGTGTGCCCAAATAAACATTTTGTAACCAACATTTAGCAGGGATCTTCTGCTGACCATGGATGGACTTTCTGTCTGACAAGAGTGAGTTTCAGTTTTCTCTTACTTTTCTCCACCAGGAAGATGTCATCAACACTCAGTGTGGCTATGATGCCAGGCAAAAACCAGTAAGTGGAATCCCATCCTGTCGCTTAGCACGAAGGGTGTTGGAGGAGCTTTTGAATTCACGTGGTGACGCTGTGCTCTCCTTTTCCCTGTGAAGGAAGTTGATCAGCAGATTGTAATCTACACGAAAGGCTGTGTGCCCCAGTTTGAGAAGTGGTTGCAGGACAACTTAACCATTGTGGCTGGTATTTTCATAGGCATTGCCTTGCTACAGGTAAGATGGCTGTCATGGGAGATGGTGCCCTGGGAGAGCCCTCACCAGGACAGAGGCTTTGCTTTAGTCCCTGCACATCACAGTTGTTAAGACACCTTGCAGGGTTGGGGAACAAACCGCAACTCTATTTGGTTTGTATTTTGTTAAGGCTCTGATGTTAGATGCTACTATCCTGAAAGACTTTAGGGAACCTTTCTTCCTTTTCAAGATGGAAAAATTGCTGGGGTCACTAATTGCCTACTGGCTTTCCAGCGTTTCCATGGGGTTAGTGATGTGGCATTGTGACAGCTGATCAGACAAGAATGGTCAGATGGAGAGCCTTGCCCAGTGGCCCAGGCTAAGGCTTTTTGGAGTTTCTCAGACACTCTGTGCTCCTTTCTCTCTCTGGATCATCTTTCCAAAGTGCTGGGAAGGGAAGGGAGCACCCACTTTTCCTCCTGGGAAGCCCCAAGAACTGGGCTTTTCTTTTTGTGGAGATGTGACACTTTCAACAGAGAGGGCCACAAATGAGGCACAATGATTGAAAGAAATTAAAGAAGACCTGAATAAATGGAAAGTCATCCATTGTCACAGATTGGAAGATTTAATATTGTTAAGGTGGCAATACTCTCCAAATTGATCTACAAGATTCCATGCAGCCTCTGCCAAAATGACAACTGACTTATTTGCAGAAAGGGACAAGCTGATCCTACAATTCATATGGAAGTTCAAGGGACCCAGAATAACAAAGCACACTTTAAAAAGCACAAGGTTGGAGAATTCATACTTCCCAATTCAAAACTTATGACAGAGCTACAGTAATCAAGATAGTGTATACTGGCGTATGGTTGGACATATAGTTTAGTGGAATGGAACTGAAAGTTCAAAGAAAACCTCTAGTCTGTGGTCAGCTGACTCTTTTTGACCAGGGAACCAAGACCATTCAATGGGGAAAGAATGGTCTTTTCAGCAAATGGTGCTGGGCTGTTTATACAAAAGACTGCACTTGGATCCCTAATCACATATAAAAATTAACTCAGAACTGATCAAATACCTAAATTAAAAGGTAAGGCTATAAAAGTTTTAGAAGAAAGTATAGGTGTAAATCTTTGGGATCTTGAATTAGACAAGTGTTTTCTTAGATATGATGCTAAAAGCACAAGCAACCAAAAAGAGTGGATAAATTGGACTTCATCAAAATTAAAAACTTCTGTACTGAAAAGGATACAATTAAGAAAGTGAAAAGAAAGCCCACAAAATGGGAGAAAAAATTTCGCATATCAGTACATCTGATCAGGGTCCTGTGTATAGAATATATAAAGAACAACTCAACTATTAAAAAAAAAAAAAAGACAAACCCAATTTAAAGGTGAGCAAAGGATTTGAATAGACATTACTCTGAAGAAGATACACATTAGCTCTTTGTAATGACATCGTTAATTATTAGAGAAATTCAGAACCACAATGAGATACCACTTCACACATATTAGGTTGGCTATGATAAAGACAGACATTAATAAGAACTGGTTAGGATGTAGAGAAACTGGAACCCTCAAACATCACTAAAGGGAATGAAATGGACAGAGTATCTTTGGAAAACAATTTGCTAGTTCATGAGAAAATTAGAGTAACCATGTGACTCAGGGATTCTGCTCCTAGGTATGTGCCCCAAAGTACTGAAAGCATGTTTACCCAAAAACTTGTACATCGATGTTCACAGCAGCATTATTTGCAATAGCTGAAAAGTGGAAACCATCCACATGTCCATCATCTGATGAGTGGACAAACAAAATGAAGTTTGTCCATATAATGGAATATTATTCAGCCATCAAAAGAATCAAGCTACTGTTGCAACATGGATGAACTTTGAAGACATTTCACTCCCTGAAAGCAGACCAACAGAAAGGCTGTGTATAATAGGATTCTATTTATATGTCCAAAATAAGCAGATCCACAGAGACAGAAAATAGTGATTTCTAGGACTGCCAGGATGAGGGGGATGGTGGGCTGACTGTCCTGGGGTACAGAATTTCTTTGGGGGGTAATGAAAGTGTTCTGGATTCAGATAGTGTGGTGATGGTCACACATTTTCATGAATGTACTGAGAATCACTACATTATACACTTTAAAAGGATGAATTCTGTGGGATGTGAATTCTATCTCAGTTTTGATCCCACTGCTGGGCATACACACCGAGGAAACCAGAATTGAAAGAGACGTGTACCCCAGTGTTCATCGCAGCACTGTTTACAATAGCCAGGACATGGAAGCAACCTAGATTAGATGTCCATCAGCAGACGAATGGATAAGAAAGCTGTGGTACGTGTACACAATGGAGTATTACTCAGCCATTAAAAAGAATACATTTGAATCTGTTCTAATGAGGTGGATGAAACTGGAGCCGATTATACAGGGTGAAGTAAGCCAGAAAGAAAAACACCAATACAGTATACTAATGCATATATATGGAATTTAGAAAGATGGTAACGATAACCCTGTATGTGAGATAGCAAAAGAGACACAGATGTGTAGAACAGTCTTTTGGACTCTGTGGGAGAGGAAGAGGGTGGGATGATTTGGGAGAATGCCATTGAAACATGTATAATATCATATATGAAACGAATTGCCAGTCCAGGTTCGATGCAGGATACAGGATGCTTGGGGCTGGTGCACTGGGACGACCCAGAGGGATGGGATGGGAAAGGAGGGAGGGAGGGGGGTTCAGGATGGGAACATGTGTATACCTGTGGCGGATTCATGCTGATGTATGGCAAAACCAATACAATATTGTAAAGTAATTAACCTCCAATTAAATAAATTTATGTTTTTTTAAAAAAATGGGATTCAGTAGCCAAAAGAAAAAGCCTAAACTTTCTGCCATTTGACGCCATTCCTCCCTTTCTCAGATCTTCGGAATCTGCCTGGCCCAGAACCTGGTGAGTGATATCGAGGCTGTCAGGGCTAGCTGGTAAAGCGCCTGCCACAGCCATTTCCAGACACTGGACACACCCAGCCTTCCTGACCCTCCAGTGCGCCCACCTGACACCCATGCTGCACGGACTCTGATCTCAGAGGCATCCCGCAATCCCAACTGACGGAGCTGCCAAGAACTTAGTTTTGGTGGGGGGGTAAAACTGGGAAATGCTGCTCACTGACAGAATTAAAAAATAACCAGTATGAAAGTCTTTGCGCCATGAATCTCTACTGTAGCCATGAATTTCTGGAAGGTTGGATACTTACCAAATGAAAAAAAAAAGGGGAGGGTGGGGGAGCCAGATGTACTAAGTTTGTGGAAGAGTTGTTCCTGCTTCAGTGATGGGAAGGCTGTCTTCTGTGCTACGGCCCGAGGAAGTGTGTTATTTCTGAAACTCAGCCCCTTACCTGGGAGGGGTGTGTTTTCAGCACCCCTCACTGTATGTTTCAAGGAACTGTTAACAACCATCATCCCAGGAAGAGAACAGCTTGCCTTTGGGTTCCCATTTTGTGACTGCATTCGACAAGGAGCTAGGGTGGACTCATCTGGTCTCTCCTGGCGTGTGTCCTCGTAGAAGTTGTATATTCCTTGCGTGCTGAGCAGGGGCTTTGGAACATTTCATGATGCTGAATTCTAGCTGGACAGATCTTTTCTCTAAGTAGGCCTGAGCTTTATTTATCAATGAAATCCAAGGAGAGAATGAGGTTAACGAAGAGGTAGTGAATACTGCAGCCCACCAAATTAGTTTTTGGGTTTTTTTGAAACTCTGGAATACTCTAGGGTTTTGTTTTGTTGTGGGCCCCCCCTCCCTTTTTTTGTCTTCCAGAAGCAAAAGCTATGATACAGTTTCTCTTAAATTTTAGATTTTTTTTTTTACTCAGCTCGATTATTAATTTTTTATATAATCTCTCTGCATGACCTGTGAATCTGAATCCACCAGCTCCTTTCCGTGCCGTCTATTCCTACAAGCCTTTATAAACGTTCTTCTGTCAGGATTTATTTTGTTGGTTGCAGCCTTGAGTGATATGTGCCCGCCGTCTGGGAAGGGACGAGCTGGGTGTCACAGGGGCGTCTGTGGCCTCAGTGTCTGAACCATGTCGATCGACCGTCATGGCCTCTTCTGCAGGCTCCCTCTTTCTCTTGGAATGGAATTAAACCCAGTTCTGAAATGGTGTTGACAGAGTCAGAAGCTTCTGATGGTTTTTTTCCTTCTGGTTTTTGTTTGTTTTTATGAAACAACAACAAAAACAAACCCAGAGTGCCAGACCAGAGCTGCTTCTGCCCTCAGTGCCGAGTCACCAACAGCATGGCAACAAAGCACAGACGCCTCAAGGGGGAGTGCTGACTGGCCGAGAGTTCTGTGATAAGATGGGAAATACTTGTAGAGACTGCCGCTTGCCCTGTCCCCACTCTAGGTGGTGGGGAGGGGACGAGTTTTGCCCCCAGAGTTTAATCCTAACTGGTGTCTACCAGGATGTCACCAACCCCGGGGAGCAGATCTTAGTCTATGGGAAAACCGCAGGCATGTTTCACAGTGATGACACATTTGCCCACACAGAACCGGGCAGCCAGCTAGCATAGCTTGTGGAAACTTAGCAAGGTTTTCCACTGCGGCCCCATGTTGCATCGCTGTGGCTGATGAACGTGTCCGTCTGCTCAGAGAAAGGACAAAAATTCTTTGAAAATCTAGTCTCCAGAGTGAAGGTGTGTATGACTCTGCACGTGTGTTTTTGTGTCTCAGTGTAGTTAAGAGATGTTCATTCCATCTTCTGGCTGTGAGATTATTTTATTTCACCTCTGTCCCCACCACTGTTGTCATTCCATGTTGATTGTCATTCCAACCTGGAGAAGACTTGAGCCCTCTGGTTGGCACTCTTGTTTGTTACCTCATTCATTCTCCACTGAACTCCACCTGACCAGTTGATTCAGAATCAGGCCAGCTTCCTTCCTTTGGCACATCCAGTAAAAGGCCAAACAGCAAGTCTGAGTTCTAAATTTTAATTAATCACCCTTTTTTTAATATATATACTTGAGAGTGGTTATAATAAAGGCTGTCATTAATAAACTTGGTTCTACCTTACATGGAGTTCTATCTGTCTTTATTCTCTCTTGTGGTTGTGAAATTCTCTAATCCAGTGGTGATCACACGTTAGCATGCGTTGGAATCTCCTGGAAAGCTCGTTAGCACACAGATTACTGGGTTTGCCACATCCCCAGAATTTCTCATTTAATGGGTCTTGGGTGGAACTTGAGAATGTGCATTTTTGACAAGTTTCCAGGTGAACTGTTGCTCCGTGTCTGGGAAAGACACTTGTCAATGCACCCCTCTGATCAGGTTCTCTCAGAGTGAAAAGAGAGAGAGGGAACATTTTGTGTCTGGGGAAGGAAAGGTCCTTTGTGCTGCTGGACACAAACTAATGAGAGATGGGGAAGAACTGAGGATGTAGGAAATCTGTCTCCGAAATCACTGTCTGCGGTCACCATCACCTGGGGACCAGGCAGAATACAGATCAGGCTTTGCCCCTAGCAATCCTGGAGTGGGAGTCAGAGCTTATATTTTTTTTAAGAAACTCCCATGAAAATTTGACACACAATAAGATTTAGGACCCATAGACCTAGGTAAATCTTAGTAACATTCACAAGCTCTTTATGGGAAAATAATTTCTAGCAGTCTGTTAGAGCAGGATTCTTAAAAACCCACCTGAGTTTTTAAGATTAAAATACCAATGTATTGATAAATGTCCTTTCATTGTGAACTATCTCTGCAGAAGGATTCTGTCTTGCAAACTACTAAAGACTTTTTTCAAAGATAAAATAAAAATTGAAAGGTCGTACAGTATTCTCAGACCTTGAGGCTGTGTTCCCATACTTGTTTGAGAAACAGTGTAGCTCACTTGTCTGGATATTTGAGACAATGTTATTTTGTTATTATGGCTATAAGGAAATTTATCAGGGGTAACTGGAGATAACCAATTCATATTTCTTGAGTTTTCTTAGCTGTGCTGTAGAAATTATGTATACATGTGAGGTAATTGGACCTCTTTGTTCAGAGCAAACTCTGGGCCAACAAAGGAGAAATGTCACAGCTCAGAAGTAAAAAAGATGCTTTGTCTACAAAGCTTAGAATTTACAGGAAGTTTCTTCCAAGTTTGGGAGATAGACATTGGAGGATGATTATTGGATTTGTCTTTATCATTTGATCAGTTGCCCACAAATAGCATTCCCTTCTGTGATTTACAAATATCTAATACAGTTTTTTTTTTTTTAATGAATCCAGGAATTAAAAAGTAGAATTTCATGTCATGAGGCACTTGAAAAAGAAGTGCCCTTCCTTGTTGTTTCTCCTTTTTTTTTTTTTCCTCACAAAAATAAACCTCTCCTTCTCTTTCAGCTTTCTTCCTGCTCCAGGTCCCTGCCACCCTTTTCTCAAGGGGGTGCTGAAAAGTGTTGCTTGGCTTTTTCTTCTTCTGCAGCCTGCTTCCTCCTCCGGACCCTGTGCGTGCTGGTTGGCGGGGGTGGGGGTAGGGGGAGAGCAGGCATGGATGCACTAATTCCACAGTTTCCTGTTTCCGGCGGTCTTGGACTGGAGCCCTGGGAAGCTGGTGGGCTGAACAATGAGAACCCCTAACCCAGGGACCTGGCAAGGCCCTCCCCAGCTCCTTTATCATTTATTCCACGAAGCCCTCCTCCTCTAGGGAGATCCTGTGGAGACCTCCAAGGAAGGACTGGGAACGTCTCCATAAACACTGGCCAACAGGGTTGGTGGCCAGATCTCTCCAGGGAGGCCAGGGGGCTGTTTTTTTGTGATGCCTTCCGAGGAGGAGGAAGCCTAAGCTTTGAAAGAGAAGGAAAATGCAGTGTTTGGAAATACTCTATCTTGGCCTTATTGTGGTGACATGGTAAAGTCTAGGCATGACAACAGACAAGGCTGGTGTATCTGGTTGAGGGCAGGGGTCAGAGAAGGGAGGCCAGACTGCTTAGGGACCAAAGCCATCTGTAGACTTGAGCCTTTCTTTCTGGAAGAGTTTGCAGCAAAAGAGTTTATAGCATTATAGTTTTCAAGACTTAGTTAAGGGATACAGCTTATACAGTTAATTGAATACAGCTTCCTTTGGGGGATTTTCACGCTGAGTAGTTCTTGTGTAAGTTTGGCCTCCAAGGGGAGGGATGCCCGAGTGAGTCCATCCTGATTTCCTTTAACCCAAACCAAACTCCTCAGGACCTGTCCTGGCCATGCAATTTACCCCTTCACTTCCAGGAACTCCCAACAGTAGAAAAGCTGAAGGAAGAGCAGGTTAGTTCCTGGCCTTTACTCTGTAAAGCTACTCCAAAAAGCAAACTGTAGCATACAAACAAGGTAGCAGTTTGCATGCTGTTGCTCTTCATTGACTGTGTAGTTGCAATTCATGTGCAAGAGGGCCGGCCAGAAAGCTGCCTTTTGAATGTGCAGCTCGTCAGCTTGAGTTAGCTTTTGCTTTTGCAGAACCTCTAGTTTGAAAGGAACGTTTTAATAGCCTGCCCTCTAGTGGCGATCAGGTAAAAGCACTCCTGACAAGTTGGAAGTGACCGCACTCTATTCAGAGGCACTAGCTCTTTGGAAGAACTTGAGGGTGTACAGCCATATGTTGCTTGCTGAGAGTGGGTAGGTGTTTTATTCCTTTGACATTCGTGAAAATGACAGAGCTTATTTTGGAAAGTCAGGGAGCAGGTGTTAAGCTCCCTTCACCATCTAAGTCCTGATATTGCTGCTGAAACTTTCTGGGGCACTGCAGCAATGTGTACAGGTTGAAGCTGGGCCCTGCGCTGCTGCCTAGACTCAGAGTTTATAGATGGGGTGGCGATGGTCTGAAAGTGCTAATCTGTGGGCAGGAGGCACTGCATCTGTTGAAACGCCCACCAAGGAGAGGTGTGCTGAACTTTTATACTTTCCCCTACCCCCCACTGGCACTCAGGGGGTTTCTGTGGCCCCCAGGGTCCTGATCTGCATCTCAGTTCCTCTTCAAAACAAACAACACTCCTGAAACAAGGATTAGACATTCCTTGTATGAATATTTCCTCTGAAAGCTCCCCTGTGGATCACCACGTGGAGATCCCTTTGATCTGAGACTCTGCAACTGTGGTTTTAAGGGCTGTGAAGTCTGGTGGAGTGTTCCCGACTGTACCTTGTGTTTTAGGAGTTTGTTACAGATTGAACCGTGTCTTCCAAAAATTCATGTGAAGCCCTAACCTTCAAGGACCTCAGAGTGTGACCTTCATTTGGAAATAGCATGTGGGAGATGTAATGAAGATAAGGTCATACTGGGTGGGTTCTTACCCCAGTAGGTGATTGTCTTTATATAAATGGGAAATTTGGACACAGATGCACGCAAGAGAATGCCATGTGAACGTGAAGGCGGAGATTGGGCGATGCATCTGAAAGGCAAGAAATGCCAAAGACGGGTGACAAGTCACCAGATACCAGGAGAGAGGCATGGAACTGATTCTTCCCCAGAGCCTGCAGAGGGAACCAGTCATGCCAACACCTTGACTTTGGACTTTTAGCCTCCAGAGTTATGAGACAATAAATCTCCATGGTTTAAGCCATCTACTTTGTGGCATTTTGCTTCAGCAGTTTCTAGGAAACTAGTAGAGTCTGAACACCTATTGCTGGCTTTCAGGATGGAAATGTATAGAATATGTATGTGGCTCTTATTATTTGAATGGACATATTGACTTGGGACTTGCTCTCTGTATTTGCTTTAAGCTCTTTGAAAATTGCTTTGATGTGTTTTGTGGGACATTTAAGACATAAGCAATGTTTTATTACATGATGATTAAAAGTGGTCACACTGCTGTATGTATTTCTTTGAAGTAAACCATCTTAAATGCAACTTGTGAGATGGATTAAAGTCTTATAAATAAAGCAGTTGATGTCCACAACAGTGCTTTCTTTAGTCTTGTTACTTTGTGACCCATCAGCCCACTAATTCACCAACCCCTGCTGTAAGCCAGCTAACAGGTGTGTGTGCTATTCCAAGCCTTGAAATAAAAGACGATATTCACTGAAAGTTTACTGTGTTTCAGGCACTTTGCTGTAAGCACTCTGCATGCATTTTTGAGGAAAGGTAAACTGAAAAAATAAAACCATACTTGCGGAAAATACAGACTTCACCCAGAGCTTACCGAGGTCGTGCTGCTGAGATGGGGGGAATGCAAGCTAATGGAAGCAGCCCCCGTGGAAGGAGAGAGGCCTGGCCCAGGCCCCCGAGGGAGAGCGAAGGAAGAGACTCCAGGGCAGGAATGAGGAGGTGAGTGCTGCTAGGGATATGGGGAGGCCCTGGAGCTTCCAGAAGAAGGGAGAAGCATGGATTAGCCACGAGAAGTTCAGGTACGGAGAGTCCAGGAATTGTGGCCAGTCCCCGGCCCATGTCGGGCACTCAAAAACTTGCTGAATGACTTGGGTAGGTAATTGTGGAGATGGGTTTGAATGAGGAGGTAACTGATGCAAAAGTAGAATTTTGGGTAAAGCTGGACAGTGTCTGCAGTTACAAACCCCCTGCCATCTGATTCACAATTTAAAAATCTGTTTAAAAAATCAGACTTGTCTATCAGAGCATTTTGTAGAAGGCAATAGTGAGTTTTTTGGTAACACCCCAGGCCTTCTAAAGAAGTGACCATAACTTTGCAAACTGGCAAGTCAAACAGTCTTAGAGCTCTGCAGGCCGTGGGAAGTGCCATATTTTATTCCTGTTCCAAAATCTACCTTTTTCCTCCATCTAGTTCCATCATCCCTCTGACATTTCTATGACCTGGGGGCTGGCATGGAGCTCGCCGTGTGGCAGGAGGGGACATTGCCCTGAAGCTGGCAGAGGTTGGAGTTTGTGTGTTCCATGGTAGTTCTCAGCTCTAGTTACCATTAGGATCACCCAAGACCTTTAAACAAACCCCCGTGCAGCCCCTCCCCATCCCTGTTTTAAAGCTTCCAGGTGGTTTGAACATGCCACTAGGGCATCTCAAACTTTATACACATATATCACCTGGGTCTTAATTTACTCGGATCTAAATTATCTGGAGCCTGGAGTGCTGCGATTCATGGGGTCGCAAAGAGTCGGACACGACTGAGAACTGAACTGAAAGTACCTGGATTTGGGAGTTCTCTGGTGGTCTAGTAAATAGGATTCTGAGCTTTCACTGCCATTGCCAGGGTTCAGTCCCTGGTCAGGGAACTGACATCCTACAAGCTGTGCGATGTGAGCAAAAAAATAACAATGAAAAAAAGTAAAAATAATCTGGATCTGATTTAGCTGGTCTGGAGTGGGGCTAGAGAATCTGAGGCTCTGCAGGTTCGCAGGGGACGTGGATGTCCTTTGAAGAGCACGCTTGGAGAGGCAAGGGCAGTCTAGAGGTGCGCCTCTGTAGAGCTGTGCAAAACCACTATCATATTGATATTGTTGGTCGAGATCTTTCCTAAATGTTCAGTTCAGCCGCTCAGTCGTGTCCGACTCTTTGTGACCCTATGGACTGCAGCATGCCAGGCCTCCCTGTCCATCACCAACTCCAGGAGTTTACCCAAACTCATGTCCATTGAGTCGGTGATGCCATCCAACCATCTCATCCTCTGTCGTCCCCTTATCCTGCCCTCAATCTTTACTAAGTTGAAATTTTCATATCTGGGCAGGAAAATAAAGGGTGATTATACCTGGGCAATATGCATATCTTTGTTACATACATTTTATTTTGATTACAAAACAATGCAGAAAACAGAAAAAGAAATAACCTGTATTTTCATCACCTAGAGGCCTATGCTGGTATATACCATGTAGAGCTGTGTTACTGTGTGTGTCTTTCCATTACTTTCATATTTGTTTTAAATTGTATAATATGATTTATACTATTCTTTAATCTACTTTTTAAAAAACAGCATTTTCAATGTCAGTGAATATTTTATACAATAACATTTTAAATTTACTATACTCTATATACTGAACTAAAAAGCCTCTTGATGAAAGTGAAAGAGGAGAGTGAAAAAGTTGGATTAAAGCTCAACATTCAGAAAACTAAGATCATGGCATCTGGTCCCATCACTTCATGGGAAATGAAACAGTGGGGAAACAGCGGCTGACTTTATTTTGGGGGGCTCCAAAATCACTGAAGATGGTGATTGCAGCCATGAAATTAAAAGACGCTTACTCCTTGGAAGGAAAGTTATGACCAACCTAGATAGCATATTCAAAAGCAGAGACATTACTTTGCCAACAAAGGTCCATCTAGTCAAGGCTATGGTTTTTCCTGTGGTCATGTATGGATGTGAGAGTTGGACTGTGAAGAAGGCTGAGCACCAAAGAATTGATGCTTTTGAACTGTGGTGTTGGAGAAGACTCTTGAGAGTCCCTTGGACTGCAAGGAGATCCAACCAGTCCATTCTGAAGGAGATCAGTCCTGGGTGTTCATTGGAAGGACTGATGCTGAAGCTGAAACACTCCAGTACTTTGGCCACCTCATGCGAAGAGTTGACTCGTTGGAAAAGACTCTGATGCTGGGAGGGATTGGGGGCAGGAGGAGAAGGGGACAACAGAGGATGAGATGGCTGGATGGCATCACCAACTCGATGGACATGAGTCTGAGTGAACTCTGCGAGTTGGTGATGGACAGGGAGGCCTGGAGTGCTGCAATTCATGGGGCCGCAAAGAGCACGCGACTGAGCGACTGAACTGAACTGATATACTACTCTATTGTATCAATCAAGGGTCCACAAGATGTGGTGAAGAGAATTTGGGAGTTTCCCAAGACCCTCTCAAGTCCACAAGCTCAAAATTTTTTCATAGTATAATAGGACATCATTTCCCTTTCTGGTACCTTC
The DNA here is from genome assembly GCF_014754425.2 of Oryx dammah. Lineage (NCBI taxonomy): Eukaryota > Metazoa > Chordata > Mammalia > Artiodactyla > Bovidae > Oryx > Oryx dammah. The sequence goes on from NW_024070187.1 coordinate 25,687,727, forward strand.
TCTCCGAGTATACAGTGTCATTTTTCAGAGACTACATGATGATATGATATCACTCTGACAGCTAATGGAATATGTGTGTATTTTTGTGTTTATTTCTCCCTTTTAATTTCTAATATAGTAAATATTCATGGAAATAACCCACAGACACAAAAACTCTTCAGGGGCTTAAGCCATTTAAAGGGTTCCTGAGACCAAAAAGTTTGAGAAGTCCTGATGCAGATAAACTATAATTGAATTAATCAACCCATCACTATTTGAAATTTAGACTCTTCCCAATTAAATAACAATACAGTGAACTTTCTCATACATTTCTTACACTTTGTACATAGATACCCTGGTGGCTCAGATGGTAAAGAATCTGCCTGCGATGTGGGGGACCAGGGTTTGATCCCTGGATTGGGAAGATCCCCTGGAGGATGGCATGGCAACCCACTCCAGTATTCTTGCCTGGAGAATCCCATGGACAGAGGAGCCTGGCGGGCTACAGTCCATGGGGTTGCAAAGAGTAGGACACGACGGAGTGACTAACTCTGAGTCCTAATAGTATGGAATGACTAGATCAAAGGATTTAAAAGCATCTCATTTGTGGCACCAAATGAATACTTTACCATAGACATTTAAATTTTATTTTTTTTTAATCGAAAATTGTTTCAGTCAAGATTTGTACCCAAGTAGAAAGAGGAAAAATTAATGTCTTCTGCTCCAGATTATGGAGAAGGAAATGGCAGCCCACTCCAGTGTTCTTGCCTGGAGAATCCCAGGGACAGGGAAGCCTGGTGGGCTGCCGTTTATGGGGTCACACAGAGTCGGACACGACTGAAGCGACCTAGCAGCAGCAGCAGCTCCAGCTTAACATTTTTGTTTACGTTCTGAATTAGAATGCCAGTTACAGCACAGCCCAGACCTGCCACGATGGAGACGCCTGACTCCACGAGGCGTCTCTAGTGCAGAGCTGCAAGCTCTCCCCCGTGACATGCCTGGAGTGTGAAAGCCTGAATGACAGAACGACTCTCAAGGGTCTGTCAGGCCATTTTAGGAAAGAGCATCTCAGGACTCTGACTTCACATTCTAATTTATTCTAATTTAATTTCTGCTGATGCTTTCTTTAGTCTGCTTCCTAGAATAATTGGTAATGGGGACACTCAGCACACAATTTTTTTTTTTTTTTTAACAAGGAAAAAAACATACAAATTTATTGTTTTACATGAATATGGGAGTCTTCAAAAGGAAAATGAAGACCAGGAATTATTAGGATCAAAAGCTTAAATACCTTGTTACACAAAGAGCAATAATTTGTGGGGATGACAAGACAGAGGGGTCTGGGCTGGGGCAGTGTGTTGGGGGCCAGTGACCAGCAACTAAGTGCGGGGGGAACTAAGGGAAGGTCATCTTAGTAGATGTGTCTGTATAGGTCCATTTTGGCATAGATTCTGCATCATTGGTGATATAAGTGTTCTCTTCCTGGTAGAGGCCGGGCATCTTTCTCAGGGGCAATTTCATGTTCTGCTGTTTCTCAAGCTAAATGCACATTTTGAGCCTTATGTATATGAAACATTCTGTTAATACTGAATTCTAGAGCAAGAGAAGGGGAGAGCAGGAGGTATTAAAACAAGAACAAAGAATAAGGCAGGGCTCATTCCTCCCACCTGCAGGGCAGAGCAAAGCCTGGAGGAGATGTTGGTTCTTTTATTGACTGTGTCGTGGAAAGAACTGGAGTTGAACTGAACAGAGGAGCATGTGCCTTAGTGACGCCGTGTCTATGGCTCAGCAAGTGACCCTAGCTGGTCACTTGCTGACCCTGGTGGATATCACATAGTCTGTGCTCAGTGAAAGGCTCTTCAAATCGCTTAGTCCATGTGTAGCAAAATAAAGTCACAGACGGTGTGCTGGTTGCACCCAGAGCTTTGGCCACTGATGACAGTGTGGGTGTGGTTTCTCTCTTCAGCCCTCAGTGCCTGCCTCATAAGATGGAGATAATCATGCCTACATCACGGAGACTTTGCAGAGATGAAAAGGGTCAACCTGCTCTTCTCCCCCAGACCTCACTTAAATCAGCGTTCTCAGGGAGGTCCCCTCAGAACTCTTAAGCCCACCAAGATGCGGTTTTGCAGCAACCTGTCTGGGAGAACTCACCACATTCAAACTTACTTGATGACATCTCTTTTCCATGGAATTGGGAACCTCTGTCTCTAGCACCCGACCAGGCTGTGGCTTTGAGCAAGTCAAAGGAGGATAAACAGATCTTTGTTTCTGGGTAGAGAGTACCCTGTCCAGAGAGCTCAGGAATCCCCCCGCACCACCCTGCCGCCTTTTTTTTGGCCATGCCACACATCTTGCAGGATCTTAGTTGCCCAACCAGAAACTGAACCTGGGCCTACCACCATGAAAGCACTAAGTCCTAACTACTGCACTGCCACAGAAGTCCCAGGAGTCCCCCAACTTTATAAGGGGACTGCAAGCAATCCTGACCAACTTTCCCCCGGGGGCAAAGTCTTTCTATTATTCCCATGGTACAAAAACCTGCCCCTGCCTCCAGTGGGAGGCACTGTCTCTCTTACAAGTATGCTAGGTGAACATCCTTGAAGAGATGGAGACGAAAGCTCTTCACAGAAGTACAGAAATGCAAGACACCCATGAAGAATTGTCTCCCAACACTGGGAACGCAGCACAATCACCTGCAGATCGCTATTAGTCTTTCTCTCTTCCATTAGCCCGAGTTCTGGTTCTAGATTAAACCATAAAGCAATCTGCCAATCTTCTGTTTAAACTTTAGTTTTCCGCTACGTAATAACAAGTTAAAATGTCTCAGGCCCTCTTCTATCTGCTCTGCTCTGTGTTTCCTTCCCTGTCTCTTGCTTCCCAGAGCTGAGTCATCTCTGCAGAACCCCATGATTCTATTTATACAGCTGTTAGCGTCCTTGCTTGCTTGCTTTACTATGACAGTCAGGTAAATGTCCCTCTTCTCCTCCCTCAGTGCCCATATGTATCTAATATATCCAGAGTGCAACACAGTACATGCTCAGTAAATCTCTGTAGTGAGGCAGGCTGCTAGGTCAGCAAGTCAGGCTGTTTGGGGATTTTCTGAACTTAGAGGGTTAGAGTGTGTAGTCCCCGCTGTTTCAATCCACTGAGTTCTGTGGCATGGCCAGTAAGCACAACAACAAGTTGTTCTAGGAAGGCCTTGATGCTTTAGTGACTAGCCACGTGCATCAAGATTTCATCCCGATCCAAACAACAGAGAACCTTGCTCTAGCGTTTGAAGCAGGCAAGTGTGCCTCCTGCATTGCCTGAGGTGCTTCGGTATACAGCTGGTCTTTTCGTTCATTAGTGCTACCAGGGATCTAGGCTGTTTCCACCTTTCTGCACCACTGTCCTTAATGTGGAGGCTCGCATTCTCATGATTGTACCTCACGGTTGCAAGAGGGCTACTTGTGAGGTCCCAGAGTGGGACCCATGTCAAGGTTTGAGGGAGGGAAAAGAAAGAAAAAAAAAAAAAAAGGCAAAGGGCCAAAGGCCTTCTAGCAGGTCTTTGCCTAATTCACTAAGGGATACCCTCCCCATGAACTTCTATAGAAGGGTAATGCCCACTTGGAAAGCTGGGGAACTGGAGTGTTTTAAGCTTGCTACATTGTCCCCCTGAACAAAATTGGGGTTCTGTAAATAGGGCAGAAGGGGTGGCTGGGTGTTGGGTAAATCACTTGCAATATCTGCCCCCAAAACAAAATGTCCTTTTTCTTGTCTTTGTATTTTTAAAAAATGTATTCTTTTGGAGCATAGTTGATTTACAATGTTGTGTTAGTTTCAGGAGTTCAGCAAAGTGATTCAGTTCTTATATACATAATAGTTGGCATCTGCTGTGCTGTGCTTAGTCGCTCAGTTGTGTCCTACTCTTCGCAACCCCATGGGCTGTAGTCTGCCAGACTCCTCTGTCCATGGGGTTTTCAATGCAAGAATACTGGAGTGGGTTGCCATGCCCTCCTCCAGGGGATCTTCCCAATCCAGGGATCAAACCCAGGTCTCCCTCATTGCAGGTGGATTCTTTACTGTCAGAGCCACCAGGGAATCTATATTATTTATTTATTGGTTCTACCAACGTCAGTCTTTGCTTAGGTCCACTGTTCCTGTCGCTGATTTTGAGTCTTGATTTCTTCTTCCTCTTCCATGTTCTGCCTCATCTTCTCAGAAACTGAAGGGTTTTGTGTCTCCTATTGATATTATTTTCATATTCAATATTGATATTATATTCAATCATGGCAGGGAGGTGGGGAGCCCTGGCATTTTTTGATCCTGGGCTAGTCGCCTCTAGGGAAGTTTTACAAGGTATCACAACCATTTGTGCGCTGTGCTGCACTTTAGCTCCTGATCTGTGTGACTCCTGGTGGTCAGAGGCGTGGAGACTTACCTGGCTCGGGACTCCTCGACTCCAGGGGAAACGGGGAGCGTGCTCTCCTTTTGTGCGTGATGCCAGGGAAACAATTAGCAGCAGGCTGTTTCTCTTCAAGGGTGTTTTGGCTGAGAGTGGATTGAAACTTTGAATTGTATGTGCCTTTTCTAATGAAGAGACTTATTTCTGAAGGGTTGACTCTTGCTAAGTTGCTTCAGTCATGTCCGACTCTCTGCGACCCTATGGATTGTAGCCCACCAGGCGCCTCTGTCCATGGGGATTCTCCAGGCAAGAATACTGGAGTGGGTTGCCATGCCGTCCTCTTGGGTATCTTCCTGACTCAGGGATTGAACCCACAGGAAATTGTGATCAGGTTACCCCGGAAGTTTGGCAAGTTATTAGAATTCTGCGCTTCTCTAAGAACAGAGAGTAATTGCTTGGCTAGTGGGTCCCCCGTTCCATAAGAGCCACTTAATCATGGGGTAAAGGTGGTGGGGAGGGTACTGTGGGCCTCAGGAGAAGGGCTGCATTCCTGATCCAGCTGAGAAAGGATGTTCTAAATTCCTGCAGTCCCCTCTGGGTGCTGCTAGCCGTGTGAGAGCACAGGAGGTCAGCAGCAGCACCCTCCTGTCAGCAGCATGGCGTGGGTACACGTGTGGGCACGGCCAACAGCTGTCTGGGTCTCTGTATTCCTGACACTTGACAGACTGCAGCTGTCACTGGCCTCCAGAACGTCTTTTTTTCTGAGGCGCTAAAAACAATGCAAGTTTGCACAAGTCATAAAAACGCCCTTGGGTCAAGTATCTGGACCTGTGTTTGACAAGGCCTTTCCCTTGGCACTGTTTTTCTCTCCCTAAAAATCCCCACCCCTTACTCCTGCTCTGGAAGTGGAAAGATGGCCCATGAGGTCTCCCCAAGGTCAAGCCACATGGGCTTCCAGGGGCTGTGGTGTTGAGGGGAGCTGGGCCAGGAATGGGGGACTTGAACAGGCTGGAGATGCACGCTCTGTCCAGAGGCATAGGGTCACAGTCGCACACTGCCCTCCTGGAACACAGAATGGCTGGCTGCCGGCTCTCCCCATTATCAAAGGAAAGCCAGTTAACCGGATTAGTGTGGGTGTGCAGATTCATCCAGATTTTCCATGTTTACAGCTGTTCATTTTCTTATTTTTTCAAAATACCATGTGGGCCAGACAAAGATGTATGAGGGCCCACAGTCTGCCATCTCTGAGGAAGAAATGGGTCAGCCAGGTCACAGATGCCTCGGGAGGATGAAATGAGGATTCCTGTGGGAAAGGAGGCCCTCTACCGCTCTCCCTCCTCTCCTCGTGAGTGGTGCCTGGAGAGTGTTCATCACCGGGAACCAGTCAGAATGGCGGTGCACAGCCTATGGTGAGAGGTCTGTGTTGGGAGTGGTGGATGGCAGTGCTGAGAGGCAATTAGACTTCCATTAGCTATAGCTCCAGCGGGTACTGGGAGGTGTGTTCCGTGCCCTCTCTAATCAGGTAAGTGGTGGTGCTGAAGGATGAGTGGGTGGAATTGATTTAAGGCCTGGATGTCAGGAGGGGGAGGTGCAGTCACCCCACCTTTGTGACCGCACTCCCCCTTGTGGTGGGCTTCCCTTGTGGCTCCGCTGCTGAAGAATGTGCCTGCAATGCGGGAGACCTGGGTTGGATCCCTGGGTTTAGAAGGTCCCCTGGAGAAGGGAACGGCTACCCACCCCAGTATTCTGGCCATGGAGAAGTCCATGGGGTCCCAGAGTCAGACACGACTGAACGACTTTCACTTCGACTTTTGTGGTGGGTTTCCTTAGGAGTCTAGGAAGGGCTGGGTGGGGGCCATGAGTGTCCAAAAGGTGACAAAAGTACAAGTGGGTCAGGAAGAGTGCAAAGAGGCTGCACTGGGAAACTGGTAAGGACCCTTGAAGAAAAGGAGCGTGGCTTTTAACTGAGGATGAGGGGCAGAAGGCAGAGGGACTGACAGGTCAGGTCGTTTTTAGTTGAGCATCTGTAAATGTTCACAACTTAGCACTTGGGGTTTGTTTTTCTAAACTGAAAATACCTCTTTAATGTCCAGATGTGAGAAAATGGCTAAGTAAATTATGGTACATCCATATAGTTGAAGAACATGCAGCCATTAAAAATGAGGTTATGAACCAGAGTTCTTAGTAATGTAGAAAACTGCTTGTTGTATAAGTGGAAAAAAAGGATAGAGCTACATGTGGCATAACACCTCGATTACATAAAATACACACACAGGGCCACTGCTGTGGAGAGCACGCCAGGACATCCTTCCAAGACTGCACCAGACAAAGTCTGCAATTTAGAGTAAGGGCCTGGCAATTCAGGTTGTGACGTCCAGATGTACAGTCAAGGTCAAAGGCAGCTGACCTCCTCCGGTCCTGGTAGTGGGGTGATGGTGACTGTGGGAAGGCACTGTAAAATGTCCTCGCAGGAGCAGGGGTTTTCCATCTGAGGTATGAACACCCCGAGGACAGCATCTCAGCAGGCTTGGCTCCATCCTTTATAAAACAGTCCATTAAAAACCACCCCCTGCCCTGCCCCTAATCCCACTATCTGGGTAGAAGGGAGGCCTATGTTAAAGTAGATATGGCTATAAGATTCAAAGTGAGTATCCATATAGGAGTTTATTTTTGACAGTAATCTGAGGGTACAGCTAGAGTGTCTTTCCTTTAGGACTCCTGGGACTCAATAAATGACAGAAGAACTGCTGCAACAGTAAGTAGTATCTGTCACCTATACTTGAAAATTAGACTGTTAAAAAATGGAAGTATAGTTGATGTGCAGTATGTTAGTTTCAGGTGTACAACATAGTGGTTTGATATCTTAACACATTATGAAATAATCACCGTGTTAAGTCTAATAATCATACAAAATTATTACAATATTCTTGACATTGCAACTGGAAATTTGTAGCTCTTAATCCCCTTCACTTATTTCACACAACTGCACACCCCTCTCCCTTGTGGCAACCACCAGTTTTTTTCTCTGTTTTGTTAAATTTCACAGTATGTGAAATCATATGATATTTGACTTACTTCACTTGGCATAAATACCGTCTAGATCCATGTATGGTGTTGCATATGCTAACGTTTCATTCTTTTAATGATTAATATCTCATTGTAAATTATAGTCAAACCTTAAACAAGATTTCAACTGCATGGGTCCAGTTATATGTGGGTCTTTTCAGTATAAGCTTTGGCACTCCTCTCTTCACGGTCGGTTGATTCCACAGACGTGGGACCATGGATCCACTTGAGCATCTGTGGAATTGGGTATTCAAGGCAGGTCCTGGAACCAGTCCTCAGTGGATATTGAGGTACGACTGTGTACATTATCTTCCTCACCCATTCATCTATTGATAGACACTTACTGAGGTACGACTGTGTACACCACTGTATCTTCCTCATCCATTCATCTATTGATAGACACTTAGATTGCTTCCGTTATCTTGAACATAGGGATGCATGTATCTTTTCAAATCAGTGTTTTTGTTTTCTTTGGGTAAATACTCAGAAGGGGAGCTGCTGGATCATAGTCTAGTTCTACTTTTATTTGGTTTTTTTTTGAGGAATATTTTAGAAGATCTATGGTTGGATTTAAAATTTATATATGGAACTCTGGCTTAAAGCTTTAAAATGTTTTATCTCAAGATAACAGAAATCTGAAAAATATCTTTTTGAATTATTTAAGAAAAAATCCCAAACTTGACACTAAGCAGCTTCAAAGTATGACAGGATTAGGTTTTCAGCTTCCTTGATGAAGATTGAAAATCCCAGCTAATTTTCTTAAAACTGAATCCTAAAACAAGAAAATTCTCTATGTGACCAAAACCAACTGAACCCTATAAAATTTCACACACCACTGAATGTGGTTTTATCTTTATAGTGTTAAGCAGATTAATATGAGATTGCACACATGCCTACCAGCAAAACCACAGATCTGTGAGTCATGGATAAATTCCAAGAATGTGCTCTGAGGTTGGGGATGAAGGAGAAAGCCAACTTTGATTTTTAGGTTGTATATGGTGTTTGAATTAAATCACTTCTCCGTTGAACCTGTTTCCATGATTCAGCCATCCAACTTGTGCCAGTTTTACTCCCTGAAAGCTGCATTATAATAATTATGGGATGAGAGAAACTATTTCATTTAAGTCACTTGGAAGAAGAGGGCATGGCTCATGACATCACCCTGATCCTCCAGTTTGCTTAGGAAGTGGGAGGCTCTCCATCTCTCTGTGGACAAACGTGACATCAGGCCGTAGAAAAGCCAGGGACTCGGGAAACAAACGGCAGGAGAACCCAGCCATCAGTTCCTCCCCGGCTTAAGTTTGGTCCAATTATAACTGGTTCCAGTACATAAATGAGTCGTTGCCGTGTTAAGTGTCTCTCTAGTGTTATAAATAGCAGACAGATGCACACTGCCCATTTTTTTGAAATGTTGTTAGATTACAACCTTTATGGCCATGGCTGAAAAGCTCAATTTGGTAAAAGGGTTTGTTTGTTTTTCTGGGAACAAACAGAATAAGGATAAGGAAATAATGAACTTTAAATTCCATGCAAAGCTCACTTTTTTCTTTCAAATACTGTAGCTGACCATATACAGTAAATAAGAAACTAGTAATACCTTACCCCTGAAACAGGGACTCTGTCTAGTCAAGAAGCATAATGATAAATAGGTGGATCCTACCAGAGGATTCAGGGCACAGCTACCATAAACCGTTATGCAAAGCACACAGCAATTATATATAAGAAAAACACGAAGTATGTATATTAAAAAGGTGTATTGTATATGTAAACAATTGGCAGCACTGAAAATGGGAAAGGGGGATTATTTTGTTTCTATATTGAGAAAAAATTCATAGTACTACAGCTTTAATTATATTGATTTAGTAATTCTGCTAACAGAAGCTAATATCACTGAGCTAGTACTGTGATTTCCACTTTACAGATGAAGAAATCTGAGACAGAAAGAGGAAATACTACAGTGGGGAGCTAGGCTCAAGGCCTGCTCTGCCCACCTGGCCATCTTCGTTTCAGGAAGGAGGTAAGGGGTTATGCATTCCACACTGAGGATAACTGGGTGCTCCTGAAACTAAGAATTGTTTTTAGTTGCTAAGTTGTGTCTCTTTTGTGACCCCATGGACAGTAGCCTGCCAGGCTCCTCTGTCCATGGGATTTCCCAGGCAAGAATACAGGAGTGGGTTGCCATTTCCTTCTCCAAAAACTAATAAGAGACACAATTAATGAGACAGAACCTAATATCAAAAGAAATTCTCTCAAGTCAGACAAATATCGAAATCTCAATTTCTCTATCTATGTAGAACTAGTTCTCCTGTTTGGCTCTTGTTCTCTGAATTCCCAGGGCAAGGTGGGGAGTACAGTTTAGGCCACGAGATGCCACAGTTCCCTCCAGCCTCAATGTCAACCTCTTTAAAAGTTTCAATTGTCAGAAAAACTCTAGAAAGTAGAGATTATTAAATGCGATAAGAAAACAGGCCCAGAGAGTTTAAGTAATGTGGTGACGGTCACACAGCCTATGTAACAGAACCAGGATGTCACTACAGGAGACAGTATCCAGAGACCTTACTCCTTCCACTTACCACACTTTTAAAATAGCTATTTCAACATTTTAGACACACCTTTAAAACCTATCTATGAAGCTATATGGCATATAGCTACATAAACTAATAGACCATATCTGTGGGAAAACCCCTCAATTTTCCTGGTTATAGCCATGAAGATTCACCCCAAATTATCACTGTTTTTTTTACAGACACTTGTATAATTCAAATGTATGGCTTCCTCACATTAAGCAGTGTCTTTTAAGCATAATGATTCTAGTAACAGTTGGATACGAAGGATAATGCTCACTTAAGTAATAGACAGCTTCACCCTTTATGTTTAGCAGAGTTAGATAATAAGCCTTCGGATGATACCAAAGAGTATTTCTTTTTGAAATGTTCACATGCAGCGTTTTTCAGAACAATTCAAACTAATCCTTATATCCAAGAGCATCCTGTTGCACCCAAGAGGAAATTGTTTTAGAACTGAAAAACTTTGTTCCACATCTCCACCGAGTATGCTCAAAGCATATTTTATCAAGGAAAACACAGGGTTGTGGGCCAGTATTTAATCAATTTTGCTTTGAGCACAGTATGGGTTCACTCTGGGTGGGGTGGTTAGCAAGATTCCAAGGAGCTAACAGGACCGGGAGGGAGGAAGGGAGGACATTCCAGTGCATTTCACTCAGACATCTCCCCTCTAAGTTTTGGCCTTTTTGCTTTTCATCTGTGCTCTAGTCCTGGCACAAACTGGTAATAAAAGCTTTGTTGTGTGGCACCTCCCATCTTTCCGTCAGAATGCACTCTTACGAGTAGCAAACTAATGTAAAGGTGGTCTCTAAAACTAAGTAGTGGGAGAGGGATGGTATGGTCTGTGGGCTCCCACCCACCGCACTGCAGCACATCCTGAGTTTGGTGGAGCCCTGTCATCCTAAGGGCACAGCCTCTGGTCTCTCTGTAGAACAACTGGTGATTTGAATTGCATTTCATTTTGCCAAAGATGAGAGTTCCTAGCATATCAGCAACTTGATTGCTGGCAGCTGGCCCATTTAGTGTCTTTGCTCAAATCCATGATTTTTGGATGCTTTTGTTCTGAGGTTTTCTGTATAATGCTTTTCAGTAGAGACATCCTACTATCAAAAACGAAAAAAAAAAAATTCCTTGAAGTCAGACAAATACCTACATCTCAAGTTCTCTATATATCTAGAAATAGTTCAGGCACTCTGGAAGTTTCATGGAAGTAGGGAGTCACTCAGTGACTACCTACTGAGCACCAGAGATCAGCAAGTACTATTCTAGGAGCTGGAAATAGAAGTACAATACACAAATAAACCAAATGATGCCATTACAGTTTGATATACTATTTATTTAGTTATTAATATGGACAGCCTCTTATGCAACATTATAGATATCTTTCAAAACCTAAAATACAGTCCACTATCCAGCCCAGGAGGAGACAATGAACAAGATCATTCTTACAGTAAATGTAGCATAAGCACTCACAAGAATCTTCCTTTTCTTGGACATCAAAGGGAAGTCAGTCAAAAGGTTCTTTTACCTCCACTGGGGTTTTAACGTTCTTGAATGACAGCTATTTCAGGGTCAGAAGTCCACCTTCGAGCACCCCTCAGAGGTGTGCAGCATCAGTGTTGGAGAGCAAGGAGCTCGCCTTACCTTTCAGCCAGTATTCGTCAAACTTGAGCATACGGAGAAGGCAGGTATGTCACAGGGGTGTTCTGATTAATTTACAAAGATTGAGTTTCAAAGCTCTAAAAACCCGTTTGGTGGTGGTGGTAGTGGTAGTGGCAGTGAAGAGTATACTACATTTTGCCAAGGGGGTCTTCTCATCTTGAGTCTTGGCACTGTCACTTTTCCATTAGGCTTTAAGATCTACTGAAGTTCTCCGTGAAAAGCAGAGGTGGGACATGCCAACAGCTACTAGAATGAGGCCATCTGCAGAATGAACTGGACTGGCTGCTATGGCTTTTATAACCTGCTTCCTTTCTTTAGACAAACATTTCTGAAACTTTATGTCCTGCATATGTCTCATATAAAATTTAAAAGGGCTAAGACTGAGGAAACTTCAGGCTCTCAAGCTGGATGATAAAAAACAAAATCTATTCTCCAATGAGCTATACTCAAATTTCTCAGTTGAAAACAAATGCCAAGTGATTTTTAAAGACATGTGCTGGACAATATTAACTGATGGAAGAAATTCGGAGGTGAAACTGTACATATACCAAAATCTAAAATACAGGCAAAAAACAAGATGTATTAGTGTAATATTCTTCAGCCCCTTAAGTTTTATGTTGAAAACTACAAACGTTTTCAGCATCAGGCTACTGATGATGGCCAATTAAATACGAAATAAAAAAAACCTCAGGAAGTCTTGCCAAGTTTGTGGCAGTTTCAAGAGACTACAAAGGAAGAAGAAGAAACCATAGGGTAAAGAGTGAGAGTGTTGGACTTTATTTAACTCTAGGTACCACGGATTTGACATTAGTAGGTAAGACTAACAAATAAGCAGCCATACAGGTTTTTTGGTCACTGTGCTTTCCAGGCACCAATAAACGGAGCTATTTTTACTATTCAATCCCATCTTTCATGAGCTACTCAGATCCTGCTGCGTTCTCACTTGTTTCTAATTTACCAGCACGTTAGTATGTAGTTTACCAAGGGTGAGGGGCAAGTCACTGTGTAGTACCAAGTTTACGTCATCACAGGACTACAACATGCACATTCTACTTAATGGAGCTCAAGCAACAGGAATACAAGAAAACAGTTATGGGTGGAGACTTGTTCTTGACAAATTCATGTTCACACTAACTAACGGGTTTAGAAATCTTATTGGGCAGGTACCTACAGCAGTTCTTCAGTTGGCATTGGAACGTTACACGCATGCACAAGTGATGTGGGAGAGGATGAGCAGAAGAGGCAGCTGATGGAGGACAAAGGGGAGGTGAGAGGGGTTTCGGGGAGGGGCAGTTCTCAGCTCTCCACAGCCAGTCTCTGCTCTGTGAGAGAGGCCTGTTGAGCAACGCTTTTGTTCTCATGACTGCGAAGTTTAGACACAACGTCTAGAAAGGCCAGATCCTGTACTTCCTTGTGCAGGGATTCTGTAAGACAAAAGCAGGACAACAGGTATGCTTCTATTAGAGTGTTCTACTCTTACTACACACACCACCCAAAGCATATACCCAGAATGCTTGGTTAAATGATGCTGTTATAAAAATAGATCTGTTTTAAATTTTGTGGCAAATAAAAAGGTTTTACCTCTCCAGAGGGAGGGGAAACATGCAAACTTACAACTGATTCATGTTGCTGTACAGCAGAAACCAACACAACATTGTAAAGCAATTATCCTCCAATTAAAAAAGTTATACCTCACCTCCTTTCAACAAATTTCTGTGATAGTAGAGTCCTTTTCAGATTTCCTATCTTCTTCTTTCTCTTGCTCTATTTAACTTCAATTACAGTAAAATACAGGATTCCTCTCAAGGCCATAAGTTTTATGTAATTAGCATTCCTCAAACTGGTGTGTTTATTTTGATAAAACTGAGGTATAAAACCAGCTGGAGTAGCAATACTCAGAATAGACTTTAAAATAATTTATATTTGTAGAGCATTCCATCCAAAAGCAGCAGAAAACACTTTCAAGTACACATGGAACATTCTCCAGGACTGACCACATGTTGGGCCACACAGTGAGCCTTGGTAAATTCAAGAATCGTGAAATCATATCAAGTATCTTTTCTGACACAATGCAATGAGATTGGAAACTATAAGAAAAACTGTAAAATATACACATGTGGAAGCTAAACAATATGTTATCAAACAACCACTAGCTCACTGAAGAAATCAAAGAGGAAATTTAAAAAAAATACCTAGAGACAAATGAAAACAAAAGCACAATAATCGAAAACCTATGGGACACAGCAAAATCAGTTCTCAGAGGGAAGTTTACTGCAATACAATCTTACCTCAGGAAACAAGAAAAATCTCAAACAATCTATTTGCATCTAATGCAACTAGAGAACAAAGAACAAAACCCCAAAGTTAGTGGAAAGAAAGAAAGAAATACTTAGCAGAAATAAATGTGACAGAGATGAAGAAAACAGAAAAGATCAATGAAGCTGGTTCTTTGAAAAGATAAAAATTGATAAACCTTTAGCCAAACTTGTCAAGAAAAATGGAGAAGGCTCAAATCAATAAAATTTAAAATGAAAAAGAGGTTATAATAGACACCACAGAAATACAAAGGATCATGAGACTACTACAAGAAACTATATACCAATAAAATGGACAACCTAGAAGAAATGGACAAATTCTTAGAAAAGTACAATCTCCCAAGACTGGTCTGTTTATATTTTTCTATTTCTTCCTGGTATAGTCACAAGTAATGAAATGGAAAATATGATTAAAAACCTCCCAACAAAAGTCCAGGACCAGATGGCTTCACAGGTGAATTCTATCAAGTATTTAGAGAAAAATTAAGACCTACCTTTCTTAAACTAGTCCAAAAAATCAGAGGAAGGAACACTCTCAAACATTCTATGAAGCCATCATGCCTGATACCAAAACCAAAGATATCACAAAAAAAAGAAATTTACAGGCCTGTATCACTGATGATCACAGACACAAAAATCCTCAACAAAATATTAGCAAACCAAATCCAACAATACAGTAAAAGGTTCACCTGAAATTGTCACAACACTGTTAATCATTATTATAATCCAATATAAAAAAAATTTTTTTTAAAGTCAGGGCTATGTAATGCGCACCATAGGGAATATAGTCAATGATATTGCATTAATTTTGTATGGTGACAGACAGTTTATTAGACTTATAGTGGTGATCAATTCATAACAATGAATATATATATATATAAATGTTGAATTGCTATGTTGTATACCTGAAGCTAATATTGTATGTCAACTATATTTTAATAAAAATTAAAGAACAAACAAAAACTCAATACATTAAAAAGATCATACATCATGATCAAGTGGTTTTTATCCCAGGGATGTAACACAACAAATTAAAGGATGAAAACCATATGAGCATCTCACTAGATGAGGAAGCTTTTGACAAAATTCAAGACCTATTTATGATAAAAACTCTCCAGAAAGTGGGCATAGAGGGAACAGACCTCAACATAATAAGGGCCATATAAAACAAACCTATCTTACATCACAATACAAAAATTAAGTCATAATAGATCAAAGACCTGAACATAAGAAAGGAAAAAGAGAAACTGGACTTCATCAAAATCAAAAACTTCAGGGTGTCAAAGGACATGACAGTGAAAAGGCAACTCTTGAAACAGGTGAAAATATGTGTGAATCATATGTCCAATAAGGATTTAATATACCGGACATATAAAGAACTTCAACAACCAACAAGAAACAACCCAAATTAAAAACAGGCAAAAGGATTTGAATAAACATTTCACCAAGAAGATAAGGTATAAAAATGGCCAATGAGCAACTAAAGATCCCCAACATCACTAATCATTAGGGAAAAGCAAATCAAAATTACAGTAAGTTACTACCTGACACCCATTAGGATGGCTCTCAAGACAGAAGAGCGTATCAGTGAGGATTTATAAACTGGAACCTGTGTGCACTTCTGGTGGGAATGTAAAAATGGTGCAGTCACTGTGGAAAAGAGTACAGTGTTTCCTCAAAAACACAGAATTGCTGTATGGCCTAGCAATTCCCCTTTTGTATATATATGCAAACTAACTGAAAGAAGGAACTCATATTTATGCACCTATGTTCAGAGTGGCATTACAATAGCCAAAAGGTGAAAATAATCCAAATGTCCACTGACTGGGTGAATGGATAAACAAAGTGTGATATATACAAACAATAGAACATTCTTCAGCCTTAAGAAAGAATGGAGTTCTGACATGCTACACATAGATGAGCCATGAAAATATCATGCTAAGGGAAAATAAGGCAGACACAAAAGAAAAAATATTGTATGGTTCCATTTACACAGGGTACAAAGAGTAGTCAAATTCATAAAGACAGAAAATAAAACTGTGGTTGCCAAAAGCTGGGGAGAGGGGTGACTAGGGAGTTATTGTTTAAAGTGTATGGAGTTTCAGTTTGGAAAGAAGAAAAAGGCCTGGAGGAGAATGATAGGGATGACTGCACAGAGATATGAATGAACTTAATCTACTGGACTCTACACTTAAAATGGTTCAAATGGCAAATTACATGTATATTTTACATTAAAAAATGTCTGAACAATCATGAACATGCTTGAAACAAATGATATCAGCTAGGAAACAGAAGATATAAAGAACAGAAATTTTTGGAACTCAGAACTATATACATGTATATGTATATTGCATATATACACAGAAGTAGAATTGCTAGGTCATATAATAATTCTGTTTAATATTTTTGAAGAGACACTGTACTCTTTTCCACAGTGGCTGCAATAAAAAGCTTGATAGGCTCAAGAACAGAATGGAAAAGACAGAAGAAATAACCAGTGAACTTTAAGACAAAGCAATACAAATTACCCAATCTGAACAAAAGAGAGGTGATAAGCTGGGAAAAAATGAACAAAACTTCAGAGCCTTGAGGGATATAACTAAACAGCTCACATTTGTGTCATGAGAGGGCTTGAAGGACAAGAGGAATAGGGTAGGACTGAAAAAGTACATGAAGAAATATGATTAAGGACTTTCCAAATTTAGCAAAAGACAAAAAGCCTATAGAGTCAAGAAGCTGAACAAACCTTACATAGGATAATCCCAAAGAAATTCATGCCAAGGCAAAGCATAATCAAACTTTTGAAAACTACTAACAAAAGAAACTCTTAGGTCAGAAATGACACCTTACCTACAAGGGAAAAACAAATCCTGAGATGATGGATTTCTCATAAGAAACCATGGAGGCCAGAAGAAAGTGGCACAACATTTTCAAGTTTTGAAAGAAAAGAACTGTCAACCTAGAATTCTATACAGAGAAAATATTTTTAGAAATGAAGAGGAAATCAAGATACGCTCAAAGAAAATGAATAAGTGAGGAATAATAAAGGAAGTGAGAATTTGTTACAAGCAGACCTAACCTAAAATAATGGCTAAAGGAGATTCTTTAAACAGGAAGAGAATGTTTTTTTAAAAAAGCAATCTTAAAAAATAAAAAAGCAATCTTGGAACATCAGAAAGAAAGAATAGATATAGCAAAGACACAGATAAATACAATAGCTTTCTTTTCCTCAAGCGTTTTCTGGGTTATGCTTGATGCTTGAAAACAAAAATTATAACAACACTCATGTGGTTCTAAGTGCATAAAGGGGAACTATCACTAAACTGAAAAGACACATGCACCAGCACCTCCATGCTTACTGCAGCATTATTTACAAAAACCAAGATACAGCAGCAATGTGAGTGTGCAAGGATAGATGAATGAGTAAAGAAATGATGGTGTGTTTGTACAATGGAATACTATTCAGCGGTGAAAAAGAATAAAATCTTGCCATTTATGACAAAACGGCTGGACCTTGAGGGACTATTCTAAGTGAAATGAGATGAAGAAAGATAAATACCACACAATCTCTCTTATATGTGGAATCTAAATACCAAGTTCATTAGATACGGAGAACAGATTGGTTACAAGGGGCAGGGATTGGGGGTCAGAGGAATGGGCAAATTTTTTTTAAATATTAAAAACTACAGTAATAAAAAAAAATCTAAAGAAACAGTAAATGATTTTTGCTTACTGATTAAGCAACACACACTTTCCCCCCCACTGCTCTCCAACTTGGATTTCATATTACAAAAAAACAAACTTACCTGTAAAGCAAATAATATTTTTATTTTTGTCTAACAGAACAAAAATAGAAAATTCAGAAAATACCCAAAGACAATACTCTCTAACTAACTAAAGACTTAACACAAGAGCCTCTTGACCATTTATTTATTGGTCCAATTGAGAGTGGATGCACTCTTTTTAAGGAAAATTGTAACATCTGGGGGGTTGCCCAAGCAGGATGTGTGGAAAATATCAGCAATTATCTCAAAGCAGAGGAATACTGCGGCGTTAGTCAGTATAGCAGAATACAACAGAAAACACTAACATGGGCGATGCAGACAAGAGCCACATCAGCAACATCCAAAGAGACGGCGCCCAAGCCAAGGGATTCCGTGATTCTAGCTCCTTTAGCATAGCTGACACAGCTGCAGAGAAAGCCACCCTGACCTGATGCCATTACAAAGTCCCCTCATTTAACTTGTTCTGATCAAAGCTCATCAAGCAACCCTTGATGCTTGTCTGCCCTGAAGAAGTCAATCCACCAGACATGCATTTGCAGTGTTCTGAGATCAGTGGCAGTCATACTTCTCATTATAAAGGGGTAAACCACCATTCTGGTTTTGTACCTGGATGAGGTGAGCCTATCCCAAGAGACAGATCCACCTTGGTGTATGCACAAAAAAAGTCTATCTAGAAACCCAACCCTGCCCATCAAGGCTCAGTTCCAGAGAGGCTTTCCTGATACTCACCCCCCTCTACTGCCCACCATCTTGGCTGATACCATCACCTTGAAAGTTGCTAACCAGACAGGACTATTGACATTCACCACTCCTCACCCAGTACCACTGCAATGTGGTGCTTATTTCCTTCACAGTCTTGGCTTCCTTGTCTAATAAATGGTAGTAATGATACTGACAACCAACCAATTTCTGGATGAAAATTATGTAATCCTTAAGCAAAAAAAAAGAAAAAAGGGTAATGGATGACAGAGTGGATTAAAGACATATGACCTAACAACACGCTGCCTACACTTCAAATACAAGCTACAGCAGACTGAATCTAAAAGGGTAGAAAAGAACCAAGTGAATGTTATTCAAAAGAAAGTAGGAGTAGCTATATTAATATCACATAGACTTCAGAGCAAAGATTACTACCAGAGACAGGGAGAAATGTTACAGATGGATGGAAAGGTAAATTCTCTAGGAAGGCACAGTGATCCTAAAGGTGGATGCACCTACCAAGAGAGCTGCAAAATATATGAAGCAAAACCTGATAGAACTGAAGGGAGGTAAAGACAGATCAACATTTACAGCTGGAAACTTCAACACCGCTCTCTCAATAATTGACAGAAGTAGTAGAAAATCAGCAAGAGTATATCAATAGAAACACCACTGCCAAGCAAAAGGATCTTACATTTATAACACTCACCACTCGAAAACAGCAGGATGCATGCTCTTCTCCAGTGTCCATGAAATATATACCAAGATATGCCAATTTCTTGAACAAATTACTTAGCTGATATCATGGTACACAAAATCAGAACTTGTTCTTTATATAAAATAATATTTTAGGGTTAATGAAACTTAAACCTATTAATTTCTTAACTGACTTTTACCTATAGTGTGCTATATAATTTCTAAGAATCTTTTGAAAGTATTTGCAATGTAAAAGTAACCCTATATCTTCCATAAATTTTTAATGCTTTTAAAACCCAAAGCCACCATTTACTATTATTTTATATTTAATGTCAACCATATGTTGATGAATATCAAATGATAGAGGAAACACATACCAGATCCCATGAGAGCACAGATCAGGACCATGGAATTGTATTTGATTTCAGGAGCACTTCTCTCATCTGCTAGCAGCCTGTGCAAGATCTGTACAAGTTGAGCACTTTCTAGGTCTTTCTCAGCAGTACCTGGTACATGAAATAATTAAAGTATCAGTTATATTCACTGGGTATAAACCTGGTACAGTCTGGCTAAAAATTGCTCCCCCTTTTATAAAATGATCATGTTAAACCTTCTGAAAGGATCTGATAAGCAG
Organism: Oryx dammah; assembly: GCF_014754425.2. Classification (NCBI taxonomy): domain Eukaryota; kingdom Metazoa; phylum Chordata; class Mammalia; order Artiodactyla; family Bovidae; genus Oryx; species Oryx dammah. The sequence goes on from NW_024070187.1 coordinate 25,707,514, forward strand.
AAAAGACGGTATGATAGATACACTATGTACTGTCACCATCTTCAAAAATTATCATGCCCAAATAGGCACATGAAAAGATGTTCAACATCGCTAGTTATTAGAGAAATGGGAATCAAAACTACAGTGAGATATCACCTCACACCTGTCAGAATGGCTACCATCAAAAAATCCACAAACAACAAATGCTGGAGAGGGTGGGGAGAGAAGCGAACGCTCCTGGACTGTTGGTGGGAATGTAAATCGGTAGAGCCATGATGGAGAACAGTATGGAGGTTCCTGAAAAAGCTAAAAACAGAACTACCCTATGACCCTGCAATCCCAACTCCTGGGCATACATCCAGAGAAAAGCATGGCCCCAAAAGACACATGCACCCCAACGTTCATTGCAGCACTCTTTACGATAGCCAAGACATGGAAACAACCTCAATGTCCATCCACAGAGGAACGGATAAAGAAGATGTGGTGTGTATATACACACACACAACGGAATATCACCCCGCCATTAACAGGAACGAAATAAGGCCATTTGCAGCAACATGGACGGACCTAGAGAGTGCCATACTGAGGGAAGTCAGCCAGACAGAGAAGGAGAAATAGCGTATGACAGCCCTTTACGTGGAATCGAAAACAAAATGATACAAATGAATTTACTTGCAAAACAGAAAGAGACTCACAGACTTAGGAAACAAACTCATGGTTGCCAGGGGGAAGGGATAGTTAAACTCTGGGAAAGTCATGTATACACTGCGATATTTAAAATGGATAACCAACAAGGAATATGGAATTCTGCTCAATGTTATGTGCCAGCCTGGATGTGAGGGGGATTTGGGGGAGAATGGATACATGTATATGTATGGCTGAGTCCCCTCCCTATTCACCTCAAACTATCACAACTTTGTTAATCAGTTATACCCCAATACAAAATGTTTTTGGTGTTAAAAAAAAAAATTATCATGGCCAATTGTGTATTCTCTGTCTCTCTTCTTATCCACCTATTCTCAGCCACTCCAAGGTATTTGGGAGCAAATCCTGTAGTCACATAATTTCCTCTATAGGTATTCTAGAATGTATCTTTAAGAGAATGGTACCCTGCAAATCCTACCAAAATCCCAATACGATTTTCTAGAGAAAACAGGTAAGCTTATACTAAAATCTGTGTGGGAAACCACAGGTCCTAAAAGAGGTAAACAATCTTGATAAAGAATAAAGCGGGAGGAATTTCTCTACTTGATATGAAGATCACTATATAGGTATAGTTATCAAGACAGTGTGGTGTTGGTAGAGAGACAGACACATAGGACAAAGGAACTGAAAGAAGATCCTGGAAGCAGATCCACAGAAATATGCTCAACTGATTTTTGACGAAATCAATTCAGAGGAAAGACAGCCTTTTCAACAAATGGTGCTGGGGCAAGTAGATCCATAAGCAAGAAAAAAAAAGAAAGAAACCCTGACCCAAATCTCACATTTTATATAGACATTAACTAAAAAAAGGATCACAAACTTAAATGTAAAACTACAGGACTTTCAGGACACAAATAATCCTTAAAACTCAATAGTTTAAAAAAAAATTAGAAAATGGGCAAAAGACACAGGTATTTCACCAAGAAATATATAAGATGGAAAAAAGTACATAAAGATGTTCAACATCGGTAGTTTTAAAAATTAGGGATAATATTAAATATTGGTGAGGGTAAAGAGAAAACTAGGTCAGTTATACAGTGCTGGCAGGAATGTAAAGTTTTCCAGATCCACTCTCAAAAAGTTTGTTATTTCTTAAAAAATCAAATGTAGTTATCATACAACCTAGCAATTATAACTCCTAGGCATTTATCCAGAAAAATGAAAATTTGTGTTTACATAAAATCCTATACATGAATGTTCTTTGCAGCATTATTTTTAAAAGTCCCAAAGTAGAATCAGCCCAGATGTCCCTCAATACGTGAATGGTTAAACAAGTCGTGGTATATACAAATCATAAAATACTATTCAGTAATGAGAAGGAATAAACTATAGACACACATCAATGACGAAATTACGCTGATGAAAAAAAGCCAATTTCAAAAGGTCATATACGATTCCATTCATACGTTTCTGAAATGAAAAAAAAAATTAGAAATGAAGGGTAGGTTAGTGGTTTCCAGGGATTAGGAGGGTAGGAGGCAGATGAGTGTCATTATGAATGGAGGATCCTTGTGGAGTTAGAACTGTTCAGATACATCTACACAGGTGATCAAACTGAATTTAACATAAATAGAAATTGAGTACAAGTAAAACTGGGGAAGTCTGAACTAGAGGTAAATTTTATCAGGGGTTGGGATGTTATACTAGGTTTGCAAAATGTTACCACTGGGCAAAACTGGGCAAACTGTAAAGGCATCTTTATTATTTCTTTTAACTGCATGTGAATTTACAATTACCAAAAAAAACAAAAACAAAAAAAGGACTCCTTAAAATGTTGCTTTAATACTATTATCATACAAAAATTTTATAATTCCTTAATCGTATCTCAAAACCTGAAAGGATACAGGTTTGGAAAAATATGGTTTTCAAAGTGTGTTGTATATTAAAAAGGTAGTATGGCCTTATTTTTAAATCTTAGGCTGAAGGAGCCTAAGAAACACTAGGTGACAATGATAACAAATGTGATTATGTATTATCGTTTTATATAGTTCTATGGTAAAGTAATCTGACTCAGGCAAATGCTCAGTTATTAAGAAGAAGGCAAAATTAAAGCCTATTTAGAAGATACTAGTAATAAAGGGCACAAGACCAGATTCACCCCAGGTTGGTAGGTCAACGAGCTTCTAAAATTGCTTCATCACTGTAAGCCATTTTACAAAATCAAGTCATGAACTCTCTTTGGCATTCAGTGTCCTCACCAATTCTCACCTCTTCATCATAGTTTCTGATGAAGTCATCTCCCCTACCCATGGAGGAAATCATAGGCTAGGCCAGGACTCAAACTGACCTCCACAGCATCTTTAAGTGACCAAAGTGACATACATCTTGAAGTCGTGTGTGCATGCGTGCGTGCTTAGTTGTGTCTAACTCTTTGTGACCCTATGGACCATAGCCCCCCAGGCTCCTCTGTCCGTGGAATTTTCCAGGCTAGAATACTGGAGCAGGTTGCCATGTCCTCCTCCAGGGGACCTTCCCAACCCAGGGATGGAACCCACACCTCCTGCATCTCCTCCTTTGGTAGGCAGATTCTTTACCACTGAGCCACCTGGGAAGCTTGAAGTCTTTTCTAGCTTTAAAATTCAAGAAACTTTTACATCCTATGATTTAAAAAAAAAAATTATATATGGTTTTAAAGTGTATAACCTGTTAAGAGGACAAAAAATTCAAATCTCTCATACCTGAAATCTGAGTAAATCTGACACTAGAGGAAGATATACCACTTTAATCTTTTAGCTTCTCCTTCCTGGGGTAATGGTTGGTGAGAGTGAGAACTCCCCACAGTGAGCGTTATGGACATAAGTCATCACTTAGAACTGATCAGTTAACAGTATTTACCCAAGTATCTCTGAACGGAACAGGGCATGTCTACTACGTCTACAGGCCTCCTTTGTGTAAGGCAGCCTCAGGTCTTACCTCAGGCCATGTGACTTTCATTGTCTCCAGCTGACTACATATCAGAGCTTGGTTCCTGACACAAAGTTGCCTCCCATAAACTATTTGTCTATGAGTGAGCTTTTCCTGAAGAATTCTGAGTAACAGGGATACTGCCAAGAAGAGACTAACAATCACTTAGACTCTGCTTTGGGGGAATTCTGAGTGTACACACACAGAAGAGTGACATAAAAGGTGAAAATTTAGAATGAAGGCAATGCTATAAAGCAATAGAAACCATGGCGACAGAGAAGAGACCAGCAAGAGACAGAACCAGCAGTGTAGACAGAAGAGTCTCAGTGGCTGGAAGAGCAGCTAACTCTAAGCTTGCTATTGTATTCTAAATATTATTTCACTTTCCCATGAGGCCTGCTGAAATTCCCTAAGTGCCTAAAATTTGAGATATCATTTAAGAGTTAAACTAACATTAAAGCATTGCCTTAAAAATGTTACCAAAAGGACAACCAAAAGGGACACCTACGGTGACAATCTATAGAGTATGATTTTCCATAGACTCAGATATAGTATAGACACACACTGGCAAAATGCTTCTAGTCAAAGGTTTTGTCTGACTTCTATTCCACTCCTGTGCTTCCTTTCATCCAAGATAAAAATAGGAGAAAATAAGTTTGTCACTGGGGTACTTACCCAATTCTAAAGCTGCTATTAGTGCCAAAGCAACAAGGGCTTCATTCTGCATTATTACATGTTCACTAGTTGCCATGGTAACTAGATGCTTGATGCCGCCACTTTGTACAATGGTTTTAATTACATCCTACAATAAATAAGTATCATGAAATTATAAACTTTAATTTTAAACATAAACTGCATTACAATCAATCAATTCACTGTTGAGTGGTTTTCTTACAGTTTCCCTATGAATCATTACATTTAACCATAATTTTTTTCTTCACAGAAGAGAAGGAAAAAGCTTTTAGCTTTAAATAAATTCAAAGATGACAACTTAAATTACCTAAGCAAAAAAGACCACTGCAGTTCATATCAAGGAAGAGAGTTCCGGAAGCTAACAAACAAAAGTGCCACAGACCCAAATGTTCACCTACCATGAGATCAACAAAACAGAATAAATCTTGGAATAATAATAATAAAAAGTTCCTCCTTTCAAATTTTTATTATTAATACCAGGTGGCTGCCTTTCAGATGAACCAGGTGAAGCTTTTTATGTATGTATGTACGCATGTATCTATTTAGTCTTAAAACCTTTGTTGTATCTGTCAAAGTAAGATTACATACAACAGGACTTGAGGAGAACTTAGACCAAAATTCTGTCTCCCTAATTTCTTATAGTACCTGCAACTCTGTCCTTTCCTGTGGCAGTGGGGCAGTGGGCTCCAGACTCAATTATCTCACTGACTTTGAGCAAATTACAAAAGCTCTCTGCATCTCAGAGTTTTCACTTGAGATAATGTAAGTGTATATCTCACAGGTTTTTGTTATACAAAATTATTACATGAAAAGCACACATAAAAGTACACAGCAAAGGCTAGATGAAAAGAAATGGCTACACTTATTTCTAGTACTCACTTTTGTCTTCATCTCACTTAGGGTTTTGTTGCCTTCAAACTCAAGCTTTTGTTGGCCTAACCGCCACATGTAACAGGAATCTGAGAGTTCCAGATTCAGATGCCAAAACATGTCTGTCTGATTTAATCTAGTTAACAGAATTATGGTTTGCCTAAACGAAACCATTGGTAAGAGACCTCATGGAATGGAGCAAAGAATTAGGGTAAAGACTCCAAGAAGGACAGAAGAGTGATTTGGGAATAAGCAAGGTAGTTGGAATGTCAGTTCTTCCCATAGTCTCTCATTTTGATGAATGACATGATGACCCCACCTGGTCCTAAGCCCCAAACGTGGAATTCTCTCTAAAACCTCCTTCTCCTTTTACCCCAATATTGAATTCTGTCAATTCTACCACCCACATCTTTCTCAAATCCTTCTCTTCTTTTCCATCCTCACTGCTTCTATTAGGCTGAACTATATGCTATTTATTTCTTTGTGTCAAAATGGTCAAATATCAGCAATTTCAAATTACTCAACCCAAATCCTTAGTTCAGCCCTTCATCATCTCTCATGTATATTTTTGAAATAGCTTTGTTTTCCTTGCCCTTACTAAATAAGCCCTAGGGTCATCTTTCTAGGAAAACCAAATAATGGCACCCTGCTGCTTAAAATCCTTTGGGAGCGTCTTAATTCTCTACAGAATCAACCTGGCACAAAGTTCATCTTAATGCCCACTTCTGTCCCCCTTTGGTGACTGTCTCTGGGCCTGACAGAGCAGTTATGATGGAGAAGAGGTAAAAGGAGGATCAAAGGAGTTAATTTTGCTATTTTTTCTCAATACTTTCCATCTCGTCAACAATATACTTGGTCCTGTACTGGTGACAATGAAATGGATGGGCTTTCAGGCTGCTCTAGGTGAGACAGGTGGCAGGCAGGTCCAAGTTACCAGCTGTTTTTGCTCCAGGGAAAGACACCAAGAGATAGCATGTGATGGGGAGGAACATTCCTGTGACCAACCAGCTGGATAGCTACTGTGGTGAAGTCAATTATTTATATGAAGAAGATTTACTCAAGACAAGGAGTACCTTTAAGATTTTTTTCTTGCATCTTCTTTTAATCTGTTTCATAAATAAATGGATGGTTTCCTCAGACTTACTTTTGATTTACTGTGTCGTATGAGGGCAGAGAGCAGTCTGTTTGACTCTCCCATCACACCAGCATGATCTTTGGCTTCACACCACTCTACCAAACGCTCCACTAATTTAACATTTTTTCCCAGTTGTTCAGCAGCTTCTGCTGTAGGAAAGAAGGCAAACCACAAAGGAATGAATCAATAATAGGCAATCAACTGAAACAGCTAGTTAAATATGTGAGAGTGTGAAGGAAAATTACAGGTCTAAAAAACAGAACACAATAATTTTGTTAAATAAGAACTACAAAATACACTGCATCTAATTGATTATTGAGATTTTTTATATAAAGTTATGGACTTTTATAAAAAATGAAATAACTTTATACTCTTTTGGCTCAGCTTGGTAGTTAGTACTCTGGAAAACTGTACCAAAGAGTTTTCAGCGGTACTCTAAGGAATCAATACACATAAAGTTTAGAATTTAGAAATAAATAAATATAACTCATTCCGAGGATTAGTTTTCATTATTCTTTCTGTAAACAGAAACATGATCTCCCTGTTTGTAAAACAAATTAAAAAAATTTTGACTGTCACTGTATTGAAACAATGATTTTGAAGACAAAGTAAAATCAGTATAGAAAATGCCAAAACATAAAAATTCCTCCAAGAACTGTTAATAAATCAATCTAAAACCTAGATTATACCTACAAATGAAGAGAAGTGCAATATAATTTCCATTTAAAGTCAATTATAACAAACATGGAAATTAATTAATGGGGATCTAAAACCAATCTCTTTTGCCTTTTATTTGCTACTTATCTCCATGATTACATAATTATGAAAGCTAAAAACAGGTCCTTTTTCATACAAAACATACACCTTAGGAAAGAATTTCTCTTACCTTGTGCATCTATTAACATTCTTAATGTTCCCAAGAGTTTGAACTGAACCGGGGGCATTTCAGATTTAAGGAATTTCAAAACTGCCTCCGTGACTCCAGCTGATAACATCTTTGCTTTATTTACAACTAGAGAGAGACAGAGAGACTGGTTAAAATTATGTTAGCATTTTTGATGATAATCATTCAATTCAATATAATTTTTGAGTGTCTTATTAGCTTTAAGGCTCCATGTTACATTTTTCTACTTAAAAACAATCCTATTACTTTTCTGTTAATTTTAAGAATGGGATTGGGAATGCTAGGTCTGGGGGATAAATATTCTCTGAGGAGGGATTGGGGGCAGGAGGAAAAGGGGACGACAGAGGATGAGATGGCTGGATGGCATCACTGACTCGATGGACATGAGTTTGAGTGAACTCCGGGAGATGGTGATGGACATGGAGGGCTGGCGTGCTGCAATTCATGGGGTTGCAAAGAGTCGGACACAACTGAGCGACTGAACTGGACTGAAATGATAGAAGCATAACATACGAAATCACATTTACTGGCTTTTAAAATCTAATAAAAAAAGCTAACAATTTGTAAAGGAAATCTGACAATGTTGTCTTCATATTTACAAAAAGCATGATTCCTCAACTTTAATAAATGTCTCTTTTTATGTCTATCTTTGACCCAAGTGCGTTAATATAGATATTACAGACATTAATAAGCAATCAATCTGCTACATGAAACAAATTTATTTTATATAGATTGCATTTTCATATGTTACACTATTTTTACCTAACCAGAAATTTACCATTAGAAAGTAGAATAACAGGATAGTTTTAACTATATCCTGTATTATTTCCCATGATAATGTTATTTTGAAAGACTAATAATCCAAAAAGGCACAATTAAGGCTAGTTAAAAAAAAAAAGAAAACAAAAACGGTATGTCTGTACCCACTGCTATATTTAAAATGGATAATCAACAAGGACCTACTGTATAGCACATGGAACTTTGCTCAATGTTATGTGGCAGCTTGGATGTGAGTGGGTTTTGGGGTGAGTGGATACATGTATATGTATGGCTGAGTCCTTTTCCTGTTCACCAAAACTAGCACAACACTGCTAATTGGCTACAGCCCAATACAAAAAGTCCAAAAGGAAAAAAATGTCACATCTCCTTGTAGGGGAAAAAAAATTCTTAGCAGTCATCTTTAGGGGATTCTATGAATTGATATCATTATCTTACCTCAAGTGAAGATGCTTAAAAAATCTTAACTATACAGTATGATGAAAATCTGGGAGTTCACAAAACGTAATAGAATATTTGAATAATCTGGAAAAGGAAGATTGTGCTTGTGTAGTCTCAGAAAACTTCTTTAACATATAATCTCCATTTATTAGTAAGAAAAATGTAAGCAAAATGAAGACTATGATTTTTCTTTTCTTGGTCAGGGTAGGTCCACAAATCACATAAACTAAATATCTTTCCAAAACAATAGGTTTTATCTCTTACAGTTGGCTTCCATTCTTAAGACTTACCTGGGATGGCTAGGTTTCTGAGGGCACTTAGTGCTGCATGCTGAACAGTTACATTTCCATCTTCTACATGTCTGTCCAATAAATCCATAAGTTTTTCTACAATTCCATTATCTACCATATGGATACAATTTCCATCTAAATAACAAGAGAAAACATTTTTTCCCCTCTTTACAAATATTTATAAATATTTTGTAATACTTATGCCAGCCCATTATCTACATTAAGGAAAATGGAGCTACAGAAAAATAAAATGAATTCCATCTCTTTCTCACATCAGACTTACGAGATTTTTGTTTACTGAGAAGTCCGATTTTTTTTAATTTTTATTTTTACTTTATTTTACTTTACAATACTGTATTAGTTTTACCTTACATTGACATGAATCTGCCACGGGTGTACATGAGTTCCCAATCCTGGACCCCCCTCCCACCTCCCACTCCATATCATCTCTCTGGATCATCCTCGTGCACCAGCTCCAAGCATCCTGTATCCTGTATCAAACATAGACTGGCGATTCGTTTCTTAATGATAGTATACATGTTTCAGTGCCATTCTCCCGAATCATCCCACCCTCTCCCTCTCCATTAGAGTCCAAAAGTCCATTCTATATATCTGTGTCTCTTTTGCTGTCTCACACACAGGGTTATCATTACCATCTTTCTAAATTCCATATATATGTGTTAGTATACTGTATTGGTGTTTTTCTTTCTGGCTTACTTCACTCTGTATAATCGGCTCCAGTTTCATCCATCTCATTAGAACGGATTCAAATGTATTCTTTTTAATGGCTGAGTAACACTCCATTGTGTATATGTACCACAGCTTTCTTATCCACTCATCTGCTGATGGACATCTAGGTTGTTTCCATGTCCTGGCTATAATAAACAGTGCTGTGATGAACACTGGGGTACACATGTCTCTTTCAATTCTGGTTTCCTCGGTGTGTATGCCCAGCAGTGGGATTGCTGGGTCATAAGGTAGTTCTATTTGCAATTTTTTAAGGAATCTCCACACTGTTCTCCATAGTGGCTGTACTAGTTTGCATTATCACCAACAGTGTAAGAGGGTTCCCTTTTCTCCACACCCTCTCCAGCATTTATTGCTTGTAGACTTTTGGATCGCTGCCATTCTGACTGGTGTGAAATGGTACCTCACTGTGGTCTTGATTTGCATTTCTCTGATAATGAGTGATGTTGAGCATCTTTTCATGTGTTTGCTAGCCATCCATATGTCTTCTTTGGAGAAATGTCTATTTAGTTCTTTGGCCCATTTTTTGATTGGGTTGTTTATTTTTCTGGAATTGAGCTGCATAAGTTGCTTGTACATTTTTGAGATTGTTTGTCAGTTGCTTCATTTGCTATTATTTTCTCCCATTCAGAAGGCTGTCTTTTCATCTTGCTTATAGTTTCCTTTGTTGTGCAGAAGCTTTTAATTTTAATTAGATCCCATTTGTTTATTTTTGCTTTTATTTCCAGTATTCTGGGAGGTGGATCATAGAGGATCCTATTGTGATGTATGTCGGAGAGTGTTTTGCCTATGTTCTCCTCTAGGAGTTTTATAGTTTCTGGTCTTACGTTTAGATCTTTAATCCATTTTGAGTTTATTTTTGTGTATGGTGTTAGAAAGTGTTCCAGTTTCATTCTTGTACAAGTGGTTGACTAGTTTTCCCAGCACCACTTGTTAAAGAAATTGTCTTTAATCCATTGTATATTCTTGCCTGCTTTGAAGATAAGGTGTCCATATGTGTGTGGATTTATCTCTGGGCTTTCTATTTTGTTCCATTGATCTATATTTCTGTCTTTGTGCCAGTACCATACTGTCTTGATGACTGGCTTTGTAATAGAGCCTGAAGTCAGGCAGGTTGATTCCTCCAGTTCCAAACTTCTTTCTCAAGATTGCTTTGGCTATTTGAAGTCTTTTGTATTTCCATACAAATTGTGAAATTATTTGTTCTAGCTCTGTGAAAAATACCACTGGTAGCTTGACAGGGATTGCACTGAATCTGTAGATTGCTTTGGGTAGTATACTCATTTTCACTATATTGATTCTTCTGATCCATGAACATGGTATATTTCTCCATCTATTAGTGTCCTCTTTGATTTCTTTCACCAGTGTTTTATAGTTTTCTATATATAGGTCTTTAGTTTCTTTAGGTAGATATATTCCTAAGTATTTTATTCTTTTCATTGCAATGGTGAATGGAATTGTTTCCTTAATTTCTTTTTCTACTTTCTCATTATTAGTGTATAGGAATGCAAGGGATTTCTGTCTGTTGATTTTATATCCTGCAACTTTACTATATTCATTGATTAGCTCTAGTAATTTTCTGGTGGAGTCTTTAGGGTTTTCTGTGTAGAGGATCATGTCATCTGCAAATAGTGAGAGTTTTACATCTTCTTTCCCAATTTGGATTCCTTTTATTTCTTTTTCTGCTCTGATTGCTGTGGCCAAAACTTCCAGAACTATGTTGAATAGTAGTGGTGAAAGTGGGCACCCTTGTCTTGTTCCTGACTTGAGGGGAAATGCTTTCAATTTTTCACCATTGAGGATAATGTTTGCTGTGGGTTTGTCATATATAGCTTTTATTATGTTGAGGTATGTTCCTTCTATTCCTGCTTTCTGGAGAGTTTTTATCATAAATGGATGTTGAATTTTGTCAAAGGCCTTCTCTTCATCTACTGAGATCATCATATGGCTTTTATTTTTCAATTTGTTAATGTGAATTATACTGATTGATTTGCAGATATTGAAGAATCCTTGCATCCCTGGGATAAAGCCCACTTGGTCATGGTGTATGATCTTTTTAATGTGTTGTTGGATTCTGATTGCTATAATTTTGTTGAGGATTTTTGCATCTATGTTCATCAGTGATATTGGCCTGTATTTTTCTTTTTTTGTGTGGCATCTTTGTCAGGTTTTGGTATTAGGGTGATGGTGGCCTCATAGAATGAGTTTGGAAGTTTCCCTTCCTCTGCAATTTTCTGGAAGAGTTTGAGTAGGATAGGTGTTAGCTCTTCTCGAAATTTTTGGTAGAATTCAGCTGTGAAGCCATCTGGACCTGGGCTTTTGTTTGCTGGAAGATTTCTGATTACAGTTTCAATTTCCGTGCTTGTGATGGGTCTGTTAAGTTTTTCTATTTCTTCCTGGTTCAGTTTTGGAAAGTTGTATTTTTCTAAGAATTTGTCCATTTCTTCCATGTTGTCCATTTTGTTGGCATATAATTGCTGATAGTAGTCTCTTATGATCCTTTGTATTTCTGATGTCTGTTGTGATATCTCCATTTTCATTTCTAATTTTATTGATTTGATTTTTCTCCCTTTGTTTCTTGATGAGTCTGGCTAATGGTTTGTCAATTTTATTTATCCTTTCAAAGAACCAGCTTTTGGCTTTGTTGATTTTTGCTATGGTCTCTTTTGTTTCTTTTGCATTTATTTCTGCCCTAATTTTTAAGATTTCTTTCCTTCTACTAACTCTGGGGTTCTTCATTTCTTCCTTTTCTAATTGCTTTAGGTGTAGAGTTAGGTTATTTATTTGACTTTTTTCTTGTTTCTTGAGGTATGCCTGTATTGCTATGAACTTTCCTCTTAGCACTACTTTTATAGTGTCCCACAGGTTTTGGGTTGTTGTGTTTTCATTTTCATTTGTTTCTATGCATATTTTGACTTCTTTTTTGATTTCTTCTATGATTTATTGGTTATTGAGAAACGTGTTGTTCAGCCTCCATATGTTGGAATTTTTAATAGTTTTTCTCTGTAATTGAGATCTAATCTTAATGCATTATGGTCAGAAAAGATGCTTGGAATGATTTCAATTTTTTGAATTTATCAAGGTTAGATTTATGGCCCAGGATGTGATATATCCTGGAGAAGGTTCGTGAGCACTTGAGAAAAAGGTGAAATTCATTGTTTTGGGGTGAAATGTCCTATAGATATCAATTAGGTCTAACTGGTCTATTGTATCATTTAAAGTCTGTGTTTCTTTGTTAATTTTCTGTTTAGTTGATCTGTCCATAGGTGTGAGTGGGGTTATAAGATTCTTAAAATAGATAAAATTTTTTAAATTGGCCCCAAAAATCTCTAGCTGAGATCATGACAGTATGTCAGAAGATAAGTAAGTAGAAACCACGTGCTTAATGTGTCCCCCAATTGTTTCCATTAATGAAGTATGCCAGTGCTCTGCCAACATTACACTAACAGTACTCTACATTTTGTTATCATGGTTGATACTTAAATTATTTTTAAAGCAGAATTTCTGAAACATTTATAAAACAGATTATAATAATTACTATTTAACCCTCATTTAGCTTCATGAATTATCAATATTTGCAAGTCTTATTTTCATCATTAAGGAGCTAATGATGGTCCCCAAAAAGACAGAATGAAAAATGGAATAAGTCATTATTAAAACATGCTATAACAAGAGTTAATACTCAAATAAAATTAAAAACAAAAGTAACTCATACTTCCTAGACACAGTATAAGAAGAAGTTTCTAGAATGAACAGCAGAAGTATCAGACTTCAGAAATATACATGAAGGCCTGGTGCCTCTGAAGTATTATTTAAGTAAATATTCCAGCCTAAACCAGTAGATCACCCACACTTAAGTTTTGTAGACATACGAGTATAAATTGAGGCACAATAATGAATACTCAGATTATTAGATCCAAGATAAAATCTAAATCCAAAGAGCATATCCTCCTAGATCAGAAGTATATTAGCACGGGACTAAAGTTTACTCATCTCTGAAGTGTAGAGTATTCAAAAAGAAGGACTTCAAAGTCACTGTTCATTATCTTTAAACTATCAGCTCTCAGTTGAAGTGCATAAAACATGTAATTTGTTGGGCAAGGTGCTATTAGTATTTCAGATTACTGAAAAATTAAGGTAGTAGTACACAGAGATTCTGCATATGCTTCTGAATGGTTCTAGGTTTAGTACATGTTATGGCAAAGCATAATTCTAAAATATAGAAAGTCTGATTTAATAAGAATGAACTAATATGCTTACCATTTCTGGCAAAATTTGCAATTGCCAATGCTCCAGCAAGCTGTAGCTGGTGGTTATTTGATGGAATCCAAGATAGTACCCTTTGAAACACATTACCTTTTCCTCCTTCGAATAATTTCTGCATGGATTCATCTAGAGATAAATGAAACAGATACGAGGGAAATACTTAGGAGTGACACATCCATATTCTTAACTGAATACCCAACTGGGAAATCATATACTTCACAATCCACAATTCATAAAGGGAGAAGTAATGGCTCTTTTTAGAATAAACTTTTAGTAGAGACTGGACAAAAGGGTTTAGAATTTTTCTATTCTAAATCCCAAGTAGCCATCTAGCTTTTAGACCTTTGGCACCATAGCTGTCTCTTCTAAATGACAGCTCTTTAAAAACTGCGTAAGACACTAAAGACTCCTCCTGTCCAGGTTCATTATCTCTAGTTCTCTTTATGATGTGTTTCAAAATCATCACATCAACAAGATTAAATGTGACAGGAAAATGAGAGAAAATGCCTAATGAAGTATTTATAAAAGAGACAATAAATTTAAAAAATTCTGACAATCATGTTTTTTTATTGACATAAACTATAACTCACCTCCAAGAAGTAATAAAACCATTAGATCCGAAGCGGTTTTGAGCTCAGCAATATCCTCCTCTTTGTCACTATCCACTTTCTGCTGAACAATCTCCAGTAGACATTCTACCAGGCCTGATTCAACAAGCTGTAGTTTAATAGCATCTAAAGAATAATGTGAACAAAATAACCAAAATTTAAGATGAAATAAGAGTTCTGGTATAGGCAATTTATTATTAAGAATTATAAGACACCAAGAAAGTACATGATTTAGATAATACTCCTTTGAAGATTTGAGTTTCAAAAGGAAGTATCAGACAGTGCAGCTTAAATACACAAGAGCTTTATTTCATTTTTCCATTTGATATTATGTCACTTTTCAGAATGTCTGGCAGCACCTAAACAAATTGATTCTCAGCTCTGAAGCCAAGTAATATCTACTGTTATTCTAGAGATTATACTCACATTTAAAAGGCAACACTATAAAATATCCTACACTGTTTAAAATAAAACACACACAGATGATATAGTTAAAATATATCCACTAATGGAATCTGAAGAGGTATTAGTAAATTTCAAAGTATATCACAAGGTATGTATATTTGGATTCATATTTGTACACTGTCATTTTTCTAAGGCAGTTAATTTGTAACTTTCTGAACTTGGAAAGTCATGTTTTAAAAAAGAGCTTCAGGTCCTCATTAATTTGAAGCTTCCTCAAGTGGTGGGAATGTGGTTCATTATATTATATTTGCTCTACATTTGAATAGGTTCTTAAATTTTCATAGTAAAAGTGGAAAGAAAAAATAACTTTGAATTTTTTTGATGGATAACTAAGGAATTTTAAACAGATTTTACATCCCAATTGTATTTTAAAACACTATCTTCATAGCAAACTATATTTGTCTATCGAATCAATATTGTTTATACTAATATCTCAAATATTCTTTCATTATAGAACATATTTCACTGAAGATTTTATATTCACATTCATCTCTCTCTCCCCCAATTCAGCAGATATTGTATAAACTTCATGCATCCTTGTGTTTTAACCTAAATTGGTCTACTTAAATATTTTGGGTATATTTGATACTGCTTAAGATAAATGTTGATCAACTGACCTTAGAAATACAGTAGCTACACAGATATTTTCAAACTTAAATTTTATTGTTTAATTGGATTTTATTTTAGTCTTCAGTTTCCCTAAGCTGTATATGCATATATCTACAGCAAGGGCAGTGTAAGCTTGTTATTTGGGAGAAACAAACTTTTTTTTTCCCCCCCAAACTTAAGACTTTTTCATTCAGACCATTTTAATGTATAAAAATTTGGCCTTTTTTCCCTATCACTAGGACCACTGATCTTCTTTGGCATATTATTTCAGAATACACAGAATATTCAACCTAGAATATTTTTTTTAAAAGTTATACTTGCACTGTGCCATGCTGAAAGTAGGGCGTTTCCTTGGTTACAGAATGATAGAACTAGAAATATGCAGTGACTAGAATGCCATGACGAAAAAGCCTTAAAAATACAAAAAACCTTGAATTATAGAAATCCCAGTTTAAATGTTGGACTCACTCTCCTTTGCACACAAGGAAAACCAAGGATGATATGCTAAGGATAGTCCAGACACAAATTTTCAAAGTTATCATTCAGTCCACTTCATAGTTATAAAACACAAGTGAAGACATGGAGAACAAAACAAATAAATAAAAAGTTATTATGAAATACTGCAAGGAAGGTTACAGGTTGTTCTCTGGCATAAAACTACCTGAAGGTCACAATGAACATTTCCTATTTGGCCAAACCACCAAATGAGATGACAAATAAATTTCTCCCATAAGATCTAAGGCATGCAGAAAATATAACATGTGCTAAGGTTAAACTATGAGATCTTTCTTCTCACAGTTTAACTGTAATCACATATATATATGGGATGCTTAAAATGCCTTATTAAAAAGGATTAGCAAGGCATTCCGCCAAAGCAGACAGTCTAGCACACTTTTATCAGTACCATTATGCCCAAGGACATCTACTTATATCACTACCATTTATGTATCATGTTTATATATATATATATATGTATGTGTATATCTGTATGAATGTATATTTAAAAATCTTTTCTAAGTGGTGGAAAAATCCCACAAATTCAACAAAGCGCATAAATATACATTATGCTTAAGTGTGAAAGTTGCTCAGTTGTGTCTGACTCTGCAACCCCATGGACTATACAGTCCATGGAATTCTCTAGGCCAGAATACTGCAGTGGGACAGCCTTTCCTTTCTCCAGGGGATCTTCCCAAACCAGGGATCAAACCCAGGTCTCCCACATTGCAGGTGGATTCTTTACCAGCTGAGCCACAGGGAAGCCCAGGAATACTGGAGTGGGTAGCCTATCCCTTCTGCAGCGGATCTTTCTGACCCAGGAACCGAACGAGGGTCGTCGTCTTCATTGCAGGTGGATTCTTACCAACTGAGCTATCAGGGAAGTCCTTATGTTACACTTAATCAACTATTACTATTAAATACATTATAACCACAGAACTATTACCTAAATCAAGAAATCCATCACCAACAACTCAAGAAACCCCTCTGTGACTTTTTCCTGTCACATATCTGTCCCTTTCAAATCACTACCCTGATATCCATACTTTTATAGTTTCACCAAATAATCATTACTAAAAAACTACAGCTTATTTTTAGCTTTTTTTGAAACTTCATATAAATGGAATCATATATTTTTCAGTGCTGGCTTTTTCTTTTTAATATGTTTATAGGACTCATCTACACTATTGGTTATGGCTATCTTCATTCCTTTCCGTAACTGTGTATTTTTCCATAATATGGATAGTCCATGTTATTCTACTGTTAATGGATACGAGTTGTTTAAATATTTCATTATTATAAACAATGCTGTTATCGACATTCCTGGAATGGCTCCTGGTGTACATGAACATGTTTCTGGGTATACACCTAACAGCAGAATTTCTGGATCACTGGGAACACGCATCTCTAACTCAATAGATACTGTTCTCCAAATCGTACCAATTTATAGTCCCATCACAGCATTTAATGAGTTTCCATTGTTCCACACCTTCATCAACACTTGGTATTATCATTTTTTCCAGTGAGTACATAGTGGTATTTCATTGTGGTTTTATTTTGCATTCCCTAATTTTTAATGAGTTGAGCATATTTTCATGTATTCATTAGCTACTTGGATTTTATCTTTTGTCAAGGCCCTTCTCAAATCATTTGCACTTCTACATTTTTCTTAGTGATTTGAGGATGTTTTTCTACATGTTGTACACATCAGCCCTCTGCTGGTACATGTGTTGCAAATATCATTTCATCTACTGTCATGCTTTTCTCAAATTTTTACTTTTAAAATAACCAAATTTATCATTTTTTCCTTTTAGTTAAGCTTTTTGTGATGTAAGAAAATTTTCTGTATGCAAGCCTGTGATGATATTCTCCTATCTCATGTTTTAAGATTAACTTTCTTATTTCAACTTTTACATTCAGTAATGTATCTGAAATGAAAATTTTAAAATAGTAAAAACTGGGATTGTATATGTGTCTCCAATTGTATTTTCTACATTTCTAGCACCATTTATTTAACAAACTGTTCTTTCCATATAGCTCCATAGTGGTAACTTTTTTTCTTAGTAAAACAGACATCTACTAATGCATCCATTTGTTTCTGGGTTATCCTATTCCACCGGTCTTCCTGTCCATCTATGAACCAATACTACATTGTCTTTTAAATATCAGTTCAGTTCAGTCGCTCAGTCGTGTCCGACTCTTTGCAACCCCATGAATCGCAGCACGCCAGGCCTCCCTGTCCATCACCATCTCCCGGAGTTCACTCAGACTCACGTCCATCAAGTCCGTGATGCCATCCAGCCATCTCATCCTCTGTCGTCCCCTTCTCCTCCTGCCCCCAATCCCTCCCAGCATCAGAGTCTTTTCCAATGAGTCAACTCTTCGCATGAGGTGGCCAAAGTACTGGAGCTTCAGCTTTAGCATCATTCCTTCCAAAGAAATCCCAGGGTTGACTTTTAAATATAACAGAGCTTTATCAGAATAAAGTTGTATTATTGTTATGAAGTAAAACCCGTTCTGCTCCCTTATTCTTGTTCACATTATCTTGACTATTCATGGTCTTTGGGATTTTGATGAGAACTGCAGTTAAGTCTTTAGATCAGTTTTGGGCCATATAACATCTTTACAGAATACATATAGCTTTCTGTTTATTTAGATCTTAGTTTCTCTTAATGATTTTTTACACTTTTCTGCCAGAGATCTTAGACATCTTTTATTAATCTATTCTGAAGTACTTCTCTTTTTTTTTTAATCCACTCAGCTTGCAGGATATTAGCTCCCAGACCAGGGATCATATTCAGCGTCCCCAGCAGTGAATGCACAGAGTCCTAACCATTGGAATACCAAGGAATTCCCTTAAATATTTTGTTTTTTCTATACTATAGTAAACAATGTATTTTTTAAATGTATTTTCTGTTTTTGCTGGTATGTAAAAATACAATGCTTTGGGTTTTCAGATATTTTTCTTTGTTTTGGCTAACAACCCAAACTCTAATTTTCAAGATTAACCTATTCTTTTGTATTCTGGATGTAATCCTATCATCTATGAAAAATGATAGCTCATTTCCTTCTAATATCTTTTCTTTCTTTTTTACTCTATAGCACTGGATAGTTCCTATAATACAATAAGAAATAAAAATAGGGATAATCCTTCTCGTTCCCAAATTTAGAAGGAAATGCTTTTTGTTTTACCACTGAATGTGAAGTTTTCTATAGAATTCGGGTTATATATTCTCTTCACTCTCTTTTAATAATGGTATCTTAAGTTTTTAAAAACCACATACGGATGCTTAATCTTGTGAAATGTTTTTCTGGATGATAAGATCATACAATTGCACACATCTCACACGCTAGTAAAGTAATGCTCAAAATTCTCCAAGCCAGGCTTCAACAATACGTGAACTGTGAACTTCCATATGTTCAAGCTGGTTTTAGAAAAGTCAGAGGAACCAGAGATCAAATTGCCAACATCCACTAGATGATCAAAAAAGCAAGAGAGTTCACGAAAACATCTATTTCTGCTTTATTGACTATGCCAAAGCCTTTGACTGTGTGATCACAATAAACTGTGGAAAATTCTGAAAGAGATGGGAATACCAGAACACCTGACTTGCCTCTTGAGAAATCTGTATGCAGGTCAGGAAGCAACAGTTAGAACTGGACATGGAACAACAGACTGGTTCCAAAGAACGAAAAGGAGTACGTCAAGGCTGTATATTGTCACCCTGCTTATTTAACTTATATGCAGAGTACATCCTGAGAAGCGCTGGGCTGGAGGAAGCACAAGCTGGAATCAAGACTGCCAGGAGAAATATCAATAACCTCAGATATGCAGATGACACCACCCTTATGACAGAAAGTGAAGAGGAACTAAAAAGCCTTTTGATGAAAGTGAAAGTGGAGAGTGAAAAAGTTAGCTGAAAGCTCAACATTCAGAAAACTAGGATCATGGCATCTGGTCCCATCATTTCATGGCAAATAGATGGGGAAACAGTGCCAGAGTTTATTTTGGGGGGCTCCAAAACCATTGCAGATGGTGACTGCAGCCATGAAATTAAAAGACGTTTACTCCTTGGAAGGAAGATTATGACCAACCTAGACAGCATATTAAAAAGCAAAGACATTATTTTGCCAACAAAGGTCCATCTAGTCAAGGCTATGGTTTTTCCAGTGGTCATGTATGGATGTAAGAGTTGGACTGTGAAGAAAGCTGAGTACTGAAGAATTGATGCTTTTGAACTGTGGTGTTAGAGAAGACTCTTGAGAGTCTCATGGACTGCAAAGAGATCCAACCAGTCCACTCTAAAGGAGATCAGTCCGGGGTGTTCATTTGAAGGACTGATGTTGAAGCTGAAACTCTAATACTTTGGCCACCTGATGCAAAGAGCTGACTTATTTGAAAAGACCCTGATGCTGGGAAAGACTGAAGATGAGAGGAGGAGGGGACGACAGAGGATGAGATGGTTGGATGGCATCACCAACTCAGTGGACATGAGTTTGAGTAAACTCCGGGAGTTGGTGATGGACAAGGAAACCTGGTGTGCTGCAGTCCATGGGGTCATAGAGTCGGACACGACTGAGCGACTGAACTGAAGATCTTATGATTTTCCCCTTTATTAAGTTTTAATGTGATGAATTATATTGATTGCATTTGGAATAATAAACTACATTTCCAGAATAAATCCAATTTAGTATGATGATTAATTTTTAAACATATTATTGGAAATTGTTTGTTAAAAGTTTATGGGAATTTTGGATCTATGTTCATGGTAAGACTGGCCTTTAATTTTTATTCTTCTATGGTCTTTGATGGTATTTTATTAGCTTCACAAAATACATTAGTGAGTATATTTGTGTTTCCTATTCCTTGAAAGAATTTAAGGTAAGATTACTTGATTTTTCTATTCTTGTGTCATCCATACTTGAAAATGTATGGGCATCAAATTTTTATAACATTCTTCTAGTATCTGTGATATCTGTAGTGAGATCTATTTTCTTGATTCTGGTTATTTGTACCTTCCCTCTTTTTTTTTTTTCCTTATTAATCTTACTAGGGATTTACCAGTTCTATGACATCTTTTCAGACTCAACATTGGCAAGCATATGCTTATATTGAGTTACGTATTTTCTATCTCATTAACTTCAGTTCTTTGTATTTCCTTCCTTCTAGTTTCTTTGGGTTTCATTTATGTTTTTCTTCACTAATTCCTGAGATTAAAACTGAGCTTACTGACTTTAGCTTTTTTCATTTTCCATTATATACTTTTAAAGTGAAAAAAAAATCACTTTAAGTATGACTTTACATGCATCATAAAAGATTTGAGATAGTTCTCATTTTCATTATTATTTAAAAAAAAACTCTAACATACTCTAAAATGGCAATCCTTTGTTAAAATTTTTTCCATGAGAAGTATACACATTTTAAATGGTTTATATGTACTTGCAAGGGCTCTGAAGGCAAGGTGCAGGGTTCCAAGTATGTCCATTAAATCAATTTTCATTATCATGTTGTCCACATTTTCTATACTACTATTTTTTTAAAAGTCTATTTGTCCTATGATATTTGTGGATATTTAGTTGTCCTCATAGTTCTGAATACTTTTGCTTCTAATCTTTTGGGATAATATGTATTTTTATAGCTTCCAAGTGAACTGGATCTTTCATCATGATAACATCACCTTCTGTAGTAAGTTTTTAATAGTAATGTCTATTTTACCTGATAGTACTGATAATATGAATATCTCAGCCTTTTTCAGGTTTGAATGGTATATTTTTTCAATCTTTTAAATCTCCTCATACTTAAGAAGTATTGCTTGTTTAGCTGGTTTTTAAAATTTCAGTTAACAGTTGGTCTTAATTTTAACTAAAGCATTTAGGCCACATACATTTAATGTAATTACCAAAATACTGTGTCATAAATCCAGTATATTTTTTCATCCCTATTTTTACCTCCTATTCCATGTTCCCTTTGCTCTCTGTTCTTTTGTTAGTTGATGCTGTATTAAAAAAAATTCTTTCCATAAATCTTTCCATTAGTTGCATTTGGTTTTAAAAATTATTCTAGTTCACCTTAAAATTTGGAATCATTAATCAGAATCTAATGGTACTTTCTTCCAGATAATACAAATGTCTTGGAACTCTTCACTTTTATGTCCCTCCAGATTTATACACTCATTTTGTGGTTCAGTTCAGTTGTTCAGTCGTGTCACACTCTTTTCAACCCCATGGACTACAGCACACCAGGCTTCCCTTGTCCATCACCAACTCTCAGAGCTTGCTCAAACTCACGTCCATCAAGTCAGTGATGCCATCCAAACATCCCATCCTCTGTTGTCCCCATCTCTTCCCGCCTCCTCCATTTTGTGGTATATAAAATATATATACATATACACACACTCTTTAGATTTCACAATGAATTATTTTTATTATTTTGTATATTCAACATTCATGAGATTTACATACATATTTACTGCCTTTTTTTTTTTTTTTTTTGCTTCTTTCTCCTCCCCTGCACCTATAATCTTCTTTCTGGATTCAGTTTCCTTTTTGGGGGGGAATTATTTTCCTTTTATCTACAAAAATCCTTTATAATTTCTTTTTAGTGAGAACATGTTGGTGGTTAACTTTCACGGTTTCTAATCTGAAAACATTTTCATTTGCTTTCAGTTCTGATAGTTACGCTGGGATTAGAATTTTAGGTTGTATTTATTTTCTTTCAGCACACAGAACATGTCTGTCATCTGGCTTTCTTTGCAACTGTCAAGAAGTTAGCAGTCAAACTTTTGCCTCTTTTAAGGTAATCTATTTTTCTCCTGGCTAATTTTAAAATTCTGTTCTTATATATATATGTTTTTCAATTTCAATATGACATATCTAAATGTATATTTCTTTGAATGTTTTAAAATTACTGGGGTTCTTGAATCCTTGATATCTTTCATAATTTTTGACAAGTGCTCTGCCAAAATTTCTTCATTCTTTGGCATTGCCTTTCTTTGGGATATACCTATCCCAAAGATAGGTATTATTATGTTCAAAGAGTTAAAAACAAACTTGAAAATTTCAGATAGAAACAAGAAACTATAAAAAGTAGAATAGCTGATTTGAAAAGGAAATAATTGGAAATTCCTGAATTGAGAAATACAACAAAAATTAACCTAAATAGATGAGTTTGATAGCAGATTAAATATAGTTAAATTAGAGAACCAGTGAACTGGAAGATAGAATGGAAGGAAATCCAGAATGAAATCCAGAGAAAGAAAAGGACCAATATACATAAAAGAGAATAAGAGGGAAAGGGACTCATATACATTTTTTGGAGTCCCAGAAAGAAGGGAGATGGGAGGGTGAAAATTCTGAAAGAGATGGGAATACCAGACCACCTGACCTGCCTCTTGAGAAATCTGTATGCAAGTCAGGAAGCAACAGTTAGAACTGGACATGGAACAACAGACTGGTTCCAAATAGGAAAAGGAGTACATCAAGGCTGTATATTGTCACCCTGCTTATTTAACTTCTATGCAGAGTACATCATGAAAAACACTGGACTGGAAGAAACACAAGCTGGAATCAAGATTGCCGGGAGAAATATCAATAACCTCAGATATGCAGATGACACCACCCTTATGGCAGAAAGTGAAGAGGAGCTAAAAAGCCTCTTGATGAAAGTGTAAGAGGAGAGTGAAAAAGTTGGCTTAAAGCTCAACATTCAGAAAACAAAGATCATGGCATCCGGTCCCATCACTTCATGGGAAATAGATGGGGAAACAGTGGAAACAGTGTCAGACTTTATTTTGGGGGGCTCCAAAATCACTGCAGATGGTGACTGCAGCCATGAAATTAAAAGATGCTTACTTCTTGGAAGAAAAGTTATGACCAACCTAGATAGCATATTGAAAGGCAGAGACATTACTTTGCCGACTAAGGTCCGTCTAGTCAAGGCTATGGTTTTTCCAAAAGTCATGTATGGATGTGAGAGTTGGACTGTGAAGAAGGCTGAGTGCCGAAGAATTGATGCTTTTGAACTGTGGTGTTGGAGAAGACTCTTGAGAGTCCCTTGGACTGCAAGGAGATCCAAGCAGTCCATCCTAAAGCAGACCAGTCCTGGGTGTTCATTGGAAGGACTGATGCTGAAGCTGAAACTCCAGTACTTTGGCCACCTCATGAGAAGAGTTGACTCATTGGAAAGACTCTGATGCTGGGAGGGATTGGGGGCAGGAGGAGAAGGGGACGACCGAGGATGAGATGGCTGGATGGCATCATGGACTCGATGGACATGAGTCTGAGTGAACTCCGGGAGATGGTGATGGACAGGGAGGCCTGGCGTGCTGCGATTCATGGGGTCGCAAAGAGTCGGACACAACTGAGTGACTGAACTGAACTGAAGCATACCTGTTTTGAGTCAATGTCTAATAATTCCCGTATCGGGATATTTGTTGCCTGTTCTTTGTGCTGATTCTTGCTTACAATGTCTTGTCTCCTCACGTTCTCTCTGATTATGTGCTAGACACTGTATTTGAAAAATTATTATGGGATGGTTTATTTCTCTCTTATTCCTAGAATGTATCCCTTAAGATTTTTTGCCTAGTGAGTGAAGTCACTCAGTCGTGTCCAACTATTTGCGACCCCATGGACAGTAGCCAACCAGGCTCCTCCATCCATGGGATTTTCCAGGCAAGAATACTGGAGTGGGTTGCCATTTCCTTCTCCAGGGAATCTTCCCAACCCAGGGATCGAACCTGGGTCTCCCGCATTGTAGGCAGACTCTTTACAGTCCCTAAATGGTGTAAAGACTACTTTATTCTTAAAGTGGTATACTTCACACTGTCCCTGACATGCCTTCTTTTAAAGGCCCTTTCCTTCCCTCTCGCCTCTTCACTGCCTCCAACTTCTCACTCTAGAGCCTCATCCTCAGTGTCTACACAGCTGGTAGGCCTGGTGCTCCAACTTTTATGGCCTTTGCCCTGCAGGAGTATGTAAGTGGAGTAGAGCCTCTCGGCTGCCTTTTCCAGACTGGCATAAGAATGTGTAACCTACAGAACCACCTTTCCCAAGATTTTAAAATCAAAGCAATCTGGACAGTAGTTTTGACCAATATATGTATAGTTTTGAAACAGATAATGCAGCTGAAGTTAGAGATATCTGAAATAAAACTTATCACATCATTAATAAAAGAAAGGAATTTGAATTAAATATTTAGCTGGCAATTAAATAATATCAGAAAAAATGGAAAAAGCCTACATGATCAAAAATCAAGAGGTGCATTTATTTTCTCACCATTTTCTGCCAATGGAGCAAGAACTTCAAAAACCATTTCCCTCTTATCATGTTCTATTTGTTTCTTGAAGAGTTTCACCAGCTCTTCAGCAATGTTTGTACTGGCAAACTGTTCTTTACTTGACTCTGTAAAAAATAAGAGGAAAATTTAAAGTAAAAAAACAAAATTAAGCACAGAAAATTTTTTCTATTACTTTCAATACTTGGTCATTTTGTATCATTACTGATAAATGCAAACACTCTTCAAATACAGAATCAGTCCTTTTTTTTTTTTAATGCCTCTGTAGAGGAAAAATGTCTAAAACTTTAAGATGTTCTGACCCAATTATATTCAAGGCTATAAAAAAAATGTTTGCTAGAATAACATATAGGTAACCATAGCAATGGTAAAATTACTGTTATAAATTCATAGTTTCAAGGCTTTTAGCCAAAGAAGAAAAATTACTCAAAACAGATTGCATTTCACATGGCTGAATTAAAGGTGACTTGTCTTTATACCATTCGAGCAGCATACTTTCACACTGGCCCTGACATGCCTTCTTTCTTGTCTCTTCACCACCTCTGAGCTTTCACTCTAGACCCTCATCCTCAGCATTTAAATATGCTTTAATATTTCTCACAAAAAAAGCAATATTAAAACCAAATACCTTCCCTTTACTCCACTTTCATGAAGCTACCATCCAGTCTGTTGAATTTCACAAACAAGTTTCTTGACAGCACTGTCTACATACACTGTCTCTACTTCCTCAACTCATATGCATACCTAAATCCACCTCAAACCAGTTTTGGCCCACCTCTACAATCTGCAGTCTCCTTTGCGTGCTCCTCCTTTCCACCAGACCTTTATAAATTCTAGTTCCTTAAGACTTCATCTTAGGCTTTCTTACCTTGATCCTTACTCTCACCCTTGCCTAATTTTTTTCCATAGCATAAAAATACCACCTATATGTTGATGCTTATACAAATCATATCTCTAGCCCTCTTCTTAACTCCAGGCTATTTAAATGGCCATTTGACATCACCATTTGAATATCTTTCTAGCATCCAAACATCATGCCTAAGGTAGACTTCTGATATTCTGATATCTCTGTTCTTTCTCCAGACTTTCTTAATTTAGAATAAACATGCTACCTACCCACCTTCCACACAGGCAGAAACCTGGGGGTCACTGCTCACTTGTAACCAAAATCTATCAATCTACCACCAAAATACAACCAGAATCCATTCTGTTTCCTTTCTGATTCTCAGTTATTTTGCTGCGTCAGATATCCTATCAATTTATCTAAAAGTTTCTCTCAGAGAATTAACCAATCTAGTTGAGACTGCCTGCTCTTCATGTTTGCTGAGCACACTGACATCCTGGAATTTCTCTTCCATGATCTTGATGGATATTTTCTTCTCCTTCCTGTATTAGATACTCTATTATCTATGTTCATTCACATTCAGTTTTTTAGTTTCAGTGGAGGCATCCACCAGCAGCTTTCTGAGAAAGGTAAAATACACTATTTGAAGAAGATAAATATTTAGAAATTTTAACTGTCTGAAATGTTCCTCCCACCTAGAATGCACATCTGTAATTTAAATTCCTTCCTTACCTCATTCAATTATGCCCTCATACTAGCAATTATTGTAACTTACAATTATATGCTTATTTATAAGTTCATCTTAGAAATAAGTTTCCACATCACCTACTAAAATATAAGCTGCTTGAGAGCATGACTACCACAAACACAGTATACAGTATGGTGCCTAGTACAGAGCAAGTGTTCAAAAGAAATTTGTTGATTTTGAATGTTGGAAAAAACAAGTAAACAAATGCAAGAGATACATTCTATTCTCCAGTTTCTGGTAAATCTCTGCCAATATCAAATAAAAAATATTACAAATTCAACTTTAAAAGAAAATGGAGAAACAAATATTTATATTGCTTAAAACAGTTTTGACTTACTCTAATGTTACCCTGCTTTTGGCACATGTACCAGATCTATGCCAAAATGATGAGAATCCACTCCAAGACTTCTAAGTAAGATTCCTTAGTGCTACAAAAAAAGAGCAAGGGTGGAGTGTCTTTTCTAATAAGCTACCTAAACCCTCAGAAATCAAATTTTACAAACATCACACCTTATCCTAAAAAGTTAGTTTGATTTAAACAGGAATGATTTAACTCCTCAACATTTGTGGTTGCTGTTCTGTTTCACACAATTCTTCAAATAAATGAAACATAAAATCATACATGAAATAGACATCATTTATCTAGTTATGTACTCTTTTTTAAAAAAAAGTTGCAGCACTTTTTTCCAATCCATAGTTTATTCTTCCACTTATTAAACTGAAACCAAATCACCGTTGTTAAGTAATTCAGTCCATTTGCCAGCACAAGGGAACAATGCACCATGATTAATATAGGAATTCATGAAGAAAATCTGATGATATCCTGTAGGTGGATACAGAGAAAAGATAGCATGATCTGTGATTTGGACATTATATTTGATTTAAATGCCACAGATCCTTAACAGACTTTCAGCAAGAAGGATTTTTTCCTAAGGGTTTATTTTTAAAGTTTTTTTTTTTTTTTTTAATGTGGACCATTTAAAAAAAAGTCTTTATTGAATTTGTTACAGTACTGCTCCTGTTTTTTATGTTTTGTTTTTTTGGCTGTGAGGCATGTGGGGTCTCGGCTTCCCAGCCAGGAACTGAGCCCGCACCCTCTGCATCAGAAGGTGAAGTCTTAACTATTGGACAGCCAGGGAAGTCCCCCCTTAAGAGTTTATTTTTTAACAAAATTATATATTAATAAGAGTTAGTTCTAACACTTATTTTACCGGCAGAATCCAGTCTCCCTTTGCCATTTCTTCTTCAAAAACAGCACATAAAGCTCTTTTAGCTAATTCACTGGTATTTACCTCCAAATCTTTAAATAACATTTTATATTGACAATTTTTGCTTTTTTAGTTTTAGGTATTTTTGATTGACCTTTCTCTATGAGAGATGAAGCACTAGCTTTCTCCTTTTCCTGTCTCCACAATAACCTATATGTTTACAATGTAATTATACTGTAATTTTGGTTTGAAATAATTAGTGTTTCAATAATATACTGTTTCATTTGGCCTGGGGTTACTTCTATTTCCTTGGAATTACTTTTTTTCTCATTTACTTAGCTTTCAATATACTTAATTCAACTCCAAACTCTCCATCAGTTGTCTGATTTTTTCCTTAATAAGCACGTTCTCTTTAGATGCTCAATTAATTTCATCTCGTGTAAGTTTCTCCAATCTGGACTGGTTGCTCTTTGAAAACAGGAAATTTGGGACTGTCATGTCACCATACTACTAGAAACTTCTATTTTCCTGTTGAATCGCTTGTCTCCTGATTCCTATGTAGTCTTATTATTTATATGCCTTGTTTCATTGGAACACATCTTCCAGAGGCTTCCAGGAAAGATATAAAGGATACCAATTTTCTGAGACATTCATGTTTAACATTGTCCCTATTGTTACCTCACACTTGACTTGATGATTTGCATATAGAATTCTATATTAGAAATAATTTTTCCTCAAATTTTTGAAGGCAACAACATTCCATTTTCTTGGTTACCAGTGTTGTTTTGATACATCTGATGTCTACTGATTCACAATCTTTTCTATGTAACTTTTTTCCTTCCTCTCTCTCTGGAATTCTATAAAATGTTCCCTTTGTCCCCATTATTCTAAAATTTCACAGTGATGTGCCGTTGCCTGGGGACCTAATTTCATCCAGGAGGCTGTCATTTGATAAGATTCTTCCAATCTGGAGAAAGATTTATTTTAGTTCTGTAACACTTGGGTTTATTCAACAATGTTTTCCTATTTATCTCTTTCTAAAACTCTTGGACTGATTCTCTATTTTCCATACCCTTGCTTTTTGCTTTACTTCTGTAAATATTTCTCTATACAGTTTATTGTCTTTCATTTCAGCTGTTTTAGCTTTCTTCCTCTGTTCCTTTTTCTTTGAAGATAGTGTCTTGTCATAGTTTCCTGCTTATAGTATTTTCCTACTTGAGCATATTAGAGTTCCCCCGCCCCGTCCCTGCATAGTTTCTACTTCCTCCAACTTACTTTTTTTTTATTTCATTATTTCCCATGTTAGAGGCGGTCCTCATTTTTCTAGTTGTCTGCTACTCATTAAGAACTGGGATTTAAAAACTGATTAGGATCTATGAGTGGCCTTATAAGACTCCCTGTAGATCTGAAGGCTCTGTGTAGAACTCCAACATAAGTATCTTTAAGTCCATATCCTCTACTTTGAGTCTCTCTCTACAGAGCAAACACACTCTTCTGCTGAGATGGAAAGGCCAGTTACCAGAGTGGGAAGAAGGGACAGAAGAAATTCTTGATGCCACTAAATCCTGAGCCTTTTGAAGATACCAAAGAACAAATTGGTTAGTTCTTGGCTTTCCAATTCAGGATTCAAATTTCAAAGTTTTGCTAAGTGAGTTACTGCTTCTTTTCTTTCCAGGTTCTAAAAAGTTTTTGTATTATCCCTTTTGTTTGTTTTCCCTCCCCTTTCCTTGATGGTTTTGCATTAAAAAACAAAAAAACTCTTTACTCTAGTTTTAGGTGGTTTCCAAAAGGGAGCAAAAGTACAGATTTTCATTCTAACATTTCTATCCACCTCCCAAAATACTAATATTTTAAGCAGACAAGTTTATTTATAAAAGATTGTGAGGCCAAACAAAAAGGGGGAAAATCTCATTCTGCTTTATCTATAATGTTTATAAGCATGCAAACTTTAAAACTGGATTCATCCTATAATTGTGAATATAGAATAATACTGTGTACACATACACTAGGAATCAAAAGACTTAAAAAGGGCTGCACATTCCTTTTCTGCCCCCAATCCTAAACTAGACTGCATTCATTTATTTTCTATTTTATCTTTAAGCTATATCTTTAGTGAGCAAAAACACAAAAATTTCTTAGCTCCAATTATAAACAATATAATCCTAAAATGTGATTGGATCAACACTTTAGCACTGAAACAATGTATCTATGACGCTTCAAAAAAATAAACTGAAAGAATCTAAATGAATTTCCAGGTTAACATCTAAAGAAAAATGTATTATAAGTATATTAATCAGCTATGACTAATTATATTTTGGTTCATTTCTAGCACTTACCAAGTTCTGCTAAATTGCCAAACGCAACAAGACACATTTCTGTAAGAGCTGCATTTTGGCAGTGGATGCCCAGTAATTTAACTAAGGTAGGAATAACACCCATGTTGATAAGCTGAGCTTGAAGGGAATCTGTTAAAAAAACAACAACAAACAAACGAAAACAAAACACAAAAAAAGTGTTTACGTATTAAATGGACATTAGTAAGAAGAAAACACCTCTTATACTCCTTACTGCAAACACAATACTATTTCATACTATTTTAATTATGGTAAAACAAGGTTAAATCCACTCATAAGTCTTGAAAATGTTTAAGACATTAGTTCAAAGGAATTGAATTTTGAAACTTTTCAATGAAATTTTCAAAGAAATTTAGAAATGACAATAATTCAAGTAATATGTCACATCACCATTTTTTTTTTAAATGGTCTTATACCTTTACTGAGTAGGTTTTAAAATGCATAAACAATTAAACGTTACCACTGGTTTTTAAGTTAAAAGGTTAGACAAAGTAACACTTGCATTACAGGAAGTCACAGTATATGAAAAGCATAAGAAAAAAAGCAACTTTAATAAAGACTAAGAAGATAAAAGTCTTAGAACCCCTTAAAAACACTTGCTTCATAATAATGAAAAATATATAACACACTCAAATAATTATTTATTTGCAGCAAAGTGTTCTTTGATGACTGTTAGGAAGGAAAGTTTTAACAACAAAAGAATCTGGTTACTTAAAATATTTGTCTTTTCGAAGTTTTATTTAATAACAGTGACAATCATCTTAGGAAAGAAAGGAAGATTTGGCTTGAGAGGTAAAGAGGTCAATATGGCTTTGTTATCATTGCTTGCCTTCATTTTCTAAGAAACTAATTGATTTTAAAGTACTTAATATGCCCCGGATTTTCACAACGGCTCTTCATGAACAATGATAATAGAATACCTGTAACAGAGTTGAAGGTAAATAAACCTAAGTGAAAACCAAAAGTACTACCTCTAAGAATAAGCAGAAAGACACTCATATGCCTATGCAAACACTATCACTACTAGTAACTGGTTCATCTAAAGACAGAGGAAAGCTTTCAAAATCTTTTTCTTTTCCTTTTAAAAATTATATGCCATTTTCAAGTTAAGAATTTTCTCCAAGTTTTTTTAAGTTATATATTTTTTAATCTAAAGATAAAAATCTGTTTCTTACAAAACACATTTTCCTCATAGCATGCATCCCTTGATGGAGATTGTGTACTAATCTCTTTACCAATCTTCAGAGTTCTTAGGCTTCCCCGGTGCCTCAGTGGTAAAGAATCTGCCTGCCAGTGCAGGAGATGCGGGTTGGATCCCTGGATTGGGAAGATCCCCTGGAGAAGGAAATGGCAGCCCACTCCAGCATTCTTGCTTGGGGAATCCCATTGGCAGAGGAGCCTTGAGGGCTACAGACCAACTGACTCTGAGTTGCAGAGTCAGACATGACTTAATGGCTAAACCGTAACAACAACATAGTTCTTAACGTATAGAGAAGGAGATGGTTGGGTGATTATCAGAAAGAACATAAAGGTAAGGTTGAGCTGTCTCACATGCCAACTGATTACTTGCCTAGAGGTCTGTGTAGTTAATTTTTCCTTTTAGAGTCAAATACGAAGAGATAGCCAACAAGAGGCTTGTTGGCCCTGAAAGCTGATGGTAATTACGGATATTATCTGGCTCAGTTAGGTGGGGTGGGTCATCTATACTAGAAAGAGGCTTATTACCAAAATACTACTAGAAAACAAATCCTGAGACGAAGTTTACAATGAGAGTTCAAATAGTCTGAAACAATTTCAAATTTTGCAGTGGAATTATGAAGTCTGTTCTAAAATGACATATATGTAAAAGAATGTATTCAATTAAATGATTTGTTTTTATGCTTCTGATGCTAATTATTTTTTCTAACTATACAATTCAGTAATTAATGAATGACTCACAACACTTACATTATCTTACAGGCAAATCGCCTATTATACTTATAGTATTACATGTATTATAGTATATACCTTTGTTATATTGGCAGAATATTTGTATCTCGGTTATAGTATTTATAAAGATCATGCACCAAGAAGCTTTCCAAGTTAGAAATTATTTTGGTTACTTACCAGTTGATAGAGTGCCTTATTATTGGATCACCTCTGCAGATCCTTGTTCTTTAGCAATATTTTTAACTTTATTTATTCATTTTGACTACCTCTTCAAATACTGCAGAGCTGTTGAATCATTAAATCTCAGGTACGTAAGCGTGAGCACTAGCGCATGCATTGAGTGAGTCAAACTCTACTATATGTCTGCATATATGTAAGCATCACACACCCCCTCAGTACTGTTGGTACAAACTGTGAAAATCCAACAGTCCAGGGACATTAGAGGAATAACAAAATACAGGAAGGAGCTAGGAGCTAGCAGGAGAATGCCACTTAAATAATGCTCTTCATGATTTCTGAACTTGGCATCTCTACCACTTTCTTTGACCACTTTTACAACATTATGGATTTTGGTTCCAGGGATAAGAGGGCCAAAAAAAAAAAAAAGAAACATTACAGAGTTTCATACAATCTGTGGCATACAAATTGAAGCAGCAATATTTGAAATTGCGGTAGATAAGCAGAAAAAGTAGCAAAGTCCAATGGCATATGGTATAAATTGCCATAATTCATGAAAATCACATTGCTTCATGAAAATGTTTTCAAGCTACCCAGGAGCCATTTAACTGTGTATTCACATACAACACACATACCACACACAAGTAAAGAGAAAAAATATATAGTCATCCAGTGGACAGGCCTCATTTTAGACCACCTGGGTGCCCTTCTTTTATATCCATTTCTATGAAGGTAACTAAAACAAAAATTACACTCAAATAATTCTAAAATCTGTTCATGCCAATTGCAGGCAAGTCATTCTCCTTTGTTAATGGAGGCCCAGAAGAGAGAAATATCTTAAACAGGCTGATATAAATTTTCATCTCAAGATAGGCAGGCATCCTAGAACACAGTTCTTAAAGTCCCCAAAACCCTTTCAGAGGATAACCAGGTCAAAATTACTTTCATAGAAACACCCAAGATTTGATTTGCCTTTTTCACTGTGCTGACATTTCCACTGATGGCACAAAAACAGTAGTGAGTAAAAGTGCTGGGGCTTTCTTATGAACCCAGTCAATGGCACCAAAATGTATTAGTAGTCACTGTATTCTTAACATCACACATTCACAGTAAAATAAATGCTATTCTTTTCAGCAGTTAAAGAAATTTAACTTATTTTTTCATAAAAAGATGCTATTTACGTTGACCTGTAATGGGTTTTTATTATTTGAAAATCCAATACTAAATAATTTTTAAAATGTCTTCATTTTAATTTCCAATATAATATTGATAGATATAACCCATACATATAAACAAAAATTCTTTGAGATCTTTGGCAATTTTTAAGTGTCTAAAAGAGCCCTGAGATCAAAAGTTTAAGAACCACTGCCAATGGATTACCTAATTTTTATAGGGATTGGGGAAAAAAATATAGAAAAGAGTTCTAAAATTCAATGATATGCTTGGCAGATGTGACAGAAGAAAAAAAATAAAATTAAAAGCACGGTAGGAATCCTAGATACTGGTGCTTAGATATTTTGAGTGAGATAACATTAATTAAGCACTGGAACACCTCATTTTGCTCATATGAGTAGATATTCTACTTAAGTCTAGGAGAATATTCCATGATTAGATCTGTTTCCCTATTTCAGTTACAACTTACTATGTTATCAAT
This sequence comes from Oryx dammah, assembly GCF_014754425.2. NCBI lineage: Eukaryota > Metazoa > Chordata > Mammalia > Artiodactyla > Bovidae > Oryx > Oryx dammah. Next base: position 25,741,608 of record NW_024070187.1, read on the forward strand.
ACATAGTTCTTTTAAGGGTTAAGTAAAGCTCCTGTTTGTGTGGAATAAATTAGTATTAGTTCTTATTGCTGGAAGCAAATGGTTAAGTAGAATCACTTTTTTCTTATTGCCCAAAGAAAGCTGTAAATAGACTTCAAAGGACATGGCTGACACTCATGCTGTTGTGAACGGTATCAGGGATATGACTTATAAATTAAAGACTAACTGGAAGAAATCCTCAGAACCAGTTCACATTCTCTAGAGACACTTGAGAGGATTAAGAGACACAATTCAAGACCGAGACTTATCGCATTCTTCAATGAATACCAGCAACTCCAAAACAATGTCAGAGCTCAACAAATACAGTTCACAAGAATGCAACCCACGCCCATACATAGCAAACACGTATGTGTGAAAGACAGTCTTTAGACAGGACAATGTCATAAACGTCTGAAGACTTTTAAAAATTGCTCCTGACACACATCACAGACAAATACTGGCCAAAATACAGAATTACAAAATTACATAATATCAAGATGACACAGGCCCTGCATGACCTATGGGAGGAAGAGAAGAAAGGCACTGAGGGGGTGCAATACAGATGCGTATACAAAGAGATATATAAGGCAATCAACGCATGCGCTGGTGTGAACACTTACCTACCTACATTTGAATTTCAATGGTTCCAAGTTCTTCAGGTCACACACACATGGAAACTCCAAAGAATGGAGATCTGGAGAGAAGATCTCAAGTTGAAGAACCTTTTTCCCCCTGAGTTTTCAGTTTAATGTTTTAAACATTGGTATAGATTATAGGTCCAGAAAAGTATGCCAAGCATTCTAGTAACTCAACTGAAGTTATGTGGATCAATTACTAAAAAGTATAGGTTTTTAAAGAAGATAACACATGTTTATCTTATTTCCAAGAAAAGTTCTTTACAATGTTATAAAATTTTTAAGCTGATTAATAGGACATAATGATGAAACTGTGTCAAAGTAACACACACATAGACAATTCAAAATACACAGTCTCTACATTAGTATGCAGATTTGGTGTTTAGTATTCATTGTATAAAGAGTACAACAGTCCTATTTATAAGCTTGCACAAAAACCACATCTACACTCTAATTATATATAGTGGAAACAATAAAAACAAGCAAATATAAATCCTGATGAGTTGGATAAAAATCATTTGGGTATAATAAAGACCAAAAAAATTGCCCTTTACTAATGGCACATCTATATTTCAAAAAATATATATAAAAAGTAAAAATTAGATATGATGTAACAGTGTAGTATAATTTGTGCGCTGAAGCAAGTTGTAGCTCTATCATCACGCTGAAAAGTAAACTGACTTAAATACAGCAACCAAGAGGATGGTCTGTGGTTAAAAACTTTATACATACACATGTGCAAATACAAGTAAAGACTTCCTGATTTCAGTTAAACTTACTACCTAATATCTTTTTGTTGATTGATCAGGAAAGGGAAGAATTTTTATTCTAAATCTAATGCTGAGCAAATAAAACCAAAAATATTTACAATTGCTTAAAATTAACTTCAAATCAATTATTTTGAAATTTCTGTTTACTCAAAACATGCATTTCATATTATGTTTACATACAGATTACCTCTATAATTTAAGCCCCAGGTTACATATCTCAATGATAATCAGCAATTTTCAAGGAAAAAAAAAAAGAATCAAGATTCATTAGTATTTTAGAGTACTAGAGGTTTAAAAATAATACACATTTCGTACTTTCTGAAAGTTAACAATAAAAAGTGAAAAAGTTTCTAAGTTCTGAAACTAAAAGAGTCTCTACAGAGCAAAATTTCCCTTCTGTAAAACTTCTAGAGATAAATGACAAAATTACATGAGTGAGTATAACATAAAAACAATAACAATGGAAAACCTCAAAGCAAATCACAAGGAAAATATTTTATTATTCTTAAGAGGCCTGTTCATTTACTGTTCTCAATCCAATGACATCTAGAATGATTATGTCTTTCTTAATCTAGTAGATAATTTTTTCCCTAGGCTCACTTCAGGTTAAATTACATACTACAGATCACCTATTGTTATAATGAATTGTTACAAAGAAGATTCCTACAGATACATCTACCCTGATTAAGAAAATTCTATGCTTTCATCTCAGGCATAAACTGGTCTTTTTAAAGGTTAAAGTTGTTTGTTTTTTAGAAGAGGACTACAGTCAGCTATTGCTTAAGCAGCTCTTAATTGAGAGAAAAACATTCAGTCTTGGCTCTCATATGGCATGGCTGAAAGGCCACATCTACAGTTAAGTATAAATTTAAGCAAAAATTTTGTACAGCCAATTGAGTTGTGAGGCTAATTTACAGACAACACATATATCTTGCAATCATGTGTGTTTAAAAACATAAAAATTCTGTTCTACAAATGAATGCTTTGGTTTTAACAACAACAAAACAAATAATAGTAGTTACCCTAGAGAATTATTATGATTAAGTTTTTACACTTTAAAATTACATAAAAGTTATTTGCAACACACAAACTGTGTTAAGAAGTATCTACAAAGCCAAAGATTTCTGACTTCTTTCCAGTAAACATTTTTCAATTAAATTTGTTTTTCAATAAGTAAAATATAGGCAGTTTGCTGTTAACTAGATGTTATTTGTAGTTAGAAAATAGTTACTAATTTTCATACAAGTTAGTTTACATATGATACTTTTCTGCTCTAAGTTTCTTGCTGAATGAATTATTTCAAGTGGTCTAAATTAAAGATGTGCTGATATCTGACCAGAATCCATTATATATGTATCTCTGACTTTTGCCACAGCTCTGTCAAAGAAGAATGTTTACGTCAGTATCATTTCTGGCACCTACAAATTTGTGCATAGTCAATGGTCATGTGTTTGGTACCATCATATTTCAATTAATGCAACATAAATAATAAAAACAAGGCCTGGTCTTTCAGTTTTACCTTCACTATATAAATATGCACTTTCAAATACAGGTAAACATTTCATATAAATATCTCCTAACGTGCATCACATGCTGAAATTCTATCAGCTGAAACGTAAATGTGTATTTATATGGCAATATTAAAATGTGGCAATAACTAATGATGGTGAAAGTTATATAAATGTAAAAATTAAATCAGGGCAGAATAACAGAGATTTTATCATCTATTCTCTTCAGAATTTACAACAAAAAATAAATGTTAGGAGGTTTTTTTTTTTTTTTTTTTTTAGTTAACTAATTCCATTCCAGCCATGAATCTTTCAAGAGAAAGTCCAATTTGAGAATTCTTAATATCTTATGAGGATGAGTTAAAATCAGAAAGCCAACTCTGCCAGCTTAAATTTCCACTATGGGGACATTCTCAAAAGTAATATTCAGCAACATCTTATTAGTCACCTTCTACACATGTTTTCACGTTAGAGAATGAGAAACCCCCAACATATTTTGTTACCCTGCTGTCCTCAGTTAAAATTGGTTATTTAGTATCACAAAGCTAAATGCACTGTCTTGATTATAAAAGCAATCTAGAAGCTAAAAATGCTGCAAAAAGTGTTACTTCTTTCATATAATGTCAATCTTAACATTATGTTAACAAAACTATAGCAATCACTTCATTTTTTGTGATATATTTTGAATTCTTATATTCAGAAGTTCATTCTATAATAGCCAAAACTGAATATTACTGGCAGTAATTGTTCATGCGGAATTAAACTAACATGTACATTTGGTACACCTCTAAAAACCAAATTCAGAGTCTGTCCATTAAATAACAGTATTATTAGAGTAGCAGCTTAGGAGGATTATGACGAAGAACTAGTACTCTAATTGGTCAAATTTAATAGCCAGAATTAGCAGAACAAGAACAGTTAACTGCTCTGTCCTTCAATAAAACAATTTGTTTAAAATGACATTACTTGTAGCAGAACTTTATGAATGTCACCTGCTTCAGAATGATTAGAAAGCTCTGTTGGTCAAACATTGAAAATTACAAAATTTTTACAAAGAGAACAGCAATTAGCAAATAAAGAATTCTAATATAAGTCTTTCATGCACTTCAACTAGAGTACTAGAATAATTTGACATATTGAGTTTCAATAGATAGAACTTAAAAGTACATCTCCCATGCCATTTTAAAAAGAGAAAAAAAAGAACAGAAGGTAAAATGAAAACTATATATAGAAAAATTAATATAATTAAGAAAAAAGACAATAAACTGCAAAGATACACTGTTTTGTCTTTCTCCTTTAAGTTAGCCAGAAAGTTTTTAGTATTTAGAAAATTTGCAGAATTATTAATTAGCTTATATCCATAGTAAGTAAACTTTGAAACTAGTTCCTCACTCACGCAAAGCAAATCATTCTCTAAGCATCTAACATCTAGGAAGCATTCTTTCTTACCTATAATAAAGTAATACCAAAATATAAACAAGAGGCTCAGGCCAAAGTGCACTTTTAGTTGTTAATCAGGATTATTCCTTATTAATTTATATTCTTCCTATTTTAAGTAAAAATAAAAATCAAGTAAGCCAAGTTAATCGGGCTGAGTTCATTACAAAAATGAAGAGTATTATTAGAATTGAGAAACTGCTGGTTGAAATGAAAGTAGCAGCTAATACTAACTACATATTAAGTGCTCTTTAAATTAGAGGAGAGAAGATATACTTTCCAAGCCCATTTTAAACAAGTGAATTTAAGTACTGGGCTTAATAATTAAATTCAATTTTTAGGCTCTGACACTCCATGAAATGCACTTCTTAAATCACACAGATGGCCTCCCTCCAAACATAGTTCAGTTATTGTAAGTCCATGTGGCAAATACATTATCGTAAGAGTATGCTAGAGAGATTTCAGGAACCAGAAAAGAGAAATTAACTCTTTAAGTAACAAGGAATTATTAAGATATCACAGAAAAATCAGCTCTATTTGTAAAAATCGTATACATACACACAAACACACACACACATATGTATTGTATATATATGACAGCAGTTGTCACACGAAGAAGCCTGCCACAGACTGCGCATATTAGTCACTTTAGAAGGAAACTAACTTTTCCTTTCCTGATGACATGTTTATTTCCTCTACTTTTTTCTCTGACGGCATAGGTTATATAGAACAAGTAACTTCTAGTCTTTGCTTTAAGGCTTATCATCATTAATAATTTTTCTTAGAATTATCACAGATTTTTCCCTATATATTATGTTTGTAGCATAAGTGTACTAAGAAAAACATAAACTCTCAGTTACAGAGTTTTCCAAGTTGGTTATCACGGTTACTTGTAATATAATAAAAATGGTGGCCATCCAGATTCCGCAGTAAGGCGTTAAGTTATTCCGGTGCTTTGCTTTAGATAACTGGTTTCTTGCTATTCAAGCTGCAGTCAACTTTCAAGTACACATATGCAGATTTGTCAGGTCTGCGGATCACCTATGGTGAATTATTAACCACAGATCTGGTGCTGTTACTGTCAGCTTGTTTTCAATGCCACTTTCTCCTGCTGCCATGTATATAAACAGCAAATATAAACTAACGTGATAGGCAAGAGTTTATAATGGTCCTAACTTATTTAATGAACAAAATGCATACCAGCAATGTATTTTTCTTCCAGTCACTGATTTTGCTGATTAAAAGAATTTAGACAATACAAAGCACCCAGAAAAGTCAATCTATTATATAAATATTTTCCAAACTCCTACTGTATACCAAAATGGTGTTGTATTTGAAAACAGTTGGATATGTGAACAAAATTTTCAATCTTCAGGGCAATGTTTTGGCACTGGGTAACCAAAGCTAAGAAAAAAAAAAATCCAAGAAACTAGTGAAATTAAAAATACCTACAATAATAAGTTTGAGTTCTGGTTTATAGAATAAAACTTTAGTTATAACTACATAAAGAAAATACAGTTCACATTTCCTCAAACTGAATGTCAAATTGTCAACACGATTTTCTCTAACCACAACAGTCAGATGTTCAGAATATTTTGGAAGGCCACAAAACGGAAGTGCTTTCTCGCCATGTGAAAAACAGGTATGACTTTTTCAAAAAGGAAAAATTTGAAATGATTTTCACTAAACAGAAAGTTTTATTCATGTTATTTTATTTAAATATAATTTCATTTAGCAATATAATTGATACAACTTTTCTAGCTAAGTAATTATAACTTTTTCTATTCAGATAGTCTACACTTAACTGTCTGAAAATAAAATGTTTTAATTGCTTCACTAGTGGGGAAACAAAAGAATATATCTAGTTTTTAGCTTAAAAGTCTTAGCAGTTTCTGAAGTTTTAGAACTCATGAACCCTGAGTTTTATACAGTTTTATCAAAGGGTATAAAAATGACTTTACTGAGTGTTTTCATTATGTATCTTTCCTGCATGTGTTTAGGAAACTTGATTTCCTATTTAATGTATTCCAAGATCTGAAATGCTCAGAGCTGTCCACTAAAAGGACAGGAATTGGGATATCCTGAGTCTCAGCCTGGTGTCAAGCCACCTTTAAGACTTAACAATTTGAAAATGTTCTCACTAGAGAAACTATGTTGGTGAGTTCTGTGACCATTTCAGTATTTTCTTATCGTCATATTTAAAAACTTTTAACTATGAAGCTTTAGAGTGCCTCCTAACTACTAAGGAGACAAGTTATTGGGCCTGAGGGTAGAGTTAATTTTTCTGTTAGAGGAACAAGGAGGTATTTATCACTCAACTATTCTACTCAGAAACTAGCAGAGGCTTGTGGACTGAAATTCAATAGCAAATACACATAAAAAGGAATTTCATTTATCAGTTCTAATAAAAAGTGCCTCCTGAGTTTCAAAACGCTCTCCAGGTGGACGGGATCAATACCTAATGATCTGATCTTGGCCAAGACCTAAAATTAAGTTGGAAAGTATTAAACATATTTTAAAGAAAATAGTAATAATGGATACAACAAAGATGCTTAATAATTATACAAACAAAAAAGGATATAATTTAAGTTAAAGGGCATTATGAAGAAAAAGAAATGCTTCACAAACTATGATTCCCATGATAGACAAATGTAGAAGGAAGTGAAGGAAAGAATATTGTTACAACTTTGGTGTTCTTTTAAAATACTAAAGGTAACTTTATTTCTATTTTACCTAATAAGTTTTTAGAAGTGCATTCAAACTGCAGCTTTTAGAAAAAAGGAATAAAAACATCACTGCTCCAATAATATTCTAAGAAAAATTAATATAGTTTTCCAAAATATCTAAGTTATTTCTCGGGAATACTTGCACACCTGGGGGTGGGGGTGGGGGGTGGGTAACAACTTTTACAAAAGAAGTATATCATGCATTTAGACCATGCATTCTGCGTGTTGTTAACATTACCTTCTCAGTACATTTTCCTACACGGTGTGATATATCCTAATTAATAGAGAATCACAATGTTCTTCAGATTAGAATGAGTGATGTTTTTGAAGACCATTTTGGCTATTTGATATGCTTTTGTACAGATTTTTGAACAGCTTCCTCAAAGGATAAACAGCAAGTTTAGGTGCATAACAAGACTAATTCTTTTACAGCCAAAGCTGCCATAGTAACTTTATTAGTTTCTTTCATTTATATCTTTCTAAACCATTCTCCCACTTAGCTCTTGTCCTACTTTTGCAGATATCCAAGCTTAAATGAAACGGAAGGAAAAGGAAGTGACATGAGTATCTGGCCAATGATTTCTTAATGCAATTCAGATACCTGTGTATTATGACCAAATTTCAATTCTGTAGGAACTGGCTATTCATTTTGCAGATTATCCAGATTCTGCATTTCTGCTTTGACTATTAATATGTTTAGGGCATTTTCTTTTCAAAAGTAAACCCACCAGAGGGTAAGAAAAAGAGAGGAAACTCACCCTATGAAGACTACATCTGTTATCAGCTCAAGTAACAGGCAAGTCATTGAATGAATAAGAACTATTTATTATCATTATAATGGATAATTTTAATTCAGAAGTTTAAAAACCAGCGTTTCTTGGAAGGATGTGACTTGAGGACACATTCTGTTTAGCCTGTACGGTGCTAAAGAAGCAAATGTAATCCAACATTTAAAAAGAGAGGTCACAAAAAAAGTTAGTTTTTTAACTTCCTCCTACCACCAAATGAAAAGATTTGGCAGTAGTTGGCCAAACGCCAACAGAAACAATGGCTAAAGAAGAGCAGTAGCTCTCCCCTTTCAAGGGAAAAGGGCTATAGTCCCCACCATCTGCTGTTGTCACTAACACCAAGATCAAATGTCAGTAGTCATTTGTCATCAATGTTTACCTTTCTTTTTTAATTATTCAGAATATTTCCCTGGACTCATGAAGAAATAACAAATATACCTAAAGACCCTCATGTTTCTAGAACATGGGAAAGAACACTATTACATGTTCAGTATACAAGTAAATTTATCTCTGCAGAAGACTTCAACTTAAAATATCATGATGAAATAAGTCACAAAAAGACCTTATTTGTATTAATTCTAGTAACACACCAGAAGTTGAGTGTTTGATCCATGCAATAATTCATAGAAGAAGACAGATGATTGTTTTGTGATATTTAAAAGTATGGTGAAGAAGGCTTCATTTCATTGTTTTTATGTTTGTTTAATCAACAACTGTATAGGCTTTCTGAAAATTGACATATCATTTGTTGCTTGGTTCTAAGAATGTTTTACAGAGACAAGAAACTTCTGTTTACAAGTACTTATTAAGTTTCTAAAATTAAATATCTACAATTGCTCTGAACTTTATTTTTCTAAGGCCAGATTTCATTACAGTTTTTTTTTTTTACTGTTACAAGTAAATTCAGTATCTAGAGAAAATAATTTTATTTATATAGACAGTGTTTGTGTTTTAAAATTGCTCCTGGTATTAATATAAAGTAATAAACAAAAAGCTATTTTAACATTGTATATTTTTTAAATGTTCATAACAAGAAATCACAAACCATACCATTATTTTGTTTCTTGGTTTTGGTACTGATTAACATGGACAACCCTTCAACAATTAGTCCCATTTAGTAAATTAGACCACTGTGTATTTTTGAAACATTGTAATTTAATGTTGGCTAGTTACTAATTTTATATGCTACTTATTAATATGAATGCTTTGTTCATAATTTTTCTAAGTATTTTTAGTGTATACTACAGTAATGATGATTTTTAATTTCTCCCCCACAGATAAAGCAAGTTTTCAATTTTGTTTACCATTCTCATTGCTATAGTTCATCAGCATGCCACAAAAGACAGTCAAGAGCTTCTCACTGGCGGGATCTGTTTTACTGCACAGTGACCTTAAATGGTCAACTACAATCTGTGCACCACCTGCTTGGTCAACTGCACTTCTGCCCTCATCTGTAAAACAAAGAGTCAAATTAAAAATAAAAGAAAAAAGAAATGTACCTTAAAATTCCAAATACAAAACATAACAGAGTTATTCCTTATTTAGTAAGCAGAAAATAAACCAAAGTAGGGCATTAAATGTCTTCTTAGAAAGCAAAACAAAACAAATAAACATGGAAATGGGGGTGGGATGGGGAAGAGAGGCAATCACTTTTTAGGAGAAAAAAGATTATTCTCATTGGTATCATATAGGAATTTAAAGAACTTCTCTGTGTCCTAAGAGTTTATGGCTGACGTGAAATTTTTTGCCTTCTCTTTCACAAATGACAACTCTGTGTAAGAGGAAAAAAACTGGAACTAAAATTTGATTGGAATTTTTTTCTCAGTTTGGAAACTGTATCTTTCTCTCAGTGGTTTCAAAGTCAGTTACTATCAAAGACAACCATCTGCAGTACAGCATAACTCTAGATTACAATATGTAATTCCTAAAGACTAGTACTAGGGTCTTTTTACTGGCATTTTCTATAGTACATAAGCATATTTCCTTTTTTAATTCTTAGTAGTTTGCGTTTCATTTTTCCTTATTCTCTCCATTCAAGAAAACACCAATACACTTAAACAGTACAATCAATGGTCAAATGGTCAAACATACCTTCTTCTATATGTACATCTACATCACATAGAAGAGATATCATTTAACTGTCGGAACATAGATATCACTTTAAAATACTTTTGCAAACCTTGAACACAGAATTAGAAAAAGATGAAAGAATATGTCCTTCTAAATCTGATTTCCTTATATAAAATATGATAGACCTGAGAACAGTGCATGCAATAAAAATGAAAGCCACAAATGTGAACCAAATATATAATTTAAATTTACAAGTAGCCATATTAAAAACATAAAAAGTGAAAAATTAGTTTTAGCAATATGTTTTACTCAATCCACAATCTCTAAAATATGATCACTGCAATACACAATAAAATTGCTAGCGAAATATTTTACATTCTCGTCTTAGTAATGAATCTTTGAGAGCCAAGTGTATTTTATATTTTACACTACAGTTACATGTCTGTTCAGACTAGCCACATTTCAATAGCTCAAGAGTCAAATCTGGATAGTGGCTGCCATACTGAATTGTGCAGCTATAGAAGCATACAAAAGGATCAGTAGAAGAAATGCCTCATAAAAGAATTACTGCTATGAAATTAGCTAGTAAATGAAATCTAATAAATCTAATAAAAGAACTGAAACTAAGATCATATCTTTATAACTGTTGCTGAATCATAATAGAAAATGAAACAATACATATCATTTCCTGTGGCAGAAATACACACACAACTTACATAGGAGGGCTTCATAATGTTTGAAAATTTTAAGGCAATCTGTACTAAAACAAAATACTTGTGGTCACTTAAGTTTTGTGCCATGCCCACTTGGCTTCACTGTACTGTTATATAGATGCAGAAAAGGACCCTATGTTAATTAGCTAATAAGAGCAGAGAAAATTCTTCAGTGCCAGAGTAACTAGTCACATGAGCCAGCCAACTATAACACATATCTCATTGAGATATCTTGGTCATATCTCATTTAGAGTTTTCTTTTCCAATAACATAAATGCAAATTATCTAAACTGCTGGGCAATCTGTATGCAGATCATGTCAGAAAAAACTAAATATCAGGATGACAAATCTAGCTCAGACCTTCAGTATTATGCACATACAGTATTTATTGCTGTTTAGTCACTGAATAATGTCCGACTCTTGCAACTGCATGGACTGTAGCCCTCCAGGATACTCTGTCCATGGGATTTCCCAGGCAAGAATACCGGAGCAGGTTGCCATTTCCTTCTCCAGGGGATTATCCTGACCGAGGCATTAAACCCACATCTCCTTCACTGGCAGGCAGATTCTCCACCACTGAGCCACTTGGGAAGCCCACATATACCATATACCCCCACCCCTAAATTGCAAAGTTCAAATAGTTTTTGATTCTAACTGTTGAGTAAGTATAGGCTTTCAAAATATAAACTGTGTGTGCTTAGAAAGCTAAGCTGGCTTCCTTTTGATATTCAGGTACTCAATTTAATTCAAGAAACTTTAATACAAATTTATTCAACAAATTTGTTCATCAAATTCAGTAATGCAATAAGTAAGAACATAACTACAATTAAAATGCAAATTACCTACTTGTGTTTCAGGGCCACAGTATTTTTCTTCCCTTCCTCTGCTTTCCTTCTTCTTTCCCTTCCTCCCAGCTTGCCCTGTTTGCACTGTCTACAACACACCTATGTGTTATCAAGAGTTGGGGCTGCAGAGTGTAAGCTCAAATCTCTACCTTAGAAATTACATTATTACCAAATTTAGGACGAAAAGCACATATAAATATCTGAGTTAGAGAATTTTACTAAAATAAAGAATCTGAAGATGCAAAGAAACAATAACGTTGTGTCCATTTACTCTATCAAAACCAGTGAATAAGTTTTTAAAGGTATCTCACAAATTATTTAAGATATATATTAGAACATGTCATTACACAAGTCCATTCAAACTGTTTTTCCACAGTAAAGGTAGCTCTATAGCTTTATGCTACCATATTAAAATGAGTATTATTATCGTTCGCTTGAAAATAAGTTTCAAAAGATTCCTTATCCTAAACTTTCATATCCCTGAATGTAGGCTCACTTTTAACTCTCTGACAATAAGTGACTTCTAATTTGTGAAGCACCCTGAGTTGTCACTTCTAGAAATATAATTTACATTTTTATTGTCCATAAATGTAAGTATCCAACCACTTGAAAGTGCAGCCCACGAACTCTTTAAGCCCTGCTACATTCTTTAATGATGACTTGTCACACAGAGTAGCTTCCAGCACAAATAAGAGCACTACATAAGAGTCTGGCTTTATGAAGTAGGGCTAATGAAATACTGCACTTGATATTACTCTTCAGTTCAGCAGCCAAAACAAGGAAGCAATGAAATTTGTATGTCATGTTTATTATGCCTCACAAATGAGAAAAAAATGTGAGCAAGTTGGTATTCCACCATCAGGTACAAGTTATGCACTAAGGCTGAGGAAAGAACCTGAAGACAACCACTGAATACAATTCAGATTTGCTCCTATGTTGTGGCTCAGCCAGTAAAGAATCCGCCTGCAATGCGGGAGACCTGGGTTCAATCCCTGGGTTGGGAAGATCCCCTGGAGAAGGGAATGGCTACCCACTCCAGTATTCTGGCCTGGAGAATTCCATGGACTGTATAGTCTATAGGGTTGCAGAGTGGACAGGACTGAGTGACTTTCACTTCACTTTCCCAAAAGCCTCATACATAGTAGGCATTCAATATGTACTGAATGAATGAGGCCTTAGGCTACATTTTGGTAAATTACAATTCACCTTGGGGATGGGAGAGTGGGAGAAAGAGGAGGGAGGAGGCAGGGAAAGGGAGAGAAATGGGAATGAAAATCATTTAGTCCTTTTTTAACGATTAAACCACAATATGGTTCAGCTTTCCTTGTGTTCTGAGCTTTACTTAAATGAAACCATGTTGTATTCCTTCTTTTTGTGCCTTCTTACACTGAACAGTGTGTTTATGATATCCATCTACTCTGTTACAGGCTTCTCTGCTGTATAATATTCATTGTACAAACACATCATAATTATTTATTTATTCCTTTGCTGATTATTATTTGGGAGGTTTTTAGGTTTGGGCTATTACTTACAATACCCAGGTTGGTATTGTTGGTTCATAGGCTCTGCGCAGCTTCCACTTGTTAAGACAATGACAAACAGGCTTCCAAAGCCAGCACACATTCCCTCCATCAGTGTGTGAGTTCCTGTCACCTCACTCCTTCACGACAGCGGGCATTCCACTTGATTGTTAACAGGATTGTTAACTTGATTAATAACCTATTATTAGATCAACAGTCTACTTGATTGTTAAATCTGATGGGTGAGGTTGAACCTACTGCAGAATATACAAAGCAGGTCTTTGCTGACGGCCGACTTTCCCATACATTTAATAAGACAGATAACTTAGTTCAAGAGTTTACAGCATGTACGTAGAGGTAAAAACAATTCATGCTGAGGGAGGGAGAGACAGATGAATGGATGCGTACACAGATACTAGAATTTGGAAGGAAATGAAAAGAGAGCCAAGTAGCTGGTAGAAGCTATCAAGCCTATGGACTAATTATGACTGGATAGGCACAATTCTGGAACTTTTTAACACTCTTGCTTATAGAAAGCCTTACTGTAACATCACCAAATAAACTGTCTTTTTAAAATCATTTCAATAATCACCAGTTTTCCTGAGAGAGACTTTGGAAGGCTTATATCTTTGAAAGGACTGAGGAGGAAGAATGGGGAAGCAGAATGGTGTTGGATGTCAAAGAAGCCTATAATTTACAATAGCAAATTTTATCTAAAATTAATTTTTAAAAGAATTTAGTTTCATAATCTAAATGTATGATTTCCATGCTACATTCTACTTTTGTGGTTTAAACATCATTTTTTCATATTTCTTTTCAAAAATTCTCAGTATCAAATACAAATTATAAAAATCTGTTTTAAAATTATGCCTACATATCTATTTGATAGGTTTTCCTCCCACCCTCTACTTATTTGTACAATAACAGAATCTTCATTCCTTAGGCATCCATCTGCTCAAACTACTTATTGCCCAGCAGAAGTAACAATCCTCTGTGACGTAAGGCGTGGTTACTGTGGTGACGATTATGATGCCGCAATTCAGAAAATTATGACTGCACGTGGGAAATAAACTACAGGAGCAGGTCACACCTATAATCTTTCATCTAAAGTTTGTTAAAATTTAATATTGACAAACATGAGAAAAGTGTGTGTTGTGGAAAGACTACTGAATAAATTATCTTTTGTGTTGTCAAAGAAGTTTTAGCGACTAAAGGGTTCGCTTTACACGTTATACCGTCATGGATTTGGGCACTACCTAACCCTGTTTTCTATAAAAACATCCTGCACAAATGCCCTGCAAGTGTTAATTAACAATGCTGGCTGTGCACAGGCTGCGCGCGCACACATAAGTGCTAGAGATTTGTCATAATTAAAGCTGGTATGGAGCAGAAAGCTAGCAAAGGTTTTTTAGGGTTGCTGCTGCTGCTAAGTCGCTTCAGTCGTGTCCGACTCTGTACAACCCCACAGACGGCAGCCCACCAGGCTCTGCCTTCCCTGGGATTCTCCAGGCAAGAACACTGGAGTGGGTTGCCATTTCCTTCTCCAATGAATGAAAGTGAAAAGTGAAAGTGAAGTCACTCAGTCGTGTCTGAGTCTGTGTGACCCCAGAGATGGCAGCCCACCAGGCTCCTCTGTCCATGCGATTTTCCAGCAAGAGTACTGGAGTTGGGGTGCCATTGCCTTCTCGGATGATAAATTAGCTAAGAAGATAAATTATAAATGATGTTTCATTTTTCTTATATTTCAACTCAGAATTTGCTTAAAGAAACTGTAATGATTAAATATCAGCATTCTGAACTAAAACTTGGGAAACTGAATTCTAATTCAATGTTCCCTTATGAAACATTAAAAACATATTTTGGAATACTTTTACCATTTAGTTAAGCAAGACAACAGCACTAGTTTGGTGTTAACTGTGAGTCTTTTTAAAAGGTTTATTTATGAAAAATTCTTGAGTAAAAGATACCCAAAATCTTTTTAGTGTATCCGTGAACTTAACAATTACTAAAAGCAATCTACATTTGGTGTGGGGTACTATTTTATTTTTTCTATTTTTTGGCCTTGCCACATGGTATGTGGGATCTTAGTTCCTGGGGATCTTAGTTCCTGAAAAGAAATCAAACTCGTTCCCCCTGTGTTGAAGTGAAAGTGAAGTCACTCAGTCGTGTACGACTCTTTGCGACCCCATGGCCTGTAGCCTACCCAGCTCCTCCGTCCATGGGATTTTCCAGGCAAGAGTACTGGAATGGGGTGCCATTGCCTTCTCCTGTGTTGAAAGCTCAGTCTTAACCACTGGACCTTCAGGGAAATCTGAGACCAATCTACATTGACAGATAAAATCTATTTCACATATAGACAAAATAGAAGAAATAGACAAAATCTAGTTCACAAGAGATTAAAGAGGAATGGTATGATAACACAATTTTCATATCCATATCAAAACTGATAGAGAGTCACACACACACATATCCCTTCATTGAGATCCATGTTGACAGTGAGATATTTCCAAATCTCTGAGAAAAACATGCTTTGACTAACAATATCAGAATCACAGCAAACAATGAACAAATTAACAATCTCTTCTTTAACTCTGTAAAACTGATGGCCTTATGAACAATGACAAACCCTTAAAATTATGCTGCCCATCTTTTCACACACCCGTCACATTACCTATGATGAGCCATCCAAACAGTCACAACTTTTAAAAGTCCCTCCCTTTCCAACTTCTGTGTTCTTGACAGAAAACATGCCTCAACTTTTACAGAGAGAAAAGAGAACACAACAGATACAATCTTTCTCACACTTTCATCTTCTGCACTATTAGACCGAGGATAATATGCTTCTTTTCCCAATCACTTTCAGAATCTCATACTGTAATTAAAGTTCAGCTATAGCTAATTAAGGGCAAAGAAGATTTATTTTCAACAGAAAGTCACTTTCCTCTTCAAGTAAATAAAGTTGTAGACATGTAATAAACTGAGGACCTGAATGCAAAGAACGTTTAACGATGAAATTCTTGGGACTACTCCTGGTTGTTGGCGTAAAAATGAGCATTTTTGTTACCTAAAATTTGAAATGTCATTTCAATAAGGCAAGGCAGAAGTTTTTAATATTTAAAAACCTATAGTATCACTGAGGCAATGACTTCAAAAATAACTATAATAAGGTCTTTAAGTTAAGGGTTTTGTTAACTTTGCCCATAAGAGAGCTTCTTACCCTCTACTGAAGTCAGTTTCCTAATCTGGAAAGGAGGGGAAGAGGAGGAGAAGATGCTCAAACTTCTTTTTAGCTTTGACATTCTCTTATTCATTTCAATTTCTACTTCTATTTCTACTGTGTCCATGTTGTGCAAACAGGAAGTACTTAGTATATGCTGTGTATGTTTTTTTAATGTTTTAAATTTATCTATTCTAGCTTTCCAATTATTAATAATTATATTAGTAATTTAGGTACTTATTTTAATGTTCCCAAATAAACACCACTAGAGACTATAAAGGCTTACGGCAGATAAATCAGAAATCCTTTTCATAAACTAAGCTAGAAAGCTGAGCTCTGAAAAATTATACTGTCTAGAAATAATAGTCATAATTTTTGATGTGCTTTTACTTAGTGAACAGAGAGGTGATTCAGAATAGATGCTTAAAGTCAAAACAATTATAACACAAGTCTTTACTAGCATTGGTTTGGAAAAGACAAAGACATCACAGTAACATTTATTTTAATCATGTTTCCCGTGTTTTTTCCTTCAGACTCTACTACTCTGCCACCTTTAAGTCTCTATGAACAAATACTTTGTTACAACAGAATCTGAACATGTATAATATATACTGAACAAGGATTTTAAAACAAACAATACAAATCAGACTCACTTTAAATGCAGGGGCACAAATACTATTCTGAGCCTTTTTTAGTCAATAACAAACTATAACTGAGATTAGAATCCTAGATTTTAAGCTTCAAAGAGCCCTTAAAGTGCCCATTCATTTTCAGTGAATATCAGCCACATGTGTTATGAAATTCAGATGTCTTAGATGACTAAATGAAAAGTATTACTCAAAATCTCCAAACTATTTCACAGCTGAGTTAAAAAAAAATGACTGAATTTCTAAAGTCTGCCAGAATTCTGTATGAATAATGCTACAAATAAGGAGTAAATATGATAAAGTTTGTAAATATTTTCATTAAAATATGATTTTAAAAATTCAGCTGCTATCTTTAAATTTACCTGAATTGAAAAGTAATCAAATACCAAGTTTCTTCCTATAAAAAACAAATTTATGACACACAGATTTAGTCTTGAGTATATTCTTAGACTGTCTTTTGGATTCATTAGTTTAATATCTTTATCTGAGATAATACTACTGATAAAAGAGTATGTTTTTGAAACACAGACATTATTTCTGCTCTTTATGGGTCAATTCTGTCTTGCAAAAATGTATTTTCAAGTACTAACCCCCAGTACCTCAGACCTTATTGAGAAATATGGTCACTGCAGAGAGTTAAGATGAGGTCACATCGTGTTTCAGTGGGTCGTTAATCTAATAGGACTGTTATTCTTATAAGAAGAGAGAGATGCAGACAGGAGAATGCCATGAGAAGACACAGAAACACAAATGGAAAAGGCATTTGTGAAGAGCGTGTGGTGACAGAAGCAGAGCCTGGAGTTCGGGCCACAAGCCAAAGAATTCCAAAGAGAGAGGGAGAAAAGGAAAAAAAAAAATCTCTGCCTACAGGTTAAAAGGGAGCATGGTCCTGCTTGACGTCTTGATTTTGAAGTTACAGCCTCTACAACTATAAAACAAACTTCTGTTGTTTTAAACCACCAGTTTGTGGTATTCTGTTATAGTATTCCCAAGAAACCAACACACTGCTCTACATAAACAGTGTAAAATATTCAAGCCTCATCTTAAAAAAAGGAATATTTGACATTACTTGGCATTAAGTAAGCCTATGCTATATACTCAGATTTTACACATCTCACAGAAATTAGTTTTCAGATTACTAACAATAGTATTTCTCAAGCAATTATATACTATAGGATTTTAATTACTTAATAATATAGGACATTTTGTTATTTAATCAATATAGAGCTTTAATTATTTACTTACCTATTTAATTATTTAATTACATGCAGCAATTATGATATGGGTACAACCAACAGAAAATTATAGCTTCTTTCCTCAACACTTAATCTACTTTGAATTTTTTTTCTACTTAGCACCAGAATGTTTAGAAATGGGTTTTGCTCCAGGGATTAAACTAACGGTGATGGATGTTCTTCATGGTGCTTTTCATTAATAGTCCACCACTGGAAGAGGAACAGGTGTATGGGGAGAATTTCTTTGTGGAATAGGCAGGCATGAATGGCTAAAGAGACAGCAGGAACACTAAAAAAAAAAAAAAACCCTTCTAGTACTCTTCCTCTAAGTACAAGGTAAGAACAGTCTGTTACTGAAGTTCTAAAGATGACTGCACTGGAGTCAAGTAAGCAATAGCAAAAGATGAATCCAGCTGAACTTCTGACTAGACTGGGTGCTCTTCCACCCCATATTAACTGCCTGAAATAAAAGGAAACTTGCTTATTTCCAGAGATTAATATTGTTAACTTCAGTTTCTATTGTTTTTCTACATACAATGTCCAGCATTCAATACAAAATTAAGAGGTACATTTAAAAAAGAAAGGAAAAAATAATTCACTGCCAAGAAATAACTCAATCATCAGAATGAGACTGACAGGTAACTAAGATGTCAGAACTATCAATAGGGACTTTAAAATAATCATGATTAATATATTAAAGAACTTAGTAAAAAAGGTGAATATCCATGTAGAGATATGGAATTTTGTTGAGAAATAGAAATTATAAGAGTTAAACGGAGATGTCAGAAATCAAAAAACTATCAAAGATAAAGAATTATTTCAAAAGGCTGAACAGTGGACTCAGCAAAACAAAGGAAAGGCTCAGTGAACTTGCAGAGCAATAGAAATAATAAAAATTAAAACATAAAGACAAGAAGAGAAGGGAAACCCCAAAGCACCTACAAGCTGACAGAAAATAGCAAATGGTCTAACATAACTAAAACTGGAATCCCAGCAGGAGGAAATATTGAAAACAGGGTAGAAGGAATATTTAAAGAGCTAACAGGGAAACATTTGCAAAAAATAATGAAAGACATCAGACCACAAATCTATGAAGTTTAAGGGCCCTTCCCTGTCTCCCCAGCAAGGAAAACAAAATAAAAATACACACCAAATAGCCAAGCTGCTGAAAGATCAAAGGAAGAGAGACTCTTCTGAAGGCAGCCAGAGGGGAAAAAAAAGTTATATTTATATTTGGAATAGCAAAAATAAGAATATAGCAGACTTCTCATCCAAACTATGCTAGCTAGAAAATAACAGAATAATATCTTTGAAGCATCGAAAGAAAAAAAGCAACCTGTTAACAAAAGCTTCCCAGGCAGGAGGTTACAATACGGGACAAAAAATCTGGCTATATACAAAACCAAGGAACACTAAAAAGGATAAAAAGAAAATCAAAGTAAACACAAACATTTTTTTCTGTTTTAAAAAGATATCTGTCTAAAGTGTAAAAAACAACAATATATTGTCGGGTCTCTAACATACGTAAAAACAAAATATATGACAATAATATCACAAAGAATGGAAGGAAGGATTAGGAGCACACAGTTGTAAGATGATTAAACTATATGTGATATAACACTATTTGATGGTAAATTGTGGTAAGTTAAAGATATATATGGGCAACCAATTAAAAAGATGCATAAAAGCCAATAATAATGAGGAAAATAAAATTACCCAATTTATCCAGTGAAACTGACACATTTGATTATAGAAAAGGTATTTATTAATGTTAACTTAGCCTTTATGTGAGGCACTGTGGATATAAACAGGAACATAAGAAGGCTTTCCTTTTACAGAGTTCCTATCTCAGTGAGGGAGACAGAATAGTAAACCACAAAAACTTCAATACAATTTTTTACAGGGTGTTATAGAAGCACAGAGAAGGGAACATATACCTCTTCTGGAGGAACAGGTGGGAAAAGGAAGTTTATATAAAACTTCACAGAAATTAAATGTTCATGGTAAACAAAGTACATTCATCTAAGACCTATAAATTATGAATCCATAATAAAAGAGATTTATGCAGTAAAGTTAATCTCTAGCTTGCCTGTAATCTAAGCTAAACACTATATAATAGGAGTAATAGATCCTTAAACTACTGATTAATGACATAAATTACATACTCAGTTTAATCAAGATACTTTAAGACTTGGGGCCAAATTAGCACTAATTATCCACTTTTATTAATCAAACTGTGTTGGGGGTACCTACAATGTTTCACAAGCTGAGTTAGATCTGGGGAATACAAAGATAACTAATTCATAGTTCAGGAGAGAAAATGAAGGAAAATATTGAAACAATAAGCACAATTAAGTTTTTCACAGTACAATGCAGGCACAAATGAAGTTTTACCTAGAAGAGTTAGAAACACATTCATTGCCATATTTCTCAGAGTGTTTCTCAAGTCCTGAATAGTATTTTTTAGGTCTATATGATGAAAAAAACCTCAACTGTATACTTTTTTGTTTAGATTCTGATTGGATTCCCTTCCTTATTAACTACTGAGGCAAAATTTATATAAAATAAACCATATAGGTTTAAAATGTATAATTTATGAGTTTTGACAGTTTAGCACACCCAAGAAAATACCAATACAATCAAATACAAAACTATCACCATCAAAAGATTCCTCACGTCCTCTTGTAGGCCACCTTTCCCTCTATCTCTAGATAATCAGTGGTTTCTGTCACTTTGTATATATACATTCACACAGCATGATTCTTCTATGTTTAGCTTCTTTGCCTCAGCCTATGATTCTAAGATTTATAATTTCAAGTATGTAAGTGATTTATTCTTTATTGCTGAGTAGTATTCCACTGTATGGGTATGTCACAGGTTTTTGTTTTTAATCTGTTCACTTACACTGAGAAGACATTGGGATCTTTCTACTTTGGGGCTATTGTGATTACACCTGCACTGAAAGCTGGTGTATAAGGTTTTGGTTAAATATCCAGGAAAGAAAAGGCTGGATCTCATGAGGTGTACACATTTGTGAGTATATGGCTTTTGAGCACTAATACAACTGAAAGACTATGGGGTGCCACTGAAAATTTATATTTTAAAAGTTCTCAAATACAGTAAAAATGGAAAATTCCTAAAAGAAAGCCCAATGGATGTATTACTGAGCATAGTTCAGTTCAGTCGCTCAGTAGTGTCCAACTCTTTGCGACCCTATCAATTGCAGCACGCCAGGCCTCCCTGTCCATCACCAACTCCCGGAGTTCACTCAGACTCACGTCCATCGAGTCAG